>NC_133615.1:19531496-19895584 GCF_964106895.1 Numenius arquata | reverse complement strand
GTTGAGGGGAGGTGATCCTTCCCCTCTACTCAGCACTGGTGAGGCCATACCTGGAGTCCTGCGGCCAGTTCTGGGCTCCCCAGTACAAGAGAGACATGGAGCTACTGGAGACAGTCCAACGAAGGGCCACCAAGATGATGAAGGGACTGGAGCATCTCTCCTATGAGGAAAGGCTGAGAGAGCTGGGACTGTTCAGCCTGGAGAAGAGAAGGCTCAGGGAGATCTCATCCATGTGCATAAATACCTGAAGGGAGGGTGTAAAGAAGACTGAGCCAGGCTCTTTTCTGTGGTGCCCAGTGACAGAACCAGAGGGAATGGGCACAAATTGAAAAACAGGAGGTTCCCTCTGAAGATCAGGAAGCACTTTTTGACTGTGAGGGTGACCAAGCACTGGCACAGGTTGTCCAGAGAGCTTATGGAGTCTCCCTCCTTGGAGATATTAAAAAGCTGTCTGGACGTGGTCCTGGGCAGCCAGCTCTAGGTGGCCCTGCTTGAGCAGGGGCATTGGACCAGATGACCTCCAGAGATCCCTTCCAACCTCAACCATGCTGTGAATCTGTGAGAAGATGTCAACAAAAAATGTTCATGAAAATTCAAGATAGACAGACTCTCCTCAAAAGGGAGAACAGGGATTTGCGAGGCCTGCACTGAGATGGTTGAACATCTGAGCCAACTGTCTCTACATCAAAAAACAAAACCAGTGCAGCTATTAATATTATTGTAGACTTCCACATCCTCCCAAAATAGTTTAAAACCGTGGAATACTGAATCTATAAAAAGCATGTTAGGTACACAGAGAATTCCTGACAAAGATGGAAGGAACAGAACATATCTTTGCATTGCAGAAATGAGTACTGTGGAAAAATGAGATCTATTTAAGATCTTTACTGTTGGGGAAAAATGAGGCAGTGGCATAGAATCATAGAATGGTTTGAGTCGGAAGGGATCTTAAAGATCATCGAGTTCCAACCCCCTGCCCTGGGCAGGGACACCTCCCACCAGACAAGGTTGCTCAAAGCCCCATCCAACCTGGCCTTGAACACCTCCAGGGAAGGGGTATCCACAACTTCTCTGGGCAACCTGGGCCAGTGTCTCACCACCCTCACAGGAAAGAATTTCTTCCTAATATCTAATCTAAATCTCCCCTCTTTCATTTTTAAAACCATTACCCCTTGTACTATTGCTACACTCCCTGATAAAGAGTCCCTCCCCAGCTTTTCTGGAGGCCCTTAACAAACTGGAAGGGGCTCTAAGGTCTCCCCGGAGCCTTCTCTTCTCCAGGCTGAACAGCCCCAACTCTCTCAGCCTGTCCTCATAGGAGAGGTCCATGTCCTTCCTGTGTTGAGGACTCCAAAGCTGGACATAGTAATCCAGGTGGAGGTACCAGAGCGGAGTACAGGAGTAGAATCCCCGCCCTCGACCTGCTGGCCACGCTTCTTTGATCCTGCCCAGGATGCAGTTGGCTTTCTGGGCTGCCAGCACACATTGCCAGCTCATGTTGAGCCAACAATCATCCACCAGTACCCCCAAGTCCTTCTCCTCAGGGCTGCTCCAGCCATTCTCTGCCCAGCCTGTGTTTGTGCTTGGGATTGTGGTGACCCAGGTGCAGGACCTTGCACTTGGCCTGGTTGAACTTCATGAGGTTCGCACGGGCCCACCTCTCAAGCCTGTCCAGGTCCCTCTGGATGGCATCCCTCCCCTCCAGTGTGTCGACCGCGCCACACAGCTTGTAGTCATCGGCAAACTTGCTGAGGGTGCACTCAATCCCACTGTCCATGTCTCCGACAAAGATGTTGGACAGCACTGGTCCCATTACCGACCCCTGAGGAACACCACTCGTCACTGGCTTCCACTGGGACATTGAGCCGTTGACCACAACCCTTTGAGTGTGGCCATCCAGCCAGTTCCTGATTCACCGAGTGGTTCATCCATCAAATCCATGACTTTCCAATTTAGAGACCAGCGGAATCTGCATGCAGAAGCCCTGGCATATAGAAAGGGTTCTGGGCTGCCAAGGAAAGGTAAGACAAGACACCGGGGCATTAAACGTTCCTCGAGTAGACTAGGAAGGTGGTAGAGGTGCAGCAGGGCAGTAGCACAAGCTCAGCTACAGAAGCAGCAGCATCCAACCCTCCTGCAATAGGAAAAGAATGCATTTAATAGGTAAGAACTGTTTTGCTGGATGCCTGTCCAGTGACACACATTGCACTCTGCTGCTGGCTGTTTGAGCAGCTGAATTGGTATGGCACACAACTGCTAAAAATGAAGTCATTTTGCCACAAGCATGTTTCTTGTGTGAGGCAGAACACAAGACTAAAACAAAACTGTTTTAACTTATGAAAGCCAGAACAGGAAGGAGCCTTGTGGGCAGAGGGAGTTTAAACCTTTTAAAAATTATTTTAATTTAAAATTAAAAGAACAGGAATTACTTTAGGCTACAACAGTCTTCACAGTTCTGAGGGTTCAGAAGTCAATTTGGTATTTTGTCAGGATTTAGAGTTATACTTGTTACCATCATTCCCTAATTTTGCCCAAAAGGGGAATATTTAATTAAGCTGCTTTCAATGGTTTATTCTTTTACAGGTATCATCAAATGGCATCCAGTCCTCTCCCTTGAATCTTGCAACTTACTGGAAATGTAATGCTAGCACTACTGATGTGAGAGTGGATTATAAGTACAATCCAGAGTCTATGAATGTGCCTAGTATGCTGTCTAATGTTCAGGTTGTGGTACCAGTAGATGGAGGAGTAACAAACATGCAGTCACTTCCACCTGCAAAATGGTAATATTAATACTTTTATTTTTATTATTTCAAATTCATTTCAATGTATTCATTAGTGTCAGCCTGAAAATTTTCACTGGAAGAAACAACTAATTTTTTTCCTCTTGATAAAATGCATGGTATCAGATGTTTAGGACATTTTCTGGTCCAAACCAGATCATGTACAGCCAATTCACAAAAACTAAAATGAGATTATATGCACCCATTCCAACTGTGTAATAATACAAACCTTTCTGAATACAAGCATTTCTGAAATTTCCAATGTTTGCTTTCTTTTGGCCAATAGACAGGATAGATATTTTTAATAATGTGATTTGAAACCAAAATATCTTAATGGTTAAAAAACATATATATGTGTATGTGTAAATATATCCATATATATAGATTATATAGAGAGAGTAGAAGAAATGCAGTTCTTAAAAAGATTTCTTGATTGTTCTAGCTTAAAAATTAGCTTCTAATTGAAATGGTTTTAAAACAAACTTAAGTAACTGAGGAGCTCTTCATAAGCCAGGTCTCTCAATAAGCATTGTCTCTCAATTCAAGCATTGTGCTGATTATTATCTGACTCTCAGCTACCTGCCGCCACCTTCTAAGCCTGCAGACCATTTACAGCAGCACTTGAAAGTGAGACACCTGTCTCAGATAATTATGTTTCTACACGTTTGTAAAAACAACTAGACGGTAGCAGGGCTTAGGCAGAGCGGAACATCCCTGGAGCAAAAGGTGAGCAGAATTCAATCACTGTGCCTGTGGTTTGGCAGCACATAGGTACTTGCCCAGCTGTAATGTAATTCCTGGACTGTTTATTTCCAAGAGGAGTAAGAGGGTCTTTTTAACAGGAGCTCCTGGATAAGCTCAAAACCAAAAAGGAGGCCTACAGAGGGTGGAAGCAAGGACAGGTAGACTGGGTGGAATATAGAGAAACTGTCCAAGTGGTCAGGGATCAGACTAGGCAAGCTAAAGCCCAGATAGAGTTAAATCTGGCCAGAGACATCAAGGGCAATAAGAAAACCTTCTACAGGTATGTCAGTGATAAAAGGAAGACCAGAGAGACTGTGAGCCCTCTCTGGAAGAAAACAGGAGGCTTGGTTACCTGGGATATGGAGTAGGCTGAGGTATTCAATGACTTTTTTGCCTCGAGCTTCACCGACAGGGGCTCTAGCCACACCGCACAAGGTGCAGAAGGCAAAGTCAAGGGCTATGAGAATGAAGAACCGCCCACTGTAGGAGAAGACCAGGTTCAAGATCTTCTAAGGAACCTGAAGGTACATAAGTCCATGGGACCTGATGAGATCCATCCACAGGTCCTGAGGGAGCTGGCAGATGAAGTTGCCAAGCCGCTTTCTGTTATATTAGAGAAGTCATGGCAGTCCGGTGGAGTTCCCGCTGACTGGAAAAGGGGAAAGATAACCCCCGTTTTCAAAAAGGGAAAAAAGGAAGACCCGGGGAACTACAGGCCAGTCGGTCTCACCTCTGTGCCCAGCAAGATCATGGAGCAGATCCTCCTGGAATCTCTGCTAAGGCACATGGAAAATAAGGAGGTGATTGGTGACAGCCAACATGGCTTCACCAAGGGCAAGTCATGCCTGACAAATTTGGTGGCCTTTTACGATATTGCCACAGCCTTGGTAGACAATGGCAGAGCAACAGACGTCATCTACCTGGACTTATTCAAAGCGTTTGACACTGTCCTGCATGACATCCTGGTCTCTAAATTGGGAAGTCATGGATTTGACCGATGGACCACTCGGTGGATCAGGAACTGGATGGATGGCCGCACTCAAAGGATTGCGGTCAACAGCTCAGTGTCCCAGTGGAAGCCAGTGACGAGTGGTGTTCCTCAGGGGTTGGTACTGGGACCAGTGCTGTCCAACATCTTTGTCGGAGACATGGACAGTGGGATTGAGTGCACCCTCAGCAAGTTTGCCGATGACTACAAGCTGTGCAGCACAGTCGACATGCTGGAGGGAAGGGATGCCATCCAGAGGGACCTGGACAGGCCCATACGAACCTCATGAAGTTCAACCAGGCCAAGTGCACGGTCCTGCACCTGGTTCATGGCAACCCAGGCACAAATACAGGTTGGGCAGAGAATGGATTGAGAGCAGTCCTGAGGAGAAGGACTTGGGGGTATTGGTGGACGAGAATCTCAACATGAGCTGACAATGTGTGCTGGCAGCCCAGAAAGCCAACAACATCCTGGGCTGCATCAAGAGAAGCGTGACCAGCAGGGTGAGGGAGGTGATTCTGCACCTCTACTCTGCTCTGGTGAGACCCCACCTGGAGTACTGTGTCCAGCTTTGGAGTCCTCAGCACAGGAAGGACATGGACCCATTGGAATGGGTCCAGAGGAGGCCACGAAGATGATCAGAGGGCTGGAGCACCTCTCCTATGAAGAAAGGCTGAGAGAGTTGGGGTTGTTCAGCCTGGAGACGAGGTGGCTCCGGGGAGACCTTAGAGCCCCTTCCAGTCCCTAAAGGGGGCCTACAGGAAAGATGGGGACAAACTTTTTAGCAGGGCCTGTTACAATAGGACAAGGGGTAATGGTTTCAAACTGAAAGAGGTAAGATTCAGATAAGGAAGAAATTCTTTGCTGTGGGGGTGGTGAGACCCTGGCCCAGGTTGCCCAGAGAAGTTGCGGATGCCCCATCCCTGGAAGTGTTCAATACCAGGTTGGACGGGGCTTTGAGCAACCTGCTCTAGTGGGAGGTGTCCCTGCCCATGGCAGGGGGGTTAGACTAGATGACCTTTAAAGGTCCTTTCCAACCCAAACCATTCCATGATTCTATGGTTTTACCACCCTGTACACCAGAATAAGGAGGACTTCAAGACATTTGTCCATATTAAGAGTGTTTCTGCAACTTCTCCCTTTGTTTCTGTAAGTGTAAGTAAGTCTGGCATAGTATTACTTCCTCTTCAACACTGAATTTTGAGTTCTACGTGTTTATACTCAAAGAAAAGGGGAAGAAAATGGTGAGAAGAGAAGGGAACATAGCAGAAGCAGTGGGATATGTGCAAGTCTACTGAACGTACACAAGACATGATCTGTATCACTGGCAGCCCATATTATGCTTCTCTGCAGGTGTGCAGTAGCTCTTTATCCGGCTGCATTCATGTTTAAGCATGATTTTTTTTTCTTTTAAAAGAAGCTCTGCACTTTGGTAAAGAAAAAAGAGAAGGATATCCCTACATAATCATAATGGAAGACAGATGGCGAAGAACTGTGCAGTCAGTGAATGATAAAGTACACCAGACTACAGGAATAACCTCTATCAGATCAAATTCTCTCTGATTTTGTTTGAATGACTACCACAGCTTTGCAGCCTTTGCAGCAATAGAAGAGGTTTTTCCCTTCCTAGGTTTGTGGTTCCTATATGAAACCAGTCATACTGACAAGCAAATCTGTGCTTTCATAATTCCCTTCACTAAATTCTCAGCAGGGCCAAAGGCATTACACTGCAAGTTCATTTCTCCACAGAGGCTTCGTGGATGAGATGCCTCCCTTTGGCTCCTGTTTTTCTGCTTCAGAAAAACATTGCATCTGCAAAGGCTGCAAGGGCTATGATAGCAACTGGACCTCAGGGGAAGGCAGCTGGGCAGAGGAGAACTATTAGTACCTTACAAAATGCTATATAAATTACCACTCTGAGCAGATGTGCACAGATTGTTGTTTTTTTTCCTGGAGTCATATATGGTCAAAACAAAAACCTTCAAAATGCTGGTCAAGAATCATCTATAGTTGAGCCTATCTCAGCACAGGACTTTTGGATTTTTTTTTTTCTTTCCCCCAGTTCTTCCACTTACCTCTTTTTACTTTATCTCAATTGTCAGTGTGTGGAAACACAGATATTAAACATATTTTCCTTTGAATAACTGCTCATTTCCAAATAGCATTGATGTAATAATTTCCTTGCTTAGTCTAAACTATTTTAGTGGTACTTGCTGCTTTCAAGGGGCTTCACTATTTTTCTTTTTATAATTAGTTAATATTTTTACATCTCACTGTTAGTGGAATCTCTCAGGAGGAATTTAATTGAGAAGAAGGTGAACTGATAAACAGGATACAGCAAGTGTAAACTGGCATGAGGACACAGGCTAAAATGATTACCTTTTTACTGTTATCTTTTTTCTTTACAAGAAAACAAACAAAAGAGTTCAACTTGCCTCCATTCTCAGACTTCTCTGAAATGCTAGATATTTTCCAATAAGCTTTTGTCTGGTCTGCATTCCTGTAAGAGAACAGTAGGTTAGTTATAAGCACCAATCTTTAGAATATTATTTCCCTAGGTTTTTTATTATTTTAGAATATTATTTCCCTAGATTTACACACCTCACAGAGCATGTGCATATAATCTACATCTCTCAATGGAGGTTTATAAAAAATATTTGATGGTTTTAAGGTGAGTTTGTGGAAAACTAGACAAAGCAAACAGGAAAACAGAAAGGTGTGTCTGCATCGCCCCTGAGCTTGCAACAGAGCTCAGATGTACATACCACCTTGTAAAACAATTAACACTATCCTATGCCGAGGTTATGGCTCCACTTTACAAAACCCTCTGTGGTCTCAAAGGGTAAGGAAAGGCCAAACATGCTGGAAGCAGTTTGAAAGCTGGGTTTTTATGCTTCATGACTGTACGAGACTACTTGTAATTTCCCCTAAACAAAGCAGCCTGAGTAATGTCTCAAAAACTTGCAGTACCAAGCCTTCTGCTCAAGGAACTGATAAGGCCAACACATGCTTATCTCTTGTGTGACTCATGCAAGAGAGAAAAATTTGTCCTCCAAGTCTTACAGAAACAGAATAGCCCTGTTTTTTCTCCCGGCGAGGATGAGCTGTTTCTTCGGAAGGATGCTACACCTGGTGATGACCTTCACCTCATTAGCATAGAATGGTTAGAGTTGGAAGGGACCTTAAGGAGCATCTAGTTCCAACCCCCTGCCCTGGGCAGGGACACCTCCCACCAGACAAGGTTGCTCAAAGCCCCATCCATCCTGGCCTTGAACACCTCCAGGGATGGGGCAGCCACAGCTTCTCGGGGTAACCTGGGCCAGTGTTTCACCACACTCACAGGAAAGAATTTCTTCCTAATATCTAATCTAAATCTCCCCTCTTTCATTTTTAAAACCATTACCCCTCATACTAAAGCTACACTCCCTGATAAAGAGTCCCTCCCCATCTCTCCTGTAGGCCCCCTTTATATACTGGAAGGCCGTTATAAGGTCTCCCTGGAGCCACCTCTTCTCCAGGCTGAACAACCCCAACTCTCTCAGCCTGCCCTCGTAGGAGAGGTGCTCCAGCCTTCTGATCACTTTCCTGGCCCTCATCTGGACGTGTTCCAACAGGTCCATGTCCTTCCTGTGCTGAGGACTCCAAAGCTGGACACAGTACTCCAGGTGGGGTCTCACCAGAGCAGAGTAGAGGTGCAGAATCACCTCCCTCACCCTGCTGGTCACGCTTCTCTTGATGCAGCCCAGGATGTTGTTGGCTTTCTGGGCTGCCAGCACACATTGTCAGCTCATGTTGAGATTCTCGTCCACCAATACCCCCAAGTCCTTCTCCTCAGGACTGCTCTCAATCCATTCTCTGCCCAACCTGTATTTGTGCCTGGGTTGCCATGAACCAGGTGCAGGACCGTGCACTTGGCCTGGTTGAACTTCATGAGGTTCGTATGGGCCTGTCCAGGTCCCTCTGGATGGCATCCCTTCCCTCCAGCATGTCGACTGTGCTGCACAGCTTGTAGTCATCGGCAAACTTGCTGAGGGTGCACTCAATCCCACTGTCCATGTCTCCGACAAAGATGTTGGACAGCACTGGTCCCAGTACCAACCCCTGAGGAACACCACTCGTCACTGGCTTCCACTGGGACACTGAGCTGTTGACCGCAATCCTTTGAGTGCGGCCATCCATCCAGTTCCTGATCCACCGAGTGGTCCATCGGTCAAATCCATGACTTCCCAATTTAGAGACCAGGATGTCATGCAGGACAGTGTCAAACGCTTTGAATAAGTCCAGGTAGATGACGTCTGTTGCTCTGCCATTGTCTACCAAGGCTGTGGCAATATCGTAAAAGGCCACCAAATTTGTCAGGCATGACTTGCCCTTGGTGAAGCCATGTTGGCTGTCACCAATCACCTCCTTATTTTCCATGTGCCTTAGCAGAGATTCCAGGAGGATCTGCTCCATGATCTTGCTGGGCACAGAGGTGAGACCGACTGGCCTGTAGTTCCCCGGGTCTTCCTTTTTTCCCTTTTTGAAAACGGGGGTTATCTTTCCCCTTTTCCAGTCAGCGGGAACTCCACCGGACTGCCATGACTTCTCTAATATAACAGAAAGCGGCTTGGCAACTTCATCTGCCAGCTCCCTCAGGACCTGTGGATGGATCTCATCAGGTCCCATGGACTTATGTACCTTCAGGTTCCTTAGAAGATCTTGAACCTGGTCTTCTCCTACAGTGGGCGGTTCTTCATTCTCATAGCCCTTGACTTTGCCTTCTGCACCTTGTGCGGTGTGGCTAGAGCCCCTGTCGGTGAAGCTCGAGGCAAAAAAGTCATTGAATACCTCAGCCTACTCCATATCCCAGGTAACCAAGCCTCCTGTTTTCTTCCAGAGAGGGCTCACAGTCTCTCTGGTCTTCCTTTTATCACTGACATACCTGTAGAAGGTTTTCTTATTGCCCTTGATGTCTCTGGCCAGATTTAACTCTATCTGGGCTTTAGCTTGCCTAGTCTGATCCCTGACCACTTGGACAGTTTCTCTATATTCCACCCAGTCTACCTGTCCTTGCTTCCACCCTCTGTAGGCCTCCTTTTTGGTTTTGAGCTTATCCAGGAGCTCCTGTTAAAAAGACCCTCTTACTCCTCTTGGAAATAAACAGTCCAGGAATTACATTACAGCTGGGCAAGTACCTATGTGCTGCCAAACCACAGGCACAGTGATTGAATTCTGCTCACCTTTTGCTCCAGGGATGTTCCGCTCTGCCTAAGCCCTGCTACCGTCTAGTTGTTTTTACAAACGTGTAGAAACATAATTATCTGAGACAGGTGTCTCACTTTCAAGTGCTGCTGTAAATGGTCTGCAGGCTTAGAAGGTGGCGGCAGGTAGCTGAGAGTCAGATAATAATCAGCACAATGCTTGAATTGAGAGACAATGCTTATTGAGAGACCTGGCTTATGAAGAGCTCCTCAGTTACTTAAGTTTGTTTTAAAACCATTTCAATTAGAAGCTAATTTTTAAGCTAGAACAATCAAGAAATCTTTTTAAGAACTGCATTTCTTCTACTCTCTCTATATAATCTATATATATGGATATATTTACACATACACATATATATGTTTTTTAACCATTAAGATATTTTGGTTTCAAATCACATTATTAAAAATATCTATCCTGTCTATTGGCCAAAAGAAAGCAAACATTGGAAATTTCAGAAATGCTTGTATTCAGAAAGGTTTGTATTATTACACAGTTGGAATGGGTGCATATAATCTCATTTTAGTTTTTGTGAATTGGCTGTACATGATCTGGTTTGGACCAGAAAATGTCCTAAACATCTGATACCATGCATTTTATCAAGAGGAAAAAAATTAGTTGTTTCTTCCAGTGAAAATTTTCAGGCTGACACTAATGAATACATTGAAATGAATTTGAAATAATAAAAATAAAAGTATTAATATTACCATTTTGCAGGTGGAAGTGACTGCATGTTTGTTACTCCTCCATCTACTGGTACCACAACCTGAACATTAGACAGCATACTAGGCACATTCATAGACTCTGGATTGTACTTATAATCCACTCTCACATCAGTAGTGCTAGCATTACATTTCCAGTAAGTTGCAAGATTCAAGGGAGAGGACTGGATGCCATTTGATGATACCTGTAAAAGAATAAACCATTGAAAGCAGCTTAATTAAATATTCCCCTTTTGGGCAAAATTAGGGAATGATGGTAACAAGTATAACTCTAAATCCTGACAAAATACCAAATTGACTTCTGAACCCTCAGAACTGTGAAGACTGTTGTAGCCTAAAGTAATTCCTGTTCTTTTAATTTTAAATTAAAATAATTTTTAAAAGGTTTAAACTCCCTCTGCCCACAAGGCTCCTTCCTGTTCTGGCTTTCATAAGTTAAAACAGTTTTGTTTTAGTCTTGTGTTCTGCCTCACACAAGAAACATGCTTGTGGCAAAATGACTTCATTTTTAGCAGTTGTGTGCCATACCAATTCAGCTGCTCAAACAGCCAGCAGCAGAGTGCAATGTGTGTCACTGGACAGGCATCCAGCAAAACAGTTCTTACCTATTAAATGCATTCTTTTCCTATTGCAGGAGGGTTGGATGCTGCTGCTTCTGTAGCTGAGCTTGTGCTACTGCCCTGCTGCACCTCTACCACCTTCCTAGTCTACTCGAGGAACGTTTAATGCCCCGGTGTCTTGTCTTACCTTTCCTTGGCAGCCCAGAACCCTTTCTATATGCCAGGGCTTCTGCATGCAGATTCCGCTGGTCTCTAAATTGGAAAGTCATGGATTTGATGGATGAACCACTCGGTGAATCAGGAACTGGCTGGATGGCCACACTCAAAGGGTTGTGGTCAACGGCTCAATGTCCCAGTGGAAGCCAGTGACGAGTGGTGTTCCTCAGGGGTCGGTAATGGGACCAGTGCTGTCCAACATCTTTGTCGGAGACATGGACAGTGGGATTGAGTGCACCCTCAGCAAGTTTGCCGATGACTACAAGCTGTGTGGCGCGGTCGACACACTGGAGGGGAGGGATGCCATCCAGAGGGACCTGGACAGGCTTGAGAGGTGGGCCCGTGCGAACCTCATGAAGTTCAACCAGGCCAAGTGCAAGGTCCTGCACCTGGGTCACCACAATCCCAAGCACAAACACAGGCTGGGCAGAGAATGGCTGGAGCAGCCCTGAGGAGAAGGACTTGGGGGTACTGGTGGATGATTGTTGGCTCAACATGAGCTGGCAATGTGTGCTGGCAGCCCAGAAAGCCAACTGCATCCTGGGCAGGATCAAAGAAGCGTGGCCAGCAGGTCGAGGGCGGGGATTCTACTCCTGTACTCCGCTCTGGTACCTCCACCTGGATTACTATGTCCAGCTTTGGAGTCCTCAACACAGGAAGGACATGGACCTCTCCTATGAGGACAGGCTGAGAGAGTTGGGGCTGTTCAGCCTGGAGAAGAGAAGGCTCCGGGGAGACCTTAGAGCCCCTTCCAGTTTGTTAAGGGCCTCCAGAAAAGCTGGGGAGGGACTCTTTATCAGGGAGTGTAGCAATAGTACAAGGGGTAATGGTTTTAAAAATGAAAGAGGGGAGATTTAGATTAGATATTAGGAAGAAATTCTTTCCTGTGAGGGTGGTGAGACACTGGCCCAGGTTGCCCAGAGAAGTTGTGGATACCCCTTCCCTGGAGGTGTTCAAGGCCAGGTTGGATGGGGCTTTGAGCAACCTTGTCTGGTGGGAGGTGTCCCTGCCCAGGGCAGGGGGTTGGAACTCGATGATCTTTAAGATCCCTTCCGACTCAAACCATTCTATGATTCTATGCCACTGCCTCATTTTTCCCCAACAGTAAAGATCTTAAATAGATCTCATTTTTCCACAGTACTCATTTCTGCAATGCAAAGATATGTTCTGTTCCTTCCATCTTTGTCAGGAATTCTCTGTGTACCTAACATGCTTTTTATAGATTCAGTATTCCACGGTTTTAAACTATTTTGGGAGGATGTGGAAGTCTACAATAATATTAATAGCTGCACTGGTTTTGTTTTTTGATGTAGAGACAGTTGGCTCAGATGTTCAACCATCTCAGTGCAGGCCTCGCAAATCCCTGTTCTCCCTTTTGAGGAGAGTCTGTCTATCTTGAATTTTCATGAACATTTTTTGTTGACATCTTCTCACAGATTCACAGCATGGTTGAGGTTGGAAGGGATCTCTGGAGGTCATCTGGTCCAATGCCCCTGCTCAAGCAGGGCCACCTAGAGCTGGCTGCCCAGGACCACGTCCAGACAGCTTTTTAATATCTCCAAGGAGGGAGACTCCATAAGCTCTCTGGACAACCTGTGCCAGTGCTTGGTCACCCTCACAGTCAAAAAGTGCTTCCTGATCTTCAGAGGGAACCTCCTGTTTTTCAATTTGTGCCCATTCCCTCTGGTTCTGTCACTGGGCACCACAGAAAAGAGCCTGGCTCAGTCTTCTTTACACCCTCCCTTCAGGTATTTATGCACATGGATGAGATCTCCCTGAGCCTTCTCTTCTCCAGGCTGAACAGTCCCAGCTCTCTCAGCCTTTCCTCATAGGAGAGATGCTCCAGTCCCTTCATCATCTTGGTGGCCCTTCGTTGGACTGTCTCCAGTAGCTCCATGTCTCTCTTGTACTGGGGAGCCCAGAACTGGCCGCAGGACTCCAGGTATGGCCTCACCAGTGCTGAGTAGAGGGGAAGGATCACCTCCCCTCAACCTGCTGGCAATACTTTGCCTTATGAAGCCCAGGATACTGTTAGCCTTCTTTGCAGCAAGGACACATTGTTGGCTCATGTTCAACCTGGTGTCTACCAGGACCCCCATGGCCTTTTCTGCAAAGCTGCTTTCCAGCTGGGTGGCCCCCAGCATATACCGGTGCCTGGGGTTGTTCCTCCCCGGGTGTGGGACTTCGCACTTCCCCTTGTTGAACTTCATGAGGTTCCTGTCAGCCCATTTCTCCAGCCTGTCGAGGTCCCTCTGGATGGCAGCACAACTCTCTGGCCTATCATCCACTCCTCCCAGTTTTGTCATCTGCAAACTTGCTGAGGGTACACTCTTTCCCCTCATCCAGATCTTTAATGAAGATGTTAAACAGGATCGGACACAGTATTGACCCTGGGGTACACTGGCTAGTTACTGGCCTTCAACTAGAGCTTATGCCACTGACCATCACCCTCTGGGCCTGGCTGTTCAGCCAGTTCTCAATCCACCTCACTGTCTGCTCATCCAGCCTGTACTTCATCAGCTTCTCTATGAGGATGCTATGGGAGACAGTGTCAAAAGCCTTGCTGAAGTCAAGGTAGACAACATCCACTGCTCTCCCCTCATTCACCCAGCCAGTCATGCCATCATAGAAGGCTATCAGATTGGTCAAGCATGATTTCCCCTTGGTCAGTCCATGCTGACCACTCCCAATCACCTTCTTGTCCTTCACATGCCTGTAAATGGTTTCCAGAATGAGTTGTTCCATTATATTGTAAGAGGTGAGAACATCATGCATTCTCATATATTGCAGTTATATTATATTAGCTACAGCATCCAAAAATTATGCAATTACGAAATCAAAATACAATGTAATTACAAACTCAAACCCAAAACAAAACCCCTAAATTCAAGGAAAACTTAACTTTGTTAATAAATACCTAAAGAAGCAGTGTTCGAAGCTTGCACACATGAATTGGACTGAAGCGTGAGCAAGCTGAAACAGGTCATGAATGAACAGAGAAGGACATGAAGGCATAACACAAATGCACTCAGCCTGGGCAGAGCCTATGCATTGGAAACAGTGACATATCCAGAATTGGCTTAGATGAGGGATGACAGTTCATCTGCATGCAAGCAGGCAAAGAACAATTCTTATAATTTCTGTATAGATATGAAATCTGCCAGAGCTCCTTAAAAAATTCCAAAGGGAAAAAAGTGTTTACCTGATACTTTAAAACATCCACGTTATAATAGGATGCAGATGGATTCTGTTCTGATAATTTCTTCAGGTAGACAGTTATAGCTTGCATGTTCATCCAAAAATCCTTAGTGCTGGAGTCACTTTGTGACTGATCACTACAAAGAAAAAGAAAGGTAGGAACCAGAAGGCAACACTGAGTTTTATTATTTCAGATGTCTAAAAATTAAGACTAGATCTTTCCCCTTCTTCAATATTTCAACCAAGAATTTATTCTACACATAATTGTATCTTCCTAAATGTTAAGACAAATTAACTGTTTGTTGTATCTGGTAAAAATTCTCCTTCCAGGTTTTGGTGCAGTGAGTTTCCTCCACTGATGATCTGCATCACAAGATGGAGTTAATGCCAAATTTGGATTTTACCTTTAATAAAACACAATTTTAATACAATCAGGTGCCGTGAGAATGTGTGGGGATGAAAGTGGTCTTTGAAAAGAATTTTTATCCAATTTGGAATAAATCTTAATCATAATTATCTTTTGTTATGACATGGCTTCACTAATGCACTGAATTAAGATTTGTGCTATATGTGTTACCACACTTTCAAGTATTTATAGAGAGTGTAAGCTTTTAAAATTTTTTCAATAAGAAGTGATTTTCAAATTATTATAAACAATTGTTTCTTAGGCACTTATAGTTACATTCAATCTTAATAACAATTTATTATATAATGTCTATATGTAGGTAAGAGTGCACATGACTGCAGAAGCAAAATCCCGATTGGGAGGTACTGGAGCATGAAAAGGTGTTTTGCAGATCAAGAATATTTTCAGCTCTGGTTGCATCAGGTTTATTTTTTAATAAGGATGAAGCTTTTAAGAAAACTGATACAGAAACAAAATTCAAATCACTTAAGAATCAAAGAGCTCCATGGATCATCTGTGGATACATAGAGGAACTGCATCCATCCCTAAGGAGGCATGCAGAGCGTGCATGCAGAGTAAGAGCTGAAAATGAGCACCTGGAACACAGTAAATATGACTGCAATGGGTCGAATGTCCTAGAACAGTGACTTACATACCAGTAGCCTGTCCAATTCACTTAGAATTTGGTACTCAATACAGTGTTGTCATTCATGCAATTTTCATTTTCAGTAAAATATATAAACACTTATCACAGAGGCATTCCGAAATTTAAACAAATGAAACCAGTAGCAAAATCCTTCTGCTGCTCCAAAACCAAGTGTAATTCAAAACAGAAATTCTGACGTCTCCACAAATATCACTCACATTAAAATGTTCCAACCCTATAAATACTAAGCAAATTATAGTCGTTACATTATATGATGAAAAGTCAAATTATTACCATATGGGTTTAACTTCATAAATATCCAGTACATGCATCCTTTCTAATTAGAGGTGAAATGTTACAGCACTCAGAAAAGAATACTAAACATATTCAATTTTTTCCAAAATATAATTTTTCAGTATAATTCACTGTCAGATATGGCTCTGCTAACATTTCAAACTGTCATGTCAAAGAAGGATAAAATAAATTTTGTATGAATCATTCATTACATGGAATCACAGAATCATGGAATTGTCAGAGTTGGAAGGGACCTCTAGAGATCATCTAGTCCAACTCCCCTGCTAGAGCAGGATTGCCCAGAGCACATTACTCAGGACTGCATCCAGGCAGGTCTTGAAAATCTCCAGAGAAGGGGACTCCACAACCTCCCTGGGCAGCCTGTTCCAGTGCTCTGGCACCCTCACCGTAAAGAAGTTCTTCCTCATATTTGAATGGAACTTCCTATGTTCCAGCTTGTGCCCGTTGCCCCTCGTCCTCTCACTGGGAACCACGGAAAAAGAGTCTGGCTCCCTCCTCCTTCAACCCACCCTTTAGATACTTGTAAGCATTAATAAGGTCTCCCCTCAGCCTTCTCTTCTCCAGGCTAAAGAGCCCCAGCTCTCTCAGCCTTTCCTCATAAGGGAGATGCTCCAATCCCTCAATCATCTTTGTTGCCCTTCGCTGGACTCTCTCCAGTAGTTCCCTGTCTCCCTTGAACTGGGGAGCCCAGAACTGGATGCAGTATTCCAGTTGTGGCCTCACCAGTGCAGAGTAGAGGGGGAGAATGACCTCCCTCGACCTACTGGCCACACTCTTCCCTACACAGCCCAGGATTCCATTGGCCCTCTTGGTGACAAGGGCACATTGCTGGCTCATGGAGAGTTTACTATCCACCAGGACCCCCAGATCCTTCTCCTCAGAAGTGCTTTCCAGCAGGTCCACCCCTAACCTATATTGGTGCCTGGCATTCTTTCTCCCCAGGTGCAGGACCCTACACTTGCCCTTGTTGAACCCCATTAGGTTCTTCTCTGCCCAGTTCTCCAGCCTGTCCAGATCACGCTGGATGGCAGCACAGCCCTCTGGAGTGTCAGTCAGCCCTCCCAGTTTGGTATCATCAGCAGCCTCACTGAGGATACACTCTGTCCCCTCATCCAGGTCATTGATGAATATGTTAAACAAGACTGGACCGAGTACTGACCCCTGAGGGACACCACTGGTTACAGGCCTCCAGCTCGACCCTGCTCCATTAGTCTTCCTTTTTCTATTGATATACTGAAAGAACCTCTTCTTGTTATCTTTAACCGTAGTGGCCAAGTTGAGTTCTGCTTGAGCTTTGGCCCTTCTAATTTTCCCCCTGCATAGCTTCACTACATCTTGGTATTCCTCAGAAGTTACCAACCCCCTTTTCCAAAGACTGTTCCTGAGGTCCAGCCAAATCTCCCTATTTAGCCAGGCTGGTCTTCTTCCCCATCGGCTCGTTTTACGGGACCTGGGGATAGCCTTCTCCTGTGCTTTTAAGAGTTCCTCCTTGAAGTATGAACAACCTTCCTGGGCACCTTTGCCCTTCAGGTCTGTCTCCTAAGGGACACTCTCAACCATGCTCCTAAACAGGACAAAGTCTGCCCTTCGGAAGTCCAAGGTGGCAGTTCTGCTGGCTCCCTGCCTTGCTTCTCCAAGAATTGAAAACTCTCATTTCATGATCACTCTGCCCAAGACGACCTCCAACCTTTACATCCCCCACAAGACCTTCTCGGTTAACAAGCAGCAGGTCCAGTAGGGCTCTTTCCCTGGTTGGTTCGCTCACCAGCTGTGTCAGGAAGTTGTCTTCCACACGCTCCAGGAACCTCCAGGACTGTTCCCTCTCTGCTGTGTTATATTTCCAGCAGACATCTGGGAAGTTGAAGTCCCCCACGAGAACAAGGGCGAGTGATCAACATTACAACATACATTAAGTATGAATGATCAAAATGAAATTAAATACCAAAGAAGGAATGCATGTGGTTTGATTGTTTCAAGTTATTTCAGCAATTTAAAAAATGTAACATCTAGAAGTGTTTAACTGGTTTTCAAATAATTTCTCCAATAAATGAAATAGAACCTGCTCAGAAACTGCTTTTTTTGGAAAAGATATCCAAATGATGTGATTCTGGTAGCTTTTTTTTCTTAAGAATTCTCCTAAGCATGCTGCTATACACTTGAGAGATACAGAGATACAGTTATGTAATGGATCTGATCTACCATAGAAATGATACAGCTTAAAAAATACACTAACTGATAAATAAGTGACAAATGAGCTCCTACTACTTGTTTTCTATTTAAGACTACTCTTTCATAATTTAATCTTACCATTGTTACTGCTGTATAAAGAAATCCATATGACAATATGAGTATCCTATTTTTGACACCTAATTTTTCTCCATATATGTAATTAGTTATATTGTTCATGTAGTTTGCTTAGAAAAAAAGTGGTTTTTTTTTAAATATTTTATTAAACCATTTTATTAAACCATTTTATTTATTAAAATGTGTGTAAAAAACACAGCTACATTTACAAAATATTTTTTATGGCTCCTGTTATATTCAGCATAAGTTTCAAGTCCAGTAATCACTGAAATTTTTAATGGTGGCAGTGGAGAGAAACTGAGCTAAACAAGATTCGTTCAGGAAATTAAATTATGTATAAGGAAATCAAATTATGTATAAACAAATCAACAAGACTGTAGAGAATTCTGATTTACATATACAACAATTCACATTTTACAAATCATGTAGTTTACTATTATATTAAAAAAAATAAAATACAAAACCTGTATACAAGTTGTGCATTTGGAAGAATCTGCTCTAGTTTGCTTGCGTTTTTTACCCTGAGGCAGAGCACAGCTGGAGATGGGTTGCTGGTGAAGACTTTAATAATCCCACTTGGGAATGATACTGTCATATCACCAGTGATCTTCACAATACATCTAGAAGAGAATGCAAACATCAATTTTATTGCAACTCATTAACCGCCTAGTTTTAATACTAATTTTAAAGCAATCGTACTTTTACAATCTGATGAGCTGAATTCAAAACAGAAAATCAATGTCAAATGAGGGTAACATGGCACTATGACAATGTACTATCACTTTCAACTTGGAAGTTAGATGAAATAAGAAAAAAAGTTTAGCTGGTTAAGCATACAGTAGTAGGGGTGGATATTTTTCAGGCTTTGAAAACATGGCACAGCTATGCTTAGGCAAGGCCTAAGTAGCATAGCAAGCAATGTGAAAGAGGGAATGAAGTGCTGCCCGAATTTACATGTAGCACCTACCTGACTATAATAGAAACCCTTCTCATTTTCAGTGTTCTCATTGAACACATTTTCGTAAAGCAGGGATATATGAACTCCTAGCGGGATGCAGGCCAAGAGAGTGATTTGCCACTGCTGTCACTTATATCAGGGAAAAAAAATCCTCTTAATCCCCCTTCTAATGTATATACATTTTTCCCCCAAAATATTAAAACCAGTGTGTTTTCTTATTGTAACTTATTACATTCAAAACAATTTGCTATTTAACTAACTTTGTGGGATCTGCTCCTTTAAAGTAGGCATTAACAGATTCAGTAAGGGCTACTGCAACAGGCAAGGTGTCCTGGTTTCCAAGTCTGACAGGGCTGGGACCACGTGAAACACCTAGAATACATACAGTGTATAGATTTAATTTTCAAAAAGCTTAGCAATAGATTTCATTTTTACAAGAGGTTACTACCATCAAGGTCACAGCAGAGTCTGAAGTATTACTTGAAAAGTGTGTAGAAAAATATAAATATGGTACAGTACAATCACACCATCAAAACACTGCTTAGCAGCCTAAAAAAACAGGACTATCAATATGACATTTTGTAAATGGACAGACACAAGAAAATACATATGAGACAGAGGAACACTGCATTAAAATGGCTACTGATAAAACTGAAGTCAACAGATTTAAAGGAAATTAGATGTTAACTACAATACTTTTAAAAAAGTCCCTATTGTATGCTCATAGTATGGAAAAATGTATGATAAAATAGTCACAGAAATGCAAAGAATTTGGTTACGGTATGTATGAATATAAATGCACATACATTAATATTACCCCACATAAGTGAACTGTTGAACATTCTTTTAGCTATTTCAGCCAACAAAGATTACAATTCACAAGCAGAAATTGTTGGAGAAGTATTTTGCAAAGTTTTCTAATATTTAAGTAGTAAATAGTCTGGGAGTACCTTGGAGGCCTAGAAATACATAGCAGTTTACAAGAAAAATAATTACCAGGCCTGTGTCAGCCTTCACAGATGCCTGTGCCTACACAACAAAGTTCCAATGCATAGCTATAAAAATCAACTCGGACCTCAGCTAAGGCTTTTTGAAATGTGTGTGTATAACTGACAAAAACTGGTTGTCATGGGATTCATTACATGGAATCACAGAATCATGGAATTGTCAGAGTTGGAAGGGACCTCTAGAGATCATCTAGTCCAACTCCCCTGCTAGAGCAGGATTGCCCAGAGCACATTACTCAGGACTGCATCCAGGCAGGTCTTGAACACTTGGACAGTTTCTCTATATTCCACCCAGTCTACCTGTCCTTGCTTCCACCCTCTGTAGGCCTCCTTTTTGGTTTTGAGCTTATCCAGGAGCTCCTTGTCTATCCATGCAGGCCTCCTGGCTTTTTCGCCTGACTTTTTCTTTTTTGGGATGCACCTCTCCTGAGCTTGGAGGAGGTGATCCTTGAATACTAACTAGCTTTCTTGGGCCCCTCTCCCCTCCAGTACTTTTTCCCATGTTACCCTGCCAAGCAGGTCCCTCAAGAGGCCAAGGTCTGCTCTCCTGAAGTCCAGGGTAGTGAGCTTGCTGCATACCCTCCTTGCATTTGTGAAATGCATATTAATGTTCACACCCCTGCATATGCTAATGAAGATTATCAAGATCATGCTAAACATCACAGAATCACAGAATCACAGAATATTTTTGGTTGGATGGGACCTTTGAGATCATCGAGTCCAACCAACAAAAAAAAGAAAACAAACAAAAAAAACCCACAAAAAAACCAAAAAACCAAACAAAAAAACTCACCCAAAAAATCCCAGAACACCAACACCAAAACCAAACCAAACGCCTACAACCACACCCCACCCCACCCACAAACAGACACAAACCAACAACCTCGGGCACTAGAGCATGCCCTGAAGTTCCATGTCTACATGTTTCTTAAATACCTCCAGGGATGGCGACTCCACCACCTCCCTGGGCAGGCTGTTCCAGTGCCTGACCACTCTCTCAGTAAAGTAATTCTTCCTAATACCTAATCTAAACCTCCCCTGCCACAACTTCAGACCATTTCCTCTGGTCCTGCCATTATTCACTTGGGAGAAGAGGCCAACACCCACCTCTCTACAACCTCCTTTCAGGGAGTTGTAGAGGGCAATGAAGTCCCCCCTCAGCCTCCTCTTCTCCAAACTAAACATGCCCCGTTCCCTCAGCCTCTCCTCATATGACTTGTTCTCTAGACCCCTCACCAGCTTGGTGGCTCTCCTCTGGACACGCTCCAGCAGCTCAATGTCCTTCCTGTAGTGAGGGGCCCAGAACTGAACACAGTACTCGAGGTGAGGCCTCACCAGTGCCGAGTACAGAGGCACGATCACTTCCCTACTCCTGCTGGCCACGCTATTCCTGATACAGGCCAGGATGCCGTTGGCCTTCTTGGCCACCTGGGCACACTGCTGGCTCATGTTCAGCCAACAGGCGACCAACACCCCCAGGTCCTTTTCTTCTGGGCAGCTTTCCAGCCACTCTTCCCCAAGCCTGTAGTGTTGCCTGGGGTTGTTGTGACCGAAATGCAGGACCCGGCACTTGGCCTTATTAAACCTCATCTCATTGGCCTTGGCCCATCGATCCAACCTGTCCAGGTCCCTCTGTAGAAACAGAATGTAGAAACATATATGTATGTAAGAAACATATATGTTCTTACAGAACTCTGTAGAAACATATCTGTAGAAACATATATGACTATAGCTCTCATCTCCCCACCCAAATCATGCTATACATCATCTGTGGGGGAGAAGGGGAGAGAAACCTGAGACGAAACTGCCCCTGAGAGTGGGCAAACATAAAAAGGGGGAAGACTTTCCCTGAAGAGAGGATTTCTGCCAGAGAAGATTTTTCCCTTGAAGAGATTTTCCCTGGGGAGATTTTACACAGAGGAGCGCTTCTACGAACCATGTTGGCCAGACCAATGCTGGAACCAGGACTGGTGATCTCTTTTTCTCTCTCTCTCTCTGCCTCTCTCTGCCTCTCCTTCTCCTCTGTTTGTTTTTCTTTTAAAGAAGTAACACAAGGCATACCATACCGCTTGCCATAATTCATTGTATTTCTGTTATTAAGTACCGCTTGCCATAGTTTGTTGTATACCTGTTGCTAAGTAACACAATGCGCACCTTACCACTTGCCATAATTTGCTTTATACCTAACCAATTATTGTGGACCTAGTTAAGACCTATACTAATCACTGTGGGAATCTAATAAATGTTTGTATACGGACCTTGAGAGTTGTCTCACCGTAGTCCGTGCCACTGGGGATTTGCGAATCCGAGTAACTTACTCCCCCTCTTTTCTGAGTGGGGCGTGACAATGATGATGGTATGAGGGGGAGCATGTGACAATGACGATGGTATGAGGGGGAGCAATATTGATTGCTCTACCCTATGTCAGACTCCTGGCTGTGTGAATTTTATTCCATTTCCATTCTAGTAAAACTAGTTGGCAGAAGTGACTCAGGGTTTAAGCTAACTTCTGATGCTGTAATGGGCAGAAAAGCAAAGGGCACCAAGCACCAAAGCCTTTAAGATGACAGGGCATTTTAACTCTTTGACCACTTTGCAGTTGTTTCATCAAAGGAAAGTCAACAACTTAAATCTGTGAGCGGCATGAAGTGCTGATAGGTTTGAAATCGTCTTTGGCATTGGTGTAGCAGAAGTGAAATGCTCACACAAGTAGCATAGTAGCACAAGTGAAATGCTCACACAAGTAGCACTGGGGATTTGCGAATGGTCCTTCAAAAATGGTTTTTGCCTGGTCCTTCAACTTGGGAGGTGTGAGGAGAGAGATTGGCAGTGAAGACCGAGGCAAAGAAGTTGTTGAGAACCTCAGCCTTCTCCTCGTCTGTTGTTACCAGTTTGCTAGTCTTGCTCATTGGGGTGGTACGCTTTCTTTAACCTTCCTTTACTGGTTGACATACCTGTAGAAACCCTTCTTGTTATTCTTAGCATCCCTTGCCAGGTTCAGTTCCAGCTGCGCCTTGGCCTTCCTGACCTTGTCCCTACATAACCAGGCAGCGTCCCTGTGTTCTTCCCAGGATTCCTGATCCTGCCTGAACTGCCTGTGCAGTTCCTTCTTGCCTTTTAGTTTGACCAGCAGGTCCTGACTCAGCCATGCTGGTCTCTTCCCTTTCTTGCTTCAGTTCCTACTGTCTAGTTGTTTTAAAGAATTAAAAATACTTGAATTTCACTGTTCCATTAATTAATTATTTAAATCTTTTCCCCCAGCATATTTTCAAGAACAAGAAAATAATTGTCTAAGAACTAGGAAAAGAGACCAGCAATAATGGTTTTTTTTGGTGTTTTTTTTTTTTTTTTGATGTCTTGCATTGTCTACAAAGGTTCATTTAAAGTAATTTTGAACTGTGTCCCGGTTTGAAGTAAAACCGAACCAATTTTCTGTTCTGTAACTTTACATCCTAGCTAGGCCTCCTCTAACTCTCTGAAATTAACGGCATATTGTGGAGAAAACTGCTCGTTCTCAGAGTGATAAGACCAATGTTTGTGCTCCATGCCAAGGAACGGTATGCAGGGAGGCCCTTGCTTATACTTATTGCTATAACAACCAAGGTCAGCCAATTTCGTTATTTGCCCCCTTAGAGGGTCGGAAACGGAAAAAACGTAGAGGGGTCACATCAGTGGGGAGGAGTGGACAGGACAGGTGACCCAAACCTGACCAACTGGGGTATTCCATCCCATCTGCCCCATGCTCAGTATAAAAGCTGAGGGATCAAAGGGTCAGTCCCTTCCTGCGATGGCCGACGTCCAGAGAGGACTCTGTCTGTTCATCTGCCTTTGATCCCGATCCGTGTGTTCCTGACTCCAGAGCTGGAATCCAGTTCCCATTCGTCACTGAGTCCAGTCTGGGACTTCCCCAGTGCCTGCCGGTGACGTGACTGTCATCCTGGGAGCTTGATACGGTTTTGTATATATTGTATCTATTTCATTATTTTCTTCTTTTTATTTTAATATTAATTTTTCATTAAAGTAGTTTAGTTCATTCTAAACTTCTGAATCTCCTTATCCCTTTCTCCTCCTCTCTCCTCTTTTAGGGGGGGGAAGGGGGGGGAAGGGCCATCTGCCGGTCCGGTTTTGGTAAATTCAGCCAAAACCACGACAAACTGTTACTACTTTATAATGGCACTGAAGGGAATTTCACCACTGTCCATGAAAAATCAACTGAAGTGTTTTGGGAAATGTATTTTATCAGACTGTGTCTTTATTAGAAAAATAATGATTTATTTCCTCTGGGAACATTACTGTTCAGCTGCATTTCTTCCAATGGTTTTGTTCATGTACATTCATCCAGGCAGATCATGACAATGTTTAAATATTCTGATGTACTTTTAAATCTGCTAATTGAAAGTACTACATGTAAGATAGACCAGCAAGCATAAGGAACAATCAGGTATTTAATGTAATAAGGGATTACCAGGCTGTCTGATATATACATTCTTCTATGAGTACAATCTTGTAGAAATGTGTATTGCTTCTCTCTAAATCATTCACTAATCAATGTTTTAAACAGTGTTGGAAAAAAGAGAGTTGTACTCTCATCTCTTTGAAAATTTATATAGGACTGCCACTAGGAATAGGTCTTAAAGACCACCATGTTAGTTCTGCTCCTTACTACTAAATATTTTGGGAGATCGTCTTGGTCTTGCAAAACAACCAGCCTTTCAGTTTTGTTATTTTTATAGGTTCTGGATCCCTCAGGGCAAAATTTGAACTTTCAGAAGGACCCAGTAAACCAGCAACACTTGCAGTGCAATTCATTAGTGAAGGAAGCACCCTTTCAGGAGTAGATGTAGAGCTAGTAGGCACTGGCTATCGACTTTCCCTCCTTAAGAAGAGATTTGCCACTGGTAAGATACCAACATGCTTATATAGTCAAATTAATATGATATATTCTATAGTGCTAAATTATAAAATATGAAACTGTTAAATAAGTGATGCATAAATAATTACTTTTCCCCAAAAACATGGATGAAAAGCTGTTTCACTTTTTTTGTTCTTCCATAGTTAGTCGAACTGCATCCCCGAAAATACAAAATCTGTTTTATCTACTGACTGCAAAAAAACTACCTTTGTTTTTCAGGATGGTATATGGCAGACTGCTGATGAACCTGTGGAAGTCATTGGATCAAAGGAGTGCAAGAAGTCTCACATAGTTCTTCCATCCACTTGTGCCATAAAACCAGCTGAGTTAGAGATGTATAAAAAAATGTAACAATGCCTGTGTATCATATATTATTAACATGTAAGTTGTTTTATATAGGGTTTTTTTCCTAAGTGCAATGTGTTGCAAAATTGCAAAAGACAGAAGAGATTTACTTCTACAGTTAGTAAATTTTATGGGTATTGTGATTGTTTGAATCAATGCTGTAGATTTAATTTATTTTTATATGAATTGCGTAACATTTGTGCCTTTAAAAAAACCCCAAACAACTGTGCCTATCCACTTTGTTATTCACATGCCTCAATTCTTTTTTCAAAGTTTGGCTATTCATCAAGAAATCACAGTGTTTGTATAATACATACAACTTTATAAAAATTAATTTGACTGGGATTTAGAAGGCAGATTTGCAAAACTGGAGATTGTTTTAAAAGAGGTTTAAAATACTGGTTTACTTCCTCATGGGGTAATTGCAATAAATGCAACTGTAGTAAAGGGAGATGCATCATGCAGGACTTTGAAACTTTGAGATAGTAACTTTAATGTCACCAAAGATGAAAATCCTGAAAAATCACAGAAGATGGTTAAAGCAAACAGCATTTCCTTTCACTTTGACACTAGTCTTTGTAATTTAAGTGCTTTGAGGGTTGTGTGATGTGAATGTGAACATAGTACTTCGGGAGGAATAGCATTTTAGAAGGGTATTTTATAGCATCAGGATGACAAGTACTGCCATTTCTATTAATTTAAATTTTATCTAAACCCACCAATTTTAATATTTGTATTGTTATCTAATCTGCTTGCCACAGCCTTAGCACCGGGAAGTGACACATTAGTAACATTTTTTTAAAGCAAGTCAAAAATTTAGAGTGTCTTATGTATTTGCACTATCAAGTGTTTTTTCAATGCTGAACTCAAAAGTATTGGGAAAAAATCATTCAGTAACCTACAAGTGAGAATTTTATATGACCATTTTGAACGCCAGTATCAATTTCAACATCTCTATTAAAACAATAAAATTTGCTTTAACTAATTCATGCAAAACCAGTAATGAACTGGACTGCTAAAGATTTACAATAAATTAAGCTTTGTAGAGGTTACATAAATTCTAATGTATACTACACACTTTTGCAGAAAAGAGTTCCATTATTAGCACTAAGTACATAATGTACTGTAGATTTGATTGGAAGAATATATTTGACTCTTAACTTGCTAATCTTATTGAATGGTAAATTTCTAACTCTCATAAAATGGTACAGTCTTTTTACTGGAATCTTAATTGTAATCTGCTTTGCAATCAAAGCATGTTTAACATGACAATATTTTATTAATGAAAACCCAAAACTGTATTACTGTTTTTAATCAAGTATTACTTCCATTTCTTAGTTAAATTAGGTAGTTCTGTTTCAGCACTTTTAAACTAGGTGATTATACATACATTTGCATCGGGTGCAGGTTACAATTTTGAAGCCATGCAAGTTTATATAGACTTTTTGTAAAGAAATTAAAAAACAATCTAAAAAGTATGTGTCTGATAAGAATACCATATGTAGCAAGCTGGTTCTTGCTTGTGTATACAGCACTATCCATGTAGCTGCCTCCTAAGAAAATTAATTTGTAAACACAACTCTAAAGGATCTCAGACTTTAAATTAGAGAATACAAGTTTATCTTACAAAAATTGTAAATACTTCTGATTTTTCATAAAATATAATTTTTTTTAAAAAATTTGCATCCATAATAAACATGTAATATATAATTTAAATACTGAATTATATTGTTACACTTTTGCAGTTAGTCCCACAGAGCTTCTAAGCAATAACAGAACAAAAATGTGCCTGTATTGAACATTTTTAAATTGTCGATTGATTTGTAAGTGATAAGTAGTAGAGATAATCAGTACAGGAAAGACCTTATAGCCCCTTCCAGTCCTTAAAGGGGCTCCAGGAAAGCTGGGGATCTCTTGATCAGGGAGGAGGGTGACAGGATGAGGGGTAATGGTTTTAAACTGAAAGAGGGGGAATTCAGATGAGATATTAGGAAAAAAATTCTTTGCTGTGAGGGTGATGAGACCCTGGCCCAGGTTGCCCAGAGAAGCTGTGGCTGCCCCATCCCTGGAGGTGTTCAAGGCCAGGCTGGAAGGGGCTTTGAGCAACCTGGTCTGGTGGGAGGTGTCCCTGCCCATGGCAGGAGGGTTGGAACTAGATGATCTTTAAGGTCCCTTCCAACCCAAATCATTCCATGATTTTATGAATATCACTTTGGTCAGTTTGGTTCAGCTCTCCTGGCTGTTTCCCCTCCCAAGATCTTGCCCGCCCCCAGCCTACTGGCTTTTGGGGGTGAAGAGGGGGAATGTTGGAGAGACAGCCTTGATGCCAAAACACTGGTGTGTTATCAACACCTTTTCTAGACACAAATATGAAGCACAGCGCTATGTGGGCTGCTATGGGGAAAATTAACTCCATCCAAGTCAGACCCAATACATGTGCATTGAGGACAACTTCCTAGTAAAGGTGATGGAGAGCCTGACCAGAGGAGAGGAACTACAGGACCTGTTGCTCACTAATGCGGAAGAACTTATCGGAGAGGTCAAGATCGGAGGTAGCCTGGGCTGCAGTGATCATGTCTTGGTAGAATTCTTAATCTTGAGGAGTACTGGACTGGTAAAAAGTAGGGTCAGGACCCTAAACCTCAGAAAGGGAAACTTTCGGCTGTTTAGGGCTGCTAGTGTGTGGGATCCCTTGAGAAGCTGCCCTCAGAGATGAAGGAGTGAACGAGAGCTGGGAGATATTTAAAGACATCTTTCTTAGGGCGCAAGAGCTCTCAACCCCGATGCGCAAGTTGGGCAAGAAAGGCAGGAGGCCAGCTTGGTGTCCTGGGTTGAGCGACACAGGACTAACTTGTCTTCTAATGCTTGGGAAAACTGCACTTTTAGAAGACTCTAGTGTCTGAATTCATGAAAATATTTACTTTGTAGCCAGCCAGGCTCTGTGGGATTCAAGGTCTCAGTGTTTTCGAGCCTTGCCAGGTGCAGGGATGAGGACGAGCAAGGCCTGGACCTTTGACCCAGGCTGGCCAACAGGATCATTTCATACCATGAACGTCACATTCAATATAAATCAGAAAAGTTTACTGCGTAGGTCTCTCTCCCTTGATGGCGGCAGTCCAGAGAAAACCTCGCCCTGGTGCCAGACCCCTGAGGCCTTCCCTTCCTCCTGAAGCCATTGCGCTTGCAGTGTCCAGCATTTGTTGTCCACTGCTAGGAGTGAACAGCTTCCTGTGATAGAATGCCTGAGTATAATTTCTGTATATCTTATATCAGTATTGGGATTAATACTGGTTCTTTAGTATTATTGTTAATTATTTAGTCTTAGTCTATTAAATCTATTTATATTTCAACCCTTGTGTTTCTTTGTGTTCCCCGATTCCCCTTTCCAGGTGGGGAGGGGTCATCGGGTGATAGAATAATTGTCTAACGACAATAAATTGTTGTGGGTTTTCTCAAACCATAACAGACAGGGAAAAGTGGTGGCAATTAATTGGAAAGTGTAAGCTCTGGGCATGATGTAGATGGTATAGAATAAGGGGTGGATACTGTCCTGGTTCCAGCAGGGATAGGGTTAATTCTCCCCAGGATCTAGCAGGGACACAGGTGTTCCATACTATGTGAGCCATACCCAGGCTATAGGGAGCCGGCCAGGGGAGGGGACAGGAAGTTGCTGCTGTGGTACCATAATCGTGTATTTTACATTCCTCTGTCAGTGGTGGTGGTGTTGTTTTCCTGTATACACTCCATACCAAAGAGGCTTTAATTGCTTCGCTTGCTTGATCACAGCACATGTCCCACATTCATGGATGACCTGTGCAATAGTGTCCATGGTCAAATCCACCCCTTGGTCACTAAATGTGGCATCTCTTCCTTGATGGCCTGAGGTGTCATCGGCCCATCGAGCTATGAGTAATTCACCCTTATGTTGCCAGTCCAGATCCACCTGAGCCATTTCTATCTTAGTGATGCTGTAAAAGACGAAATCAGGACTCAATAGTCGGGATGACTATTAAGCAGGTATCCTTTATTGCAGCGCTGGACGCACAGGGGATCGCTCCTCCAAATGTGCGTGCCAGACAGAGTCAGTTCAACAACATATATGCACACCACACATACATATTCATGCAAGGAATTGTTATATGTTCATTAACATATTCATTAGTTTCCAGTAATTCATTACCATATGCTACCTCCCTCTTGGAGCCCCCCATTTGTCAGAGATAAGATAACATTGTGCTGGCCTCACCACTGCTGCCCACATACATGCCTTTATCGTAGCTCTGCAAGGGGGTAAGCCCCTGTTTGTGGTCAGCCAAGCTATATTTGCTAACTCATACTTAGGTAAGCAAACCTTCAAGACATACCTAGCCTTATTCTTTAATTCAGTCCCCCCCTTTTCTTTATGCTATTGCAAATTCTTTTGCATAATTTTGTTTACAGTCCATAATACATGTACTTGTTGAGCAACAGTCCGTACTTTCCACCACAACCAAAGGTTGAGAATAGTCAGCAGTAGGGCTACAAAAATCAACACCAGTACAGGATGCACTAGGAAATTGAAAAACTGTGCAGCGGTTGGAGATTTAAGTGAGGTATTTAGAAAAATGTCCCACCAATGGTGTTCACCACTTTTCTCGATGGCTGTGATGATGTTCTTTATTTCCAGAGTACCGTGCTGGACTTGCCATAATGTTCGTTTAGAAGCTTCTTTCACTTTCTTTAGCAGTATTTTAATGTCTGGGTGGGAAAGCACTTTCTTAAGGACATTAATGTCCATTCCAATCTGTAGTTTAGGTACATCATTGTATAGCATGAAACTGTCAGAGATCAACTGAGAAGTGGTTATAGGAGCAGAATAGTTAAAATCACAACCTTGTATCTTGGTAAAATTACAAACACAAAAGTTAGTTCCATTTGTTTCTTCTTCACAAGTATCAATGCTAACATTAACACAACTAGTCCTTATACAGACACATCCTTTTCCTACATAATACACCGGTGATTGAGCATGTTCCGAGGGAAGCATCTCAAACGTGCATGTACTGTCTTCTGTGTCTAAGCACAAATCTTCGTTTTCAATTACTGCATTCTCACAAACATATCCTAGTTGTTCCTTTGGAATGCAGGCTTCAGTACTAAAGGTCTGCCGTTTCCTTATATCATCACTATATTTTGCCCAAACATTATGGTTTATTGGTCTGACCACTACATCTTGATGGATTGCCCCTAGTGCTAAAATAGGGAAAATATCCCACACCTTTGCCTTTTGAATTGTGAGCACATAGGCTTCAATTTGTTCTTTTGTGTCATCATAAGTGAAATTAACTAATTGCCACCAAGCCTGATGTTTTAATTCGAATGGGGTGGTAGTATCGTTCTTAGCAATAATTTCTCTAATCTCTTGTGGTAGGTTTCCTGACATCCCTTCTCTGATTATATCAGAAACCACAGATTGTATCCAGAGTTGTGTTTGTATACATTGAATGGCAATAGAAACATTTCCCTGTAGTCCTTGTACAAAAGTTGCTAGTGCTTGGAAATCCTCAGTAGTATGGTTAGATAGTAGGGAAATGAAATCAACAGTTAATTGCTGAGTTTCAGCCAGAGTAATTAGAGATTACCTTAATGGTACTTCTAGCCTTCCTAAATCAGAGGTGACTGTGCTCAGTTTATTAATCATTACTTCCTGATCAATCGAGTTTAAAACTCCTAGTCCAGATCCAAACCATCCTGTTAAATCTCTCCGTTTCCTTGAGTGGTGAGCTCTGGAATGTAACCATGCCTTCCATCCTTTAAGGCTTTGTGAAATAAAAGATAAGCATTCTGATTTTATCTGAGATATATCAGCTTGTACTCTTACCTGTACCTTCTTTAAAGAATATGTGGGGTCCAGAAATAATTTCTGCTCGTTGGATTGTCTCACTACATAAGGGCCTGCGAATGAGAGGTTGTGGTATTTTACAGCACAGTTAGCTGGTTCAAACGGAGGGATGGTGGTTGGACTTGGAGTAATTATATTTCTCCAAGGCACTTTGAGCAAAAAGGGGAATGTTCCTGAAAGGCTTTCTAGGCTCCATAGCGCATTTAGTTTATAAACTGCTTCTCCTTTATTTACTATAGTAAGGCTACATTGAGGTTGCTGACATGTAACCTTCAAAGTAGCTGTTGGTACTTCCCATATGGTAAGTTTCCCTTTTTGAGTGCTATCGTATTTTATATTTATAGTGATGTTTTCAGCCTTTTCAGATGCATTACAAGTAACCATACTCCTAAAGGTAAACGGTTGGGTGAAAGTTTTTATCTCCTTTTTGCATGCTACATTTTCCCCATGTATTACATATTTCTTATATATTATTGGTACATTATAATTGAGAATAGTATTTGAATGTTTCACTTTTGGAAAGGGGATAGGTTGGGGAGAGAGAGCAATCAATTTAGTCGTTTGAGCTTTATCCATACCATGTGTGGTGGTCATACCCTTTGGGATTGCAATCAAAGCCGCTTGTCGGTATGATGTTATCATTTTCCTTCCATCATGTATAACTCCTATGCACCTAATCATTGAACTAGCTTTAGGCTGAACCTCTGCTCGACAGTATTCTTGGTGAAGCATACATACTGCCGAGAATATGCATTGTTGCGGCTCTTCTACATTGTATACATAAATGCCAACCATCATTACAGTGGTTAGGTACACTTGTGTCATATCAAATTTACATGCTATATCAACCAAGCTGTTTTCTCTTATTTCAAAGGACGGTATTTGTCGTGAATCTCCCCAATCTCTTCTAATCTGGCCATCAATTTTTAAAACTGTGTATACCTTAGTCTTTTTATATGTGATATTCAGACCTGCATTGCCCAAGTATCCATTCCTGGTCCAGTCTTCAGGGTCAGGGACATCATCTAGATCTTGATGGGTGGTGCAGTTCTTTGTCTGTCCAGCTGTGATGTAGAAGATCACAATAATGATTTCCGGAATCGCAGTTTTGCTGGTCCAGTACATTCGGAGGTCCATTTCTGCTCAAGTGGGGGATCTTCCTTACGCCTCAGAGCCGTTTTTGTAATCTTAGTTTTAAGGGCCCTAAAGGTTCAGAAGTCCACTGCTTGTCTGGAGCTTTTTTCACTCGAGAGTAGTGAATCCAGGCCGGCTGTTCCTTCACTTTGATTGCAGTGAAGGTGGTCAGTAGCACTTGGAATGGTCCGTTCCACTTCTCTTCCAGTGGATTGCCTGAAAAATTCTTGATATAAACCCAATTTCCAGGACTAAAGGGATGGATAGGGTGGTCCAATCCCTTAACTCTGCTTCCTAGGACATTCTTATTGATTTTCTCTAATTGTTTTCCCAAAGAAATAACATATTTTTGTAAATAGGAATTACCCAACTGGTTTAAATCTTCTCCTTTATATTTTGTCTGGTATGGTCTCCCATATAATATTTCAAAAGGGCTTAGGTTCTCTTTAGCTCTTGGCTTTACACGTAGTCTAAGCAGAGCTATGGGTAATGCTTGATACCAACACAAATTCGCTTCTTGACATATTTTGGCTATCTGCTGTTTTATCATGTGATTCATTTTTTCTACTTGCCCACTGGCCTGCAGCCTATATGGGGGGTGTAGCTGCCAATCAATTCCCAATAGTTTGCTAACTTGTTGCACTACTTGTGCACAGAAGTGAGTACCTCTATCTGATGAGATGACTGTAGGTACCCCGAATCGAGGTATTATCTCGTTCAATAACATTTTAGTCACTTCTCTCGCCTGGTTTGTTCTACAGGGAAAAGCCTCTGGCCATCCAGAAAAGGTGTGTGTAAGCACTAATAAGTACTTGTACCCCCCTTTTCTTGGGAGTTTGGAAAAATCGATTTGCCAATGGTCTCCTGGTATGTTTCCTTTCCCAATAGTTCCTAACTGTACTCGATTACCTATGTTGGGGTTGTTTCTCAAACATATTTCACACTGTTGAGTCGCTTGTCGAACAGTGGTATATAAATTCTTCCCTATCCATTTTTGGCTCAAAAATTTATATAACGAATCTGCTCCCCAATGTGTCTTATCATGTTCTTCTTTAACAAGTCCCCACACTAGTTTGGCAGGTATGATAATTCTACCATCACTCAAATGAGCCCATCCCCTGGAAGGAACTTGTCCTCCTAATTCTTGTATGAACTCCTCATCTAATCTAGAATATCTAATGCCCTCCAGGTCATCCAGGTCTTTATTTCTGTTGTCTGGAATTAAGGCTAGAATTTGTTCTTTCTGTATTCTTTCTGCTGCCTGTTTAGCCTCATAATCAGCCAATCTGTTACCTCTTTCTTGGTCAGTGTTACCCCTCAGATGTCCTCGACGATACATGATGGCGACTCTAGCTGGTAACTGTACTGCCTCCAATAGGCGAAGTATCTCTTCTGCATGTTTGATTTGTTTTCCTTGCGCGGTAAGCAATCCTCGTTCCTTCCAGACTGCTCCATGGGCATGAACAACTCCAAAGGCATATTTAGAGTCTGTCCATGTATTTATCCTTTTCCCTTTTGCCAGTTCCAAAGCCCTAGTCAAGGCAATAATCTCGGCCTTTTGAGCTGATGTCCCGGCAGGCAATGGTTGGGATTCAATTACCTTACTTGTTGTGGTCACTGCATATCCAGCCTTACGGATACCTTGTCGGACAAAGCTACTTCCATCCGTAAACCAGGAGTCCTGTGCGTCCTCCAGGGCTTCTTCTTTCAGATCTGGTCTGCTGGAGTACACAGTCTCTATTGTTTCCAAACAGTCATGTGTCAGTAGTTCAGTTGTTGCTCCACTAAGGAAAGAAGCTGGGTTCACAACGTTAGTCACTTCAATTTTAACGTCATCCGATTCAACGAGGATGGCCTGGTATTTCAAAAACCTGGATGGGGAAAGCCAGTGATTCCCTTTTTGTTCTAATACAGCAGATACTGTATGTGAAACCAACACTGCCATCTTCTGGCCCAAAGTAAATTTCCGGGCTTCCTCAGTATTTAGTATTACGGCCGCTACTGCTCGTAAACATCCTGGCCGTCCTTTACTTACTTCATCTAATTGTTTAGAGAAGTAAGCCATGGCTCTTTTGTATGGTCCCAGCCGTTGAGCTAGAACTCCTAGAGCTATTCCTTGTTTCTCGTGAGAAAAGAGCCAAAAAGGTTTGGTTACATCAGGCAAGCCCAAGGCCGGGGCTCTCATGAGTTCCTTTTTAAGTATTTCAAATGCGTTCTGAGCTTCTTTGGACCATATCAATTGAGTGGGATTATTTTTCAAAAGTTCATATAAAGGTTTCACTATTATTCCATAGTTATAAATCCATAATCGACACCAACCTGTCATTCCCAAGAAGGTTCTGAGTTCTTTTACCGTCTGAGGAAGTGGGGTTTTACAGATGGCTTCTTTTCATCTGGTTCCCAACTCCCGTTGTCCTCCAGATAATTCATATCCCAGGTAGGTCACTTGCTGTTGTATCATTTGAACTTTCTGTTGAGAGACTCAATATCCATTTAGTCCAAGAAAGTTTAACAAGCTCGCAGTCCATTGGATACACTCAAGTTTTATTTTGGTTGCTATTAATAGGTCATGCACGTATTGTAAAAGGGTTCTGGTTTTGGAAGGAGGCTTCCATGCCTCAAGCTCTCGTGCTAACTGATTTCTGAAAATTGTTGGACTGTTTTTGAAACCTTGGGGTAACACTGTCCAAGTAAGCTGGGTTTTCCTACCAGTGGTAGGGCTTTCCCATTCAAAAGCAAACAACTTTTGACTTTCTTTAGCCAAAGGTAGACAAAAGAATGCATCTTTTAGATCTAGTACTGTAAACCATACCTGACTGTTTTTCAATTTGGTAAGTAAGGTATAGGGATTGGCAACTACCGGGTGCAAATCTTTAACAATTTTGTTTATTCCTCTTAGGTCCTGTACTACCCGATAAGTTCCATTTGGTTTCTTTACTGGGAGTATGGGGGTGTTATATTCTGATTCACATTCCACTAGTAGCCCATGTTGTAAAAAGTTATTAATTGGGCCTTCTATTCCCCTGCGATCTTCTAATCTCAAGGGGTATTGTTTTTGACGTATCGGGCTCGCTCCCTCCTTAAGTTCTATTACTATGGGGGTGGCGTTTTTCGCCCTTCCTGGAGTCCCTGTAGCCCAAACGCCTGGATATACTTGATTAATGATTTCTTCGAGTTCGGGTGATGATACAATGAGCTTTTCAGAGTGCATTAGGGCTAGGCTCAAAATTTCAATCAACTGATCTTCTTTTACTTTTAATTCCATGACTCCTTGATTAAAAACTATCACTGCCCCTAATTGCTCTAATAAGTCTCGCCCTAACAGTGATCTGGGGGAATATGGCAAGTATAAAAATCGATGTATTCCGATCTGTTTCCCCAATTTAAATCTGAGGGGTTCTGAAAAGAACGCCTTTCTCTGCTGGCCAGTGGCTCCTACCACATTTACAAAATCCTTGCTTACAGGTATTAATTCTTGATTTAAAACAGAGAAAGAGGCACCTGTATCTATCAAAAATTCAACTTCTTTCTCTTGTTCCCCTAGCTTTATCTTAACCAGTGGATCCGCTAGGGTAGATGCCCCAGGTCCCCGTCAATCGGTCCCTGTTTCAGCTATCAGGGCAGGTGGGGTACTTTTAAGCTCAGGGCATTCATTTTTCCAGTGTCCTTTTTTCCGGCAATATGCACATTGATTCCTTTCCAATACATTCTCAACATTAACACCTCTACCTCTTGCCAAATTCCTTAGTCCTCCTCTATTCCTAAAAGACCTCCCTCTTCCAGGTCCTCTAAATCCCGTACCATTCACTACTCCCCTCTGTTCTAATGCTGCCACAGTGGCTGTGGCCATCACTTTTGTCAGCTTTCCCCTGTCTACATCTTCTCGATTTCTAAAAACTCTCCAGGCTTCTTCAAGTAATTTCTCCAGATCCCTTATATCTGGTTCTTTTAATTTCTGGAGCTTCTTTCTAATATCTGGAGATGATTGTCCTAAAAATAAGGAAACAAGCTGTTGCTCCCCTGTATCTGAGGAGGGATCTAAAGTAGTATATTTTCTCATTGCCTCTCTCAGTTTGTCCAAAAACTCCATAGGGGTCTCCCTCTGTCCTTGTTTGACAGCATATAATGCTGACCAATTTATAGCTTTCGTAATGGCATTTTCCAGCCCTAATTTGATCCAATCTTGATCTCGTCTTAACATTGCATAATCTCGTCCATCATTGGGATCCCAGTTCGGATCAGTCAGTGGAACGTGCTCGTCCACACTCCCTTGCAGGACTCTCCCTGTAATTTGAGCCTGCACATGGGTTCGGGCAGTCTTTAATACCAATTGTTTTTCTGTCTCAGTCATCTCTCCCAAAATTAAATCTACATCTCTCCAATCCGGATCTTGATTTCTAACTATCAATTCAAATCGCTTTGCCACCTTAGAGGGATCATCTCGATACCCTCTAGCTACTTCTTTCCAATCATTTAAATCAGTGGTGGAAAACGGAATTTTCACTCTGTATCTGGCCCACTAGATCCCATCACTTCCCGTAACAGGGCTAGGAGTTGTGGAGCTCTCTGGGTTTTACTCCTGGTTCTTGCAGTAACTGGAGTAAAGGCAGTTGCCGCTTCCCCTTCTTCCTCACCGCTACCGCCACCCTCTGTCTCAGTGAATGGCGATTGGTGTGGAGAAAGCGGATCTAGCAATAGAGGGGGAGGCATTCCCAAATCCTCAAGCTGATCCTCTGTTTCCTCTTTCCTCTTTCTGGATTCTGTTACTTTCAAACACCTTTGTCCAATACTACATGCCGAGCAGCACCTCTTCATTTTCTGCTGCCCCTTTCTTTTATCTTTCTGTTCTTTCTCTAGGGAAAAAACTAGAGAGTCTTGCGGTGGTATATTAAATCCACAGTCCTTTTGCCATTCAGGATGGTTTCGCAAAGTGAAAAACATATCCGCGTACATAACCTCATCCCATTTTCCTTCTCTTCATAAGAATAACATCAACTGCAACATAGTATTATAGTTTAGAGTCCCATTAAAGGGCCACTTTTCTCCATCATCTAATTTATATAAGGGCCACCGTTGATTACAATATTTTATCAAAGTTTTCTTATTCACATTCCCACCTGATGGTCCCCCTATATTTTTCCAATGTTTTAAAATACATCCTATGGGGCTCCTTTTCACAATTCCACCACTTTTCTGTCCTCCCATCTTTATTAATTTAACTCCCCAATTGCCCTACCACACAGTACAGTTAGAGGATAAAATCTATCTCCCCAATGTTCCTCCCACTGCATCCACAGCTGGCAATTAGGGCACTCAAAATCAGTACAATCTGGATTAGACCCAAACCAATGAACATAAAATATCTTAGAACAATTTTAACATTTAACACTTATTGTTGGCTTACACCCATTATCCGGGTGGAGGGGACAATTATCCATTTATATGACCGGTCACATTCATCTGATCAACCAAATATACTTGCTTCGTTCGTCTCCGGCCGCACCCCTTGCGGGATAACGGAACCGCAGATCAGAACTCCACACTTGCTTCGCAGCTCTGCCGCGTCTCAGTCACTCAAATCATACATACAAGAGCTAGCTCAATTCATTCACACACTTTTTATCAAATCCAAATCAGCTTTCAATACACAATTCCTTTAAACAGTTCCGATTTCAATACTGATAAGTTACTATCGCCACAAGGCACATTAATGCAAAAGTACGTAGCTTTACTCGCGACCGTACCCGACGTACCAAAACCAAGTATACAAATTACAAGAGTACGAAGCACAACACGTGCTCATACCCGCATACACAAACCAAGACCAAGTGTACGTATTGCAAGAGTATGCAGCACAACATGTGCCTGCACCCACGTACACAGTATGCCCTCAGGCACTAGTAGCTTGGCATACGGCGCCCTGCGTAGGACGTCTCCTATGGCTTATGGGAACCCCAAATGACCAGTTCCAAAAACCCAAACAATTTTTTTTTTCTTTTTTTTTTAAAAAGAATACCTTATTCGTTAGATGGTCCTTGTCTGCCCCCACAGTGATCCGTATGAGGCGAGGAGTCCCTCCGGGAAAATCCCAGGGGTATCCTGGGGAGTCCTGTTCTCAGCGGGTCCTGCAGCCGAGCAGAGAGGGTCCCATCTGGGGCGCCAGAATTGATGCCGTGAAAGACGAAATCAGGACTCAATAGTCGGGATGACTATTAAGCGGGTATCCTTTATTGCAGCGCTGGACGCACAGGGGATCGCTCCTCCAAATGTGCGTGCCAGACAGAGTCAGTTCAACAACATATATGCACACCACACATACATATTCATGCAAGGACTAATTAACATATTCATTAGTTTCCAGTAATTCATTACCATATGCTACCTCCCTCTTGGAGCCCCCCATTTGTCAGAGATAAGATAACATTGTGCTGGCCTCACAACTGCTGCCCACATACATGCCTTCCTGTCTTGTTACTTATCATAGCTCTGCAAGGGGGTAACCCCTGTTTGTGGTCAGCCAAGTTATATTTGCTAACTCATACTTAGGTAAGCAAACCTTCAAGACATACCTAGCCTTATTCTTTAATTCTTTAGCAATCCGATCCACCTGCTGGTTCTTCTGATGTTCCTCAGTGGCCCAGCTCTTGGGTACATGGGCATCTACGTGACATACTTTCACAACCAGATTCTCTATCTGGGCAGCAATAGCTTGCCACAGTTCGGCAGCCCAGATCGGTTTGCCTCTGCGCTGTTACTCTGCTTCCACTGCTGTAACTACCCCCACAGAGCATTTGCCACCATCCATGAATCCGTATAGAGACAGAGTATTGGCCATTTTTCTCGCTTGGCAATGTCTAAAGCCAACTGAATTGCTTTCACCTCCACAAACTGGCTTGATTCACCTTGTCCTTCAGTGGCTTCTGCAACTCGTCTTGTAGGACTCCACACGGCAGCCTTCCACTTTTGATGCTTTCCCACAATCCGGCAGGACCCATCAGTGAACAGGGCATCTCTCTCCTCATTTTCTGGTAGTTTATTATATGGTGGGGCCTCTTCCACATGCATCACCTCCTCTTCTGGTGACATTCCAAAATCCTTGCCTTCTGGCCAGTCCATGATCACTTCCAGAATTCCTGGGCGACTGGGGTTTCCCATTTGAGTTCGCTGTGTGATCAGTGCAATCCACTTACTGCATGTAGCATCAGTTGCATGATGTGTGACAGGGACCCTCTCTTTGAACATCCAGCACTGGCAGTCGAGGTGCTAAGAAGAGCTGTGCTCCTGTACCAACCACTTACAAAGCAGCTTGAACCCCTTCATATGCTGCCAGCATCTCCTTTTCTGTCAGAGTATAGCAGGCTTCGGATGCTCTGTATCCCTGACTCCAAAACCCTAGGGGTCGACTGCGAGTCTCCCCCGGCGCTTTCTGCCAGAGGCTCCAGGTAGGGCTGTTCTCCCCAGCTGCGGTGCAGAGCACATTTTTAACATCTTGTCCCACCCGGACTGGCCCCAGAGCTACTGGGTAGACTATTTCCTGTTTAATTTGTTCAAAAGCTTGTCGCTGCTCAGGACCCCATTTAAAATTGTTCTTCTTCCAGGTTACTTGATACAGAGGGCTCACAATCAGACTGTAATCTGGGATATGCATCCCAAGGATATTCAAAATTCTCAAAAGCTGTCCCACCTGGCCCAAAGGAGAAAAGGGAGGTGAAAGAGCTGGGGAAAGTATCCCCCCGTTTCCCCCATAGGTTCAGTGTGATTATTAATAAATTCCGAGAGATGGCACCCGAGGTATGGGCAGGACAACAATACCACATAAACACCCCAACCATAACCATAACCACCAGTGATGCTATCATATCGTAAATTGATATTACACAGGACAGCAAAATTATAATCCTGATCCCTCTCCCAGAGGTGATAAACAGCATCGCGGGGAGTACATAAACCATATAGGACTTTACATAGCAGAGCCATGAGAACAAACAAAGAAACGTGGTGACCAATGGCTATTCAACTAATCAATGAAGGCACACAACAAATTCGTTTTAACACGCTCTGGTCAGATCTGTCTTATCTCAACCTTCGAGTGCTCCACCATGGGCGCCAAAAAGGACTGTCGTGGTTTAGCCTCAGCTGGCAACAAAGAACCACGTGGCAGCCGTGCTCTCGCCCACCCCCACACACCCCCCCAGGGCTGTGAGGGGAGAATCGGAAGGAAAAGGCAACACTGGTGGGTTGGGACAAAGGCAGTTCAACAGAACAGGAAAACAACAACAGTAAACAATGGCTCACCTGGGATGGGATAGCTGTGTCCCTGCCAGAGCCTGGGGAGAATTAACCCTATCCCCGCCGGAACTGGGATACCCTGGTACAGTTTTTTTGCACTCTTAACCCATGGCATCGTCAACAGTCCCTCTGCTGAACTGGGTTATATTTAAAGGTGTATCTGATAGGCAACCTTCTTCCTTGCAAGGAGATGAGAGTGTCTTCTCCCGGCATAAGGCATGTCTTGTTAAAGAACCATGGAGGAGAGATTTGAGGACATTTTTTTGCCTTTCTCCCTTTCAGCATTCCAAGAATTTCAGCATTCTATTTCAGGAAAACAGGCAAGGGCAGAAAAGCAAGGTTACTAATTCTCAGACCTAAAGTGAGCTGAGAAGTGAGAAGCAAATCCAACAGTGGGAATCACCACAGAGATTACATTTGTAAAGAAACAATCATCTAAGTTTTAATGAAAGTTTCTGATCTTTAAAGGCTCCATCAATATACCAGGACTTGTAAGCTCTCACATTAAAAACTGATAAATCTATTTTTATACATACAGAAAAACTGAAGCTGTTTGAAATACTCCTATCTGAAATAACTTTGATTTGAGCTGGGCTTACAAATAAGCAAAGGCTTATTCAAACTGGTTTGGTATTTCTGAAATCAAATGCAGATTGGTTCAAAATGTGTGTGTGTTTCTATATATCTTTATTTTTACTATAATTATTTTTTACTATTGTTATTTGCCTTAAGTGGATATCCACATATCTCCCTAGGCTGCTCTTGCTGGTAAATCTCAAGCTTGATTTGTTTGCTTGGAAATGTAGAAGGGAAATCAGCTGACATTTTTAAATGATGGCTAAATCACTAGGCCTGTGATTAGCTCAAACGAACATGGAGAGGTAATAATAGAATATTGGATTTAGTTAAATCAAACTTTTTTTTGGCCAAAGCACATATGACAAGGATTTCTTCTCACAGATGACCCTGTTACTCTCCCAGGCCTCCTCCCTCCCTTCCTCATTTCCAGTGGAAGCTGGGGTTGCTGAGCCGCTCCCGAGATCAGCCACAGTTTCACACAGTATTAAGGACATAAAGCGCATGCTGCCAGCCAGATTTTTTCTTTGACATGCAGTCTCACTTTCCTATCACTCAGTCTTGCTTTGCTGGATTTCCAGCATGGTAACAACCTAAGCAACCTAGGCACCAATACAGGTTAGGTGTGGACCTGCTGGAGTCAAGTTCCAAAGAGAAAGATCTGGGGGTCCTGGTAGACAGCAAAATGACAATGAGCAAGCAGTGTGCTCTTGTGGCCAGGAAGGCCAATGGAATCCTGGGCTGCATAGGGAAGAGTGTGGCCAGTAGGTCAAGGGAAGTCATTCTCCCCCTCTCCTCTGCACTGGTGAGGCCACAACTGGAATACTGCATCCAGTTCTGGGCTCCCCAATTCAAGAGGGATAGGGAACTACTGGAGAGAGTCCAGCGAAGGGCAACGAGGATGATTCAAGGATTGGAGCATCTCCCTTATGAGGAAAGGCTGAGAGAGCTGGGACTCTTTAGCCTGGAGAAGAGAAGGATGAGGGGAGACCTTATCAATGCTTACAAGTATCTAAAGGGTGGGTTGAAGGAGGAGGGAGCCAGACTCTTCTCAGTGGTTGCCAGGGAGAGGACGAGGGGCAACGGGCACAAGCTGGAACATAGGAGGTTCCACTCAAATATGAGAAAGAACTTCTTCACAGTGAGGGTGACAGAGCACTGGAACAGGCTGCCCAGGGAGGTTGTGGAGTCCCCTTCTTTGGAGATTTTCAAGACCTGCCTGGATGCAGTCCTGAGTAACATGCTCTGACATGCTCTGGGCAATCCTGCTTCAGCAGGGGAGTTGGACTAGATGATCTTTATGGTCCCTTCCAACTCTAAAAACTCAGTGAAAATTCAGTGAAATAAGTAAACAGGCCTTTTTGGCCATCCAAAGTCAGATATATCATATCTTAAATTACTGTCTGTTCAAGATGTTAACTTCTCTCATAAAAATACTATCTTTCCCTCTGATTTTTGTCAGTTATCACTCTAAAAATATCAATATAGAAATCACCAGGCAGAGATTTTTTTTTTTTTTTTTAGAGGATTGCAATGCTGATAATAGAAATACCTGAAGTCGGGGGAAAAGGGGATGTGGATATTCAGCAAATATGTCATTGTGCAATTTGATGATATTTTGCCTCACTGATTCATGAATTCACAGAGCTTCAGAGGTGATATAAATTTATCTGTTTGAGAGTAGAAAGGCTCTACAGAGGGATCTGGACAGGCTGGATTGATGGGCCGAGGCCAATGGGATGCAGGTCAATAAGGCCAAGTGCCGGGTCCTGCACTTGGGTCACAACAATCCCATGCAGCGCTACAGGCTTGGGGAAGAGTGGCTGGAGAGTTGCCTGGCAGAAAAGGACATGGGGGCGTTGGTTGACTGTCGGCTGAACATGAGCCAGCAATGTGCCCAGGTGGCCAAGAAGGCCAACAGCATCCTGGCCTGTATCAGGAACAGCATGGTGAGTAGGACTTGGGAGATGATCGTCCCCCCGTACTGGGCACTGGTGAGGCCCCACCTCAAGTGCTGTGTCCAGTTTTGGACCCTTCACAACAGGAAAGACATTGAGGTGCTGGAGCGGGTCCAGAGAAGAACAACGAAGCTGGTGAGGGGTCTGGAGAGTAAGTCTTATGAAGAAAGGCTGAGGGAGCTGGGGTTGTTCAGCCTGGAGAAAAGGAGGATGAGGGGAGACCTTCTCGCTCTCTACAACTCCCTGAAAGGAGGTTGTAGAGAGGTGGGGGTCAGTCCCTTCTCCCAAGTAACAGGCGATAGGACAAGAGGAAATGGCCTCAAGTTGTACCAGGGGAGGTTTAGATTGGATATAAGGAAAAATTTTTACACTGAAAGGGTTATTAAGCATTGGAACAGGCTGCCCAGGGAAGTGGTTGAGTCCCCATCCCTGGAGGTATTTAAAAAAACCGGGTAGATGTGATGCTGAGGGACATGGTTTAGTGCTGGACTTGGCAGTGTTAGTTTTACAGTTGAACTCAATGATCTGAAAGCTCTTTTCAACCTAAACAATTCTATGATTCCCTTCTTCTACACACTGAATTTCTTGATACCAAACATACGCTGTTGAATGTCTCTTCAAGACAGTTCACCTCCCCAGTGTTTGCTGATTTGAGCGTCCAAGTTCAGCAAGCTCTGATTTTAATTTGTATCTACAAAGGAAGGAGTACATAGCTCATGTTACAAAACATTTCAGATTACGAGACCAGATTCTGTGTGCTGCTGTACCAGTTTTGTGCAAAGCATGAAGATAGCCCACAGTCTACTTTGGAAAGAGCTTACAGTAATTTTGCACTCTAGCTGTGCTATCTTTTAAACTTTTTTTCCACACTTTATTTCCAGTTTTATTTCAAGTATCAAGAGTTTTTCCACATTTTTAAAGTTAAATATAATTACATTGTTTGGATATCTTCTTATAATTTTCTGGTTTTCTGTTTGCAATTATTGTACAGATCGTAACTAATTAATTATAATTAGCAATATGTTTTGATGAATACTGCATAGCCAGTACTGAATTTTGCAACCTCCCTGCTTTCATCTGTCCTGCTATACTACATTGCACAATGTGACTGTATTGAGGAAGATAAATGACAGCCCACAACTATTTTTCACTTCCAAGTGCTCCAATGATCCTTGAATAAAAGCTTGAATCAGTTAACTTTGTGTTTCAAATTTCAGTGACAGTGAGTGTAAGTAATATCATTAGTAGAATGAGAAAAGGCAATTAAAATACAAATGACTTTGTGAAGACAAGCTTTTTTTTTTTTCTTTTCCATTATAAAAAATATCTGCACTCATAAAATCATGTTAGAATGTCAGTACCTGTGGGACAACTCTGTTCTCACATCTGTGAATTAGTCCAAGTTTCATTACTATGGCTCCACCTTGATCATAGTTACTACATGCTTACATATATGTAACAGAGCACCACTGTATGTCTCCATAAGCATTACTGTCAGCTACTGGAAACTACAAATACATTGCATGAAATATTTTTAAAACCTACTAACATTTAGAGGATGGCATCCGCAGTCTTAGTCTATATGTAGTATAGTCTATACATAGTAAATCCCAACAGAATCTAGAAATATTGACCAAAATAAAATGACACTGAATCTGTCACTCTCAAAAATGTATATGCAAATAAAAAACAGAGCCTACCCCAGGCCCCTGATCCAGATTTGATCTTGACCCAGTTGCCGTAGCTAGACATGCATTTGCTCAACAGCAGAGATGCTAAATTAAGAACCAGTTGAATAATGATTCATTCAGTTGAAAACAAAACAAATGTGAAATGTTTTACAAGCTGAAGAAAAGAATCCAGATCGCATACATCTGAGATTTAATATTGCCACACCTTCTGGGAGAGAAGCTCCTCATTTGGTACCTTGCAAAACCCATTTCCAAAACTGTTGGCTGCTTTTCTAAAGTTGGTACATACACCGATGTTTGTGAGCTCTGCTTTGTACAAGGCATTCCTGGAGACATGCCTCTGCAGAAACAACAGGTTTGTATGGACATTTCAGGGACTCTTTGACCACTGGGAAATCCAGCTAATGAAGAAACAGTCCCATTTAATTTTAGTCATCTTAGTATGACTTGGTGCCCAGAACAGACACAGAAACTGGGTGAAGATCCAGCGGTTTGTGTTCTCATGGGCTCCGGGGGGACAAGAAGTGAGGTGAAGGCCGCGTGGTCCCGTTCTCCCAGTTCCCACAGGAAATGTTACAACTGCTCACAAGAGATATACAAATGCCGACAGTGCAACCATAAAGAACAATGGCTTGACCACAGTCCCACCCACTCACTTTGCCCAAAAAAGGAATATAAGTATTACTCCAATTTTGTGCCTAAAGTAGGGGACAAGAATCCAACACCAAATCGCAGGGACAGATCAATAGGTTTGTCCTCCTCACCCCCCCCCCAGAAGGGACGCCTTTTGGTATGAGTTGTGACCTCGGCCTCGCTGAGTGCTTACCGGGAATATCTTTAAAGCTATATAGCTATCCTGCAGCTTAGTGCATTTATCACTGGCAATCTTAAAGAATCTGTAAATGTTGCATAAGAATAAACCGTACTATTCATGCACCTGACTGCTTCTTTTGAATGCGGCCAGACCTACAGCAGATCGGCTGTTTGTGCATCTGGTGTCAGGCCTATAGTCACAGTAATAATTGGCCTATTATTAAGAGATGTGTCTAGCTGCCCCTAGCCCCTCTAATCTTTGAGGATCGGCTAGATCACAAGGGGATTTCTCTCTTACAAAATTTATCTATTCACTAAATGCAACATTAAATTTGCATCATGGACAGGATTGCCATGGATAAACTACTGCAGGAAAACAATTGTGCGCCATCCCAGGCAGGGATTGAATGGGCCCAGAAATTTTGGAAAGATGAGGACAAGGTAGTAGAGTGAATAGAACAATGTAGGAGTCAACAGAAACTAAAAAAAGGAAAAAGGTAAAAGAGTGATTTGTGCAGTTTTGGGGGCGCGCAAAAAGAGAATAAAATATCCCCACTGTGGTGGTGCAACCCCCCTCCTCCCTTCAGGCCATTCGGTACTTGGCATGATCTCCCTCCCAGCCTGGGCTGTAGAACAACACAATGGACCAGAACATAACATAATGGTCTAACATGAAAGAAAGAAAAGGTAGAGAGCAACAGACCAAGAACACAATCATCTGCCTGGTCCCCATGGCTCCTACTGCTTGGAGATAATAACTGTAATCGATCACTCCTGACACCATATGGATCGTGGCCACAGAGGGGGGGGATACCAGGACCCCAAGATCTAGCAAGCTCTGGGGTTGCATAACTATCATCCGAGTTGGGCCGGAGTGGAAAAGTACCCAGCCAAAGTCAATTGTCTCGGATCCTATAAGTAGCGATTCTAGTAAAGACCCTTTGAGCTCTTCTGGATCGCAGTGGGCTGTGGCCAGTGACTCCCCTGAGCTGAGATACCTCTCAGGCTGACACCTCAAGGCCAGGGCAGGAGAAGACCCTTCTCAAGCCTCAACTGTTGTCCGTTGAGGAACACTGATGCATCGTGAGTATTTACCCTAAATCTGAGAAAGGGAAATTTTAACTATAGGCTCGTCTCTCTCATCCATCTCTCCGCCTATATGTTGTGAGATACACATTAGCTTTAGGGATGTGGATGCTCTTCTGTCCATCTGTTAACATGCAGGACCTAAAAGCAGCACCTTTCGGCTCGCTAGCATTACCTGCTATTAAGAAATTCCCAGTTGGAGACCTGTATGTGTGTGTGTGTGTGCATAATTATATGCTTTGCTTAGATATATACATGTATATGTATTAACCTGTGATTTATACCTCTACTCATACATATATGTATTGATTTGGGATACCTTCTAGTAAGTGAGTGTGAATCTTGCCATCTTCGAATCTGTAACTAAATCACTGTTAAATTATTTTGTTTATTCACTTTGCAAACCCCTAATCCGGTTAATGATTAAGTGCTGAATAAATTCAACCTCTCAAATCTGACTTACATCATTAATAAATTTTGAATAGCTGCTAAATCATAACCATGTCAAATATTTTCATCTGCGACACCCATCCCCTGAATAGATTGCAAATGTAGAATATACAACTCTGAAGTCAGAGATTGAGATACTTTAAACATTAGCTTTTGAAAAGGAGACATAGGGAAAAATGGAAAGACAAGTAGATGAACTTTTAAGTAAAAATGAGCAATTAGAAAAACTACTGGCTGCGTCTGAAAGATGAGAGGAACAGCTGCAGGAAAGATTAGATAAATTATTTGATCGTGCCTGGTCTAGTTCGGTCCAACGCATTCGTAATGTGGTACTTTGTGAGGATCCCAAAACATGGGATGGGGACATTTGGTATGATGACAATGATCTCCAAGAACCAATACAGGTTTGGCCATTAATTAAAACTGAAATTGCTAATGAGGAGGGTGAAGAAGTCCACACTACCGTACGTACTGTCCCCTGGTCCCCCGCCAAACTAACTAAATTACAGGAAAAATATTACAGGCACCCAGTGGAATCGGAAACCAAGTACATGTGAAGGGTTTCCCTCATGGGTGGAGACTGGGTTTTGTTAAGTGAGGAAGAGTGTGGAATTTGGATAATGAGGTGGTCTCTGTTCTCACAGAGCAATTAAAGACTGGCTTTGCTATCTCTTGTGCAACCCAGGGAAGTGAAGACTTGTCTGGCTATCACAGGATGTATAAATAACGGGGAGCCCTGGGGAGCCAGGACAGTCCTGCTTTTCATCAGCAAAGACAGTAAAGCCAAGATAACAGTTGACTAGTTCTTTGTTTCCTCAAGAGGCTACCATGCCCAATGACTGACCTTTGCCTAATTACATGTGAAATGCATATTGAAGTTGACACTTCTGTATATGCTAATGAAGATTTTAGATATCATGCTAAACATATATGACAACAGCACTCATCTCTCCACCCAAATCATACTACACGTCACCTAGGGGAGGGAAACCTCATGATTTTGAGGATAAGACTGAGAAAATTACTGTTAAATTGGGAGAGAAGGAACTTGATACCTGACGGACCAGTCGACAGGCTGTGTTCTCTTCCTCCACCCCAGCCAGGGACACCTTCCTGGGTAAGGGCTGCGCCTTCCATCCTCTGGTGAATGTTACCCCCGGGTTGTTTTATTATCATTATTTTTCTAGCAATATTAACCTTAATTAATTAGTGCTATTGTAGTTAGCGAATTTATCAACAGCCACCTCAAATCTGTTCTGTTGCTCTCAATAAAATTTCAATTATTTGTGAATCTGACTCAGTGAAAGTCCTTTGCTAGGACTCTGATAGCAAATCAGTGAAAGTCCTGGGACTCTGACAGACAAATATCGAAACTATAGTCCTTTTAATGCAACAGAGGCAGGATATTGGGGACCTGGAGCATTTCTAACTACTACCTCAAGTGACCACAATTACTCATTAACAGCCCGAGCCGCTTATTGGGCTGGGGGCATAGACCCGCAGGAGAGAGGAGATCCTCTTACCATTAAGACTTCAGGATTCTCAGATCAAATAGCCTCTGTGCAAAATGCAGCGTCTATACAAGCAATATATGAGAGAGATGCATTTAGGTGATCCCCAATGCTAGCTCCCATCAATCCGACCAGATAAACTCCTCTCATTTGTGGCCTTCCGGATAGCATAAAAATATATGTATCCAATGCCCAAGATTGTATTCAAACAAATCACACTATGAATGCTGCTGCAGCAGCAGCACAACCACCTAGAGAGCAAATTCACATATCTACCTGGAGCGAATTTGTCCAGGAAACAGTGATTTACGGGCATCACGTGGGATGGGTTGGAACAACCTCCAGGAGACCACCCGAACCTCCCCTGTGAGTACGTCAAATCCATATCAACACATGTAAGCCAGAATCTAAACCACAATTTGATCCAGAACGAAATGCCTGGTGGTGCACAGCTTTAGCCTTGGGGACATCATGCCAACTTTTACATGGCATGACTGCAGCCAATCTCTGAGCTTTAGTAAAATTATTAAGACAAAACCCAGAACGAAATAAGACAAACCAATTGCCTGGGCACAAATCCACTCCTGCTAGGACTGTACCTTCAGCCCCGCAGCAAGACTTGACTGATCTAGATAGCCCTCAGACAAAATCTTGAGTACCCAGGCAGGGCAGTGAGCCACCCTACTTCGTAGGTTATAGCTCTACAGTGGCTCTCAAACAAATATCATGAACCGATTATTAGTATCCTGATTGGCCCAAAGAAAATGTGTATAGTTTTTTCTTATTGATACAGGCACTCAAATGTCAGTAATCACTAGAGAAACCACAGAATATCTAAATGTGAAATCTAGTCATCACAAAATAGGTGTTACAGGTATTGATGGGATCATAAAGACATGTCAGACAGCAAAAATTACTTTGTGGCTCCCCGGGGAAAAAAAGTCTGACGTGAGCTGAAGTTCTGGTAGGGGCTGCCAACAATATTAGGATTTGACCTATTGTATGGCAGAGCATGGAAATTCCCTGATAGACCAGTATGGAGTTTTTCTGGACGAGGTGAAGCTAAGACTATTAATTTTCTAGAAATAGCTATACCTTTGCTTCCATTCAAAATTACTAATGTAAAACAATATACCATGCCATCAGCTACACATTCAGGTATTGACGGGGTGGTTGCAGATTTGAAGAAAAGAAACATTATTATTCACACACATTCTCCCTATAACTCTCCGGTGTGGTTGGTAAGGAAACCAATTGGACAGTGGTGACTTACAGCCGATTATAGACAACTGAACGCCAACACTTCCCTGTTGACAGTAGCTGTGCCAAAAATTGCAGAATTAGTGACCCAAATTCAGGGAGCATCTCATTCCTGGACGGTGACCCTAGATATGAAAGATATGTTCTTCATGATCCCACTTCAGGAACATGATAAGGATCAGTTTGCATTCACTTGGAAGGGAATACAGTATACCTTTAACAGGTTACCTCAGGGATATAAACACTCTCCCACCATTGCCCACAATGCCTTAGCAAAGGTTTTAGCAAAAATTTCTAGTCCGCCAGGTGTTACAGTATATCAATATATTGATGACATATTGATAGGAGGAGAAAAACCCAAAGAGGTCAAGCATGCAATGGAAAATATACAAGAAAAATTGACAGCTTTAGGACTAGACATTCCACTGTCCAAGTGTCAAGGATCTGCACAAGAGGTTAAGTTCCTGGGGGTCTGGTGGATTAAAGGAGCTGCTTCAGTCCCCCTAGAAACCCTAGAGAAAATAGAACATGGAAAGAATCCAACTAGTAAAAAGGAATTACAGCAAGTTTTAGGGATTTTAAATTACTGAAGCAAACACATCCCTGGCTTTTCTATTATTGCCCGCCCTTCATATAACCTGCTCAAAAAAGGTAGATCATGGGAGTGGACTGAACAACATGAAAGTGCATTAAATTTACTGATTAAAAAATTGAGACTTTTCCAACAAATAGGCCCCTTACACCTGCTCGATCCAATCCATGTAGAATGGAGAGTCAGTGAACACGGCTCCAATTGCAATTTATGGCAATGATGACCAGGAGGACCAGAGAGGCCATTAGAATTTAGCTCTCATTCCTTCAATGATACTGAAACCAGGTATTCAAACCTCGAGAAAGGTTTGTTATCATTGGTACAAGTAGTGAATTGAGTAGAACAGATAAGAAGGAAACAAAGTGTAATTATCCAGGGACCTTTCCATCTTTTAGATGGCTGTCCCAAAATGAAAGCTTTCTGTGTTAGTGCTACAACTATATAACCACAGGTGCATAAGAAGCCTAGTGAATACCTTATAGGTTTCTATGCAGGGCAACCTGTGTTAGTCAAGCTACCACAGATTGGAATGGTAGCGATGGTATTAATGACTCCAAAAAATCTTTATGCTTGGGAAGCAAAAGATAGTTCTTGAAAAATCCATCAAATTAATACCAGATTAATGCCCTCTTTCTAACCCAATGCGCACCAGTTAAATAGAAGCCGAGCAATTCTTTTTTATGTTTTTCCAGGTTGCCAGTACCCCAGATGTCAGAAAACTGCACCTAGAACCAAGTGTAGTGCAATTTTGGTTTTGATTTGTGTATGTATTTGTAAACCAAATGTTTCTGAGAAAATAACTTTTAATTGTACGCTAGCTGCAAGTTCCACATTCACATGCTTAGTAAAATAGCAATTGTAGTTGAAGTCAACAAACATAACGTATATAACCTGTATTGGGAACATATGTTTTAGTTTAATATGTTTATATGTGTTATGGGAACAGATAGCACTCCATCAGAATCAAAAAGCTCTTCAAAGTGAAGGTAGGCAAACTTTATCTGTTCAAGCCACCCATGGTTTAGATGATAACTTAGTCTTAACTTTTATCAAAGGATTTGCAGTTGCCCTCAATGAATCTAGTATTACTGCTTGCTTGCCCCTACCTAAATCTGTAGAAGATCCTCTTCCCATGGGTGTTCTCCCTACAGACATAGCAGAGAGCTTGTTGAGACTGTGGAATACAAAAGATATCATTCAAATAGTAAATCCTTATTCCTCAGATAGAAAGCAAGTTGCTGTGTGATTTAGTCAACCATTTGATTTTTCTACCATTGATAAAACAACTTGTATATATTATGAAAATGTAACTCTCCCCTGCCGTTGGACCATAAGGGGTTCAACAGATTTGCAACCCTGGGGACAATCAACCAACATCCTGCAATATAATCAACATGTAACTGCATCCTGGTGCATACAGTGGAATAAAGGGTGAGATTGCTCCAAAAGAAATGGCCATAGCTATGTTTATTCCTGGTTTGGGTCCAAAGATAACCTTCAAGGTTTTACACCGTTGGACCAGGGATTCTCTTCTGTCTCAGTATCAAACAAGTCAGCATTATGGTCTTGCCAGAACGTGATAAATTGTTCCAACTGGAAACAACATGATTGGGTTAGGTACTATTGGCCAGTTTATATCACCCTAAAAATGGGCTGTTAGTGCCAAAATCACAGCATAGCATACAAAGCAATAAGTGCTGATTTTGCACCTCGTAATGATTGTCATGTTGCCTCAGGTGACACTCCAGCTGGCTTGTTCTGGGCCTGTAATGATGGTAAAATGTATACCTCTTTACGGGCTGGGTTATCTGAACTACAATGCACCTTGGGTCTCCCAGTGTTGTGCCCCATGTGGAAAAGGACTCCTGTCCAACCCCATTGGGTAGCTCACACAAAGAGAGCAAAAATAGAACTGGGAGATGTAGAAGGATGGCAAGACCCAGGAGTAGCCACTCGCATAGCCTGAAGGATGGAAGGATTTTGAGGATTTGAGTCTGCTACTACACAAACGCGATTATGGATGAGTAAATTAGCCTATCAAGTAGAGAAATTAGCTAATGCTACTGATGTCAGTCTACAGTTGCTTAACAATCAATTACAAGCTACTTCAAAAATGGCTCTTCAGAACCGCATGGCACTAGACTTAAAGCTGTTCCACCAAAATGGACTTTGTGGTTATCGAAAACCTCTCCAGTGCAGACTGCTGCGTGCATATCCCTAATGTCACACAAGACCTCAACACTCAACTAGAAAAGATGCAACAAGTGGCGAAAGACACCCGTGAACTTTGAGAATCAATGAATCATAGCTGGCTTTCAAAAGTGTTTATTTGGTTTGGAATTGGTGTTGTTGGTGGCTCAATAAAAGACCTGGAAAACTCAGAAATGCTGTGACTGCCTTATCCAAGCCAAGGCTTTGCTAGGGAAATAATTCTTCCTGTGAACCCAAACAAGGTTGCTTCCTTACTGATCCCAGTGGGAAATCTGCACACTTTGCCCCAAAGCAGCAGGGAAGGAGCTTGGGAAGGAAAGCGCAGGAGCATCTACCTGCAGCCTCACAGGGGACACAGGATGGAGCAGAACAGGTACTCACATCATTGTTTGGAAGGTGTGCTTTGATAGCTCTGCAATCAGCCCTGGGGAGAACTGAAGAGGGTTTCTGGACTGGCATTGAAAAATCTGATGCTGTTGTGGAAATTACTATGGTAAAGCTTCTGACCAGATTTAAGGGAGTAATTTGGAAGAAAGTAATCATCCTTCTGTGAGTCCTGGGGTTTTCTCTCCCATCACAAAGCAGAAGAAAAAATAGCCTGCTGTTTAGCAGTGTTTATTTTCTATTGCCAGCCTCCCTGCCTGTGTTGTCACTCATCTCTCCCAGTGCTTATGAACTCCCAGTGCTCATTTCCCATCTGTTGCCTGTTTCCTTGAAGAACTCTAATAAGCCTTATAAGATGGCTTAGCTCCTGTCATTCACAGTGAGGGTATTTGAGATGCATCAGGAACACCATAGCCAGGAAAGGGAAGCATCCCAAATGACGCTTTAGGTCCTGATTGCACACAAGGGTGGGAGCAGGCAGGCAGGGTACATGACCTCCGCTAGGCACTGGATGGACAAAGCTCCTCTACTGGTTTTTCCCAATCTGTTCTTTTCCATCTCCATCTTATTTCTTCTAGGCAAGATCCATCATACTGGTGTCCCTGATGGCAGCCACATTTCAGAAGCCAAAAAGGGGCATGAATATGAAGACTGAGGTGATCCCTTTGAAAAACAAAGATCTGATCAGATAGCAGAGTATAAAAAAGTATTGTTGATACAAAATAGGGTTGGAGGAAGTAGGGTCTTGTCCATGTTATGTCAAGCCAGAAGCACTTAAAAGCACCAAATGTAGAAGCATGCTTAAATGGTGTCCAAATATTTTTTAAAGAAATTAAATTATATGCCAATATTCCCAAGAAGCCAACCCAGAATGCATCAACAAAGGATCCTGAAACATTGCCACATAAAGTTTGAAGGATAGAATAAGAATACCACAACACATGACCTTTCAAGTCTTCACCTGCTTCAAACAGGAAACAGACGTTTATCATGGCTCCTACATGGATCTTTGGTAACAAAGCTTGAAGGGTTGTATGATGGCAATGCTTGGGACAGTCCTACTGCCCCTGTGAAAGATGTTCAGCATGCACTGTCTGAACAGATTAGATGATCTTCAGAACTCCATAAAACTGAAATGAAGGCAGGCTCAAGTACATAAAGACCTTACCTGATAGGTGTTTGGATAACCCTTTCTAAAAAGGAAGATTGTTCCGTGAATCTCTCTAGGTAGCCTGTTTACTATCCTTGGAGTTAAGAATTGTCTAATCTTTGCTCAAGTTAGTGCACTTTTTCACATTCTGTCCCCAGTGCACATGGAAAACAATCGATCACCATACTGTTCATAACAACCTTTTACATATTGGGAAATGGTTATCCCTTCCTCCCCCTTCCCCTTGAGCCTCATGCTTAGTCTTCTCTTTTCTAGACTAAACAAACCCAGTTCTTTCAACCTTTTCTCGTAGGTCATGTTTCTAAACCACTTTCTCCAATTTGTCCACATCTTTCTTGAAGTGTGGTTCCCAAAGCTGGACACAGTACACCATCTGAGGCCTTATCCATGTAGCCTAAAGCAGAACACTTACTACTTTTTTTCCACTTGTAAGACATTCCAGGTGATGCACCAAATAATAAGATTTGCTTTTATCCTAAGATCAGCAAGTCATGTTGCGATTGTCTATGACCTCCAGATCACTTTTTACGCTACTACTGCAGAGTCATAATCTTTCTCATCTTGTTTCTGTGTATTCAGATTCCTCTTAGCAAGTCTAACACGTTACTCTGGCCTTTACTGCATTTCATCTTGAAGACTTCAGACTATCTCTACAATCTACAATTATTTTGTATTCTGATTATATCCTCCAAATGCCTGTATGTTAACAATTGCCATAGTTCAAAGAGGGAAGGACTGGAGTTTAGTACGCTGTGATCTGTGATGGGTTATGGTCCCAGGGTTGTATGGCCATGTCATGTCTAGCATGTTTTGTGTTAGTCATCAGTCCTAGGAGCTCACCATACATGTAGAGAGGGAAGTGCTGCCCACCTCACATGCACATTACAAGAGGCATGCTGCCTACAGCACCCCAGTGAGCAACTTCAGCCTCGGTTCCACCAGCTGGGGAACCATTCAGCACAGCTGCTCTGCTCAAGTGCATCACACACCACACCAAGTATGAATCAAATGCACTCTATATTTTCTTTCAACTAGCATAGTCTGCTTTTAAGATGGTTTTTAAGACCATCAGCTAGGACTGCTTTATCTCATTCATTATCTTCTCCTGAAACACGATGCACTGATTCGCTCAATTTAATCAAGTCTACTTTTTTGAAATTTAGCATCCTTATTCTGCTGCTCTGCTTCCTTCTTTCACAGAAATGTCAGAGTTGGAAGGGACCTCTAGAGATCATCTAGTCCAACTCCCCTGCTAGAGCAGGATTGCCCAGAGCACATTACTCAGGACTGCATCCAGGCAGGTCTTGAAAAATCTCCAGAGAAGGGGACTCCACAACCTCCCTGGGCAGACTGTTCCAGTGCTCTGGCACCCTCACCATAAAGAAGTTCTTTCTCATATTTGAGTGGAACCTCCTATGTTCCAGCTTATGCCCGTTGCCCCTTGTCCTATCGCTGGAAACCACTGAGAAGAGTCTGGCTCCCTCCTCCTTCAACCCACCCTTTAGATACTTGTAAGCATTAATAAGGTCTCCCCTCAGCCTTCTCTTCTCCAGGCTAAAGAGTCCCAGCTCTCTCAGCCTTTCCTCATAAGGGAGATGCTCCAATCCCTCAGTCATCTTTGATGCCCTATGCTGGACTCTCTCCAGTAGTTCCCTGTCTCCCTTGAACTGGGGAGCCCAGAACTGGATGCAGTATTCCAGTTGTGGCCTCACCAGTGCAGAGTAGAGGGGGAGAATGACCTCCCTCGACCTACTGGCCACACTCTTCCCTACACAGCCCAGGATTCCATTGGCCCTCTTGGCGACAAGGGCACATTGCTGGCTCATGGAGAGTTTACTATCCACCAGGACCCCCAGATCCTTCTCCTCAGAAGTGCTTTCCAGCAGGTCCACCCCTAACCTATATTGGTGCCTGGCATTCTTCCTCCCCAGGTGCAGGACCCTACACTTGCCCTTGTTGAACCCCATTAGGTTCTTCTCTGCCCAGTTCTCCATCCTGTCCAGGTCACGCTGGATGGCAGCACAGCCCTCTGGAGTGTCAGTCAGCCCTCCCAGTTTGGTATCATCATCAAACTTGCTGAGGATACACTCTGTCCCCTCGTCCAGGTCATTGATAAATATGTTGAACAGGACTGGACCAAGTACTGACCCCTGAGGGACACCACTGGTTACAGGCCTCCAACTTGACCTTGCTCCATTAATCACAACCCTCTGAGTCCTGTCACACAGCCAGCTCTCAATCCACCTCACTGTCCCCTCATCTAGCCCACACTTCCTCAGTTTCCTAATGAGGATGTTATGGGAGACAGTGTCAAAAGCCTTGCTGAAGTCAAGGTAGATGACATCTGCTGCTCTCCCCTCATCCAGCCATCTAGTTATAACGTCATAGAAAGCTATCAGATTGGTCAAGCATGATTTACCCTTGGTAAATCCATGTTGACCACTTCCAATAACTTCCTGTTCTTCAACATGTTTGGAGATGACATCCAGAACGAGTCGCTCCATTACCTTCCCAGGGACAGAGGTGAGACTAACTGGTCTGTAGTTCCCTGGGTCCTCCTTCTTGCCCTTTTTGAAGACTGGAGTGATATTGGCCTTCCTCCAGTCCTCGGGCACCTCTCCTGTTTTTCACAACCTTTCAAAGATGATGGAGAGTGGCCCAGCAGTAACATCTGCCAGCTCTCTCAGCGCTTGTGGGTGCATCCCGTCAGGGCCCATGGACTGGATGTCCAGTTTGGCTAAGTGGTCTCTAACCTGATCCTCTTCTACAGAGGGAAAATCTCTCCAGACCTTCCCCCTTGCCTGCAGGGTCTGGGATTCATGAGGGACAGCTTTAGCAGTGAAGACCGAAGCAAAGGCGGCATTCAGTAACTCCGCCTTCTCTGTGTCTTCCACCACTAAGGCGCCCACCTCATTCATCAGTGGGCCTACATTTTCCCTAATCTTCCTTTTTCTACTGATATACTGAAAGAACCTCTTGTTATCTTTAACCATAGCAGCCAAGTTGAGTTCTGCTTGAGCTTTGGCCCTTCTAATTTTCCCCCTGCATAGCTTCACTACATCTTGGTATTCCTCAGAAGTTACCAACCCCCTTTTCCAAAGACTGCAAGCTTTCTTTTTGTTCCTGAGGTCTAGCTAAATCTCTCTATTTAGCCAGGCTGGTCTTCTTCCCCATCGGCTTGTTTTACGGGACCTGGGGATGGCCTTCTCCTGTGCTTTTAAGAGTTCCTCCTTGAAGTATGAACAACCTTCCTGGGCACCTTTGCCCTTCAGGACTATCTCCCAAGGGACACTTTCAACCATGCTCCTAAACAGGACAAAGTCTGCCCTTCGGAAGTCCAAGGTGGCAGTTCTGCTGGCTCCCTGCCTTGCTTCTCCAAGAATTGAAAACTCTCATTTCGTGATCACTCTGCCCAAGATGACCTCCAACCTTTACATCCCCCACAAGACCTTCTCGGTTAACAAGCAGCAGGTCCAGTAGGGCTCTTTCCCTGGTTGGCTCCCTCACCAGTTGTGTCAGGAAGTTGTCTTCCACACGCTCCAGGAACCTCCAGGACTGTTCCCTCTCTGCTGTGTTATATTTCCAGCAGACATCTGGGAAGTTGAAGTCCCCCATGAGAACAAGGGCAAGCAATCGCGAGAACTCTGCCAGCTGCTTATAGAATATTTCATCAGCCTCTACATCCTGGTTGGGGGGGGGGGTCTATAACAAACTCCCACCATGATGTCTGCCTAATTGGCCTTCCCCTTGATTCTAACCCATAAACAGTGTTGCCTTGTGCATCCCCCTGAATTTCAGAATAATTACACATCCAGTATTTAAATTCCTATGTCAATACTTGATAGAACTAACACTTGCATTCTTAAAATAAATCTACAAAACAATATAAAGAAATACACATAAATATGATAATAGAGAACAAAATTAAAATTAATCTACAAAATGCAGTTTCCATTTTTTAGCATCCACTCTCTCTGTCCTTCCTTAGCCATACAAACTCCTCTGTGCTTGTCTGCCATGTCCCGTTACACCTCTGTGAACCTAGCTGTCGTGAATCTGGTGGTATACTGACTGAAACCTACCTTGGTGTGCTCCCCAAATTCCTGGCCTTTACCTGAATATGCATCAGCAAAATGTTTTGCTATCTTCCTTCATTTCTCTCCTCTTACATTCAGTTTCCTCCATTCACCACCTACTTCCAAGCTTTTTCCTTGATCTTTATTTCTATTGTTTGCTCATACGAGGATCCTGTCAGCAGTTTTCCTGGCCCCATAGAAAGCTTTTCACCAGAGGCATCCCATTTCTGCCCAGCAGCTCTTCTTTGTAGCATACTGTCTGGTGACTAAGAAAGCCAAAATCCTTCTTTCAATACCCTCTGCACAGCCAAGCATTCTTGTCACCATTTGGGCCAGATTGGCTAATGACAAGACAACAGATGCTCTCCCCCACCTCTCGGCTCCAAGGAGAGGAAACAGAGAGATAAAGAGATTAATGAGTTGAGAAAAAATTAAACTACTTTAATGAAATATTAATAATAAAATAAAAAGGAAATAATGAAATATATACAATATACACAAAACTATATCAAGCTCCCAGAGAGATGCCACTGGCAGGCACCGGGGAAGTCCCAGACTGGACTCAGCAATGCATGGGAAATGGACTCCAGATCTAGATGCAAGAACCCATAGAACAGGATCCAAGGCAGATGAACAGACATGATCCTCCTCAGATGTCAGTCATTGAAGACAGACAACCATTTAAGAAGAGAGCCATCAAAGGACCAGCTATTGAAAAAGAGCCTGACTGCCCTTTCTCCCTCAGCTTTTATACTGAACATGGCAAATGGGATGGAATACCCTATTGGTCAGTTTGGGTCACCTGACCTGTCCACTCCTCCCCACAGGTGTGACCCCACCACAGGGTAAACAACAAAGTCATCTGACCCTGGTTGCCACAGCAAAAATTATAAGCAAGAGCCTCTCTCACTGAACAGAAAGTTGGCTCTGCTTCACCCCAAACTTTTCTTCCCTGCTCTGCCACTGCCCACTCTCGTCACCACCCTGCTGTATGCATGTACAGGGGCCTCCTGAGGTCCTCTTGGCAGCAGATTCTGCCCTGTGCTTCCCTTGCCTGACCAAGGGTCCTCACAGCTTGGCTGTCAAGCCCATCTCTCCCATGTCACCTCACCACCCTCTGCTTCCCCCATGCAAGGCTGCCACAGCCAGCACTTGCATATCTGTTGCTTGAAGACCTCCAGATACATTGCGGAGTTTTTCCAGCAATGGGTGATACCGGGAGTCAAACCAGTGACATAATTAATGCCATGTGATCTGGTGAATTAAGAGCCAGATTAGAACTACAACAGGTGACCTTATTCTAGTCAGCAGCCTCCAGTCACATCTGAGTCTTGGAACATCTGCAGAGGTCCACTGGGTCTCCTAACTCTCCTGCAGATCAGGAAATATTATTAAGCCTGTTTTATGCTCCTGGCACAGATAGTTCAAGTGATTTGCCCTGAGTCACTCAACAGAAAATTTCCATTGCTCCTAAGCATTGTCAGACTGGACTACTGCTTTCCAGGTTTAAAGTTGTGGTACCTGGCAGCCAGCCAAAGGCAACCCACCACCTTATTTCATTAGCTGTACTTATAACTGAGCAATGTAACTATTAACCTCAGCAGCCTATTTCATAATACTGACTGTAATAGCTAGCACAACCTGTTCTCACTTCTGACAGAGGGCTAGACTCTGACACTGGAGCTGTATATCACCTTTTAAATGATGTGCCTATCTGAAAAAAAACCAAACCAACCTTTGCAAACACTGGGACTGTTTGTGATCTCCCTTGAGCAGGGATGCCTCTCAAGGTTGAGAGGCCCCCTTACCCAGCATCTGATATCTATAATGAGGTAAGCAACATATCAGCTACACTGATAACAAAAAACCCAAGGGCGATCAAGAGAGACATCCAAGCCTTGGAACGACTGGTGAAGGGGTCAGGAGTGCAAGTAGTGTTCTCCTCAGCCATTCCAGTCACAGGGAAGGATGAGGGAAACAACAAGAAGAGCCAGCAGATCAATACCTGGTTCCAAGCCTGGTGTCAGCAGCAGGACTTCGGGTTTTTTGATCAAGGGATGGTTTACATGACACCAGATCTGCTGGAGACAGATGGGATACACCTGTCTCAAAGGGGGAAAAGGATGTTTCCGCGTGAGTTGGCAGGGCTCATCAAAAGGGCTTTAAACTAGATTTGAAGGGGGAAAGGGATATAACCAGCAGCAGAGACACAAGGGTCATTGATGGGTTAGAAACTACAGATGCGCCTGGGAATGGACAGGTAGAAGTTAAGGCTTCTCCCAGCAAACAGGTGGCAGGACCAGCAGCCCAGATGAAGTGCTTCTGCACTAATGCATACAGCATGGGCAACAAACAGGAGGAGCTGGAAGCCATTATGCAGCAGGAAAACTATGATGTGGTGAGATGACTCGCATGACTGGAGTGCTGCAATAGATGGCTACAAACTCTTCAGAAGGGACAGGCAAGGAAGGAGAGGAGGTGGGGTGGCCCTGTATGTTAGGGAGTGTTATGAATGTCAAGAACTTAATGATGGGGACAACAGGGTTGAGTGTTTATGGGTAAGAATCATGGGGAGGGCCAAGGCTGATATCATGGTGGGAGTCTGTTATAGACTGCCCAACCAGGATGTAGAGGTAGATGAAATATTCTACAAGCAGCTGGGAGAAATCTCAAAATCACTAACCCTTGTTCTCATGGGGGACTTCAACCTACCAGATATCAGCTGGGCACACAATACAGCTGAGAGGGAACAGTCTAGGAGGTTCCTGGAGTGTGTTGGGGATAACTTCCTGACACAGCTGGTGAGGGAGCCAACTAGGGAAGGAGCCCTGCTGGACCTGCTGTTTGTAAACAGAGGACTTGTGGGTGAGATGACAGTTGGAGGCTGTCTTGGGCACAGTGATCATGAAATGACAGAGTTTTAGATTCTCAGAGAAGCAAGGAGGGGAGTCAGCAGAACTGCCACCATGGACTTCCAGAGGGCAGACTTTGGTCTTTTCAGGAACCTGCTTGACAGAGTCCCTTGGGAGGCAGTCCTGAAGGGCAAAGGAGTCCAGGAAGGCTGGACGTTTTTCAAGAAGGAAGTCTTCAAGGCGCAGGAGCAGGCTGTCCCTATGTGCTGTAAAGCAAGCTGTCGGGGAAAATGATTGACCAGAGAGCTATGGTTACAACTCGGAAAAAAAGGAGAGTTTATGGCCTTTGGAAGAAGGGACAGGCCACTCAGGAAGGCTACAAAGGTGTTGTGAGGCTATGTAGGGAGAAAATTAGAAGGGCTAAAGCCCAACTAGAACTTAACCTGGCTTTGGATGTTAAGAACAATAAAAAGAGTTTCTATAAATATATTAGTAACAAAAGGAGGACTAAGGAGAATCTCCATCCTTTAACAGATGAAGGTGGTAACATAGTGACAAAGGATGAGGAGAAGGCTGAGGTACTTAATGCCTTCTTTGCCTCAGTCTTTAGTAGCAGAGTCAGTTGTTCATCAAGTACCCAGCCCCCTGAGCTAGTAGATAGGGGCAGAGAGCAGAATGAAGCCCCCATAATCCAAAGGGAGATGGTGAGGGACCTGCTCCAACACCTGGACATACACAAGCCTATGGGGCCAGATGGGATCCACCCGAGGGTACTAAGGGAGCTGGCGGAAGTGCTCACCAAGCCACTTTCCATCATTTACTAGCAGTCCTGGCTAACCGGGGAGGTCCCAGTTGACTGGCATCTAGCAAATGTGATGCCCATCCACAAGAAAGGCCGGAAGGAGGATCTGGGGAACTACAGGCCTGTCAGTCTGACCTCAGTGCCTGGAAAGGTATCCTGGGTTGAGAGACACAGGACTAACTTTTCTTCAAATGCTGGGGAAAACTGCACTTTTAGAAGACTCTAGTGTCTGAATTTGTGAAAATATTTACTTTATAGCCAGCCAGGCTCTGTGGGATTCAAGGTTAGTGTTTTCGAACCTTGCCAGGGGCAGGGACAAGGAGGAGTAAGGCCTGGGCATTTGACCCAGGCTGGCCAACAGGATTATTTCATACCATGAACGTCACATCCAATATAAATTAGAAAAGTTTGTTGCGTAGTGGGCTCTCTCCCTGATGGCGGCGGTCCAGACAAATCCTTGCCCCGGTGCCGGAGCCCTGAGGCCTTCCCTTCCTCCTGAAGCCATTGCGCTCGCAGTGTCCAATATTTGCTGTCCACTGCTAGGAGTGCACAGTTTCCTACTGATATAATTGGCTGAGTATAATTCCTGTATATCTTATATCAGTATCGGGATTAATACTGGTTCTTTAGTATTATTGTTAGTTATTTAGTCTTATTCTATTAAATCTATTTATATTTCAACCCTTGTGTTTCTTTGTGTTCCCCGATTCCCCTTTCTGGGTGGGGAGGGGTCATCGGGTGATATAATAATTGTCTAACGACAATAGATTGTTATGGGTTCTCTCAAACCATAACAAAAGGTCATGGAACAGATCATCCTGAGTGCCATTATGCAGCACACGAAGGACGCCCAGGTGATCAGGCCCAGCCAGCATGGGTTCATGAAGGGCAGGTCCTGCTTGACAAACCTGATCTTCTTCTATTACAAAGTGACCCAATTGGTGGATGGGGGGAAGGCTGTGGATGTTGTTTACCTGGACTTTAGTAAGGCCTTTGATAGAGTCTCCCACACTATCCTCCTGGAGAAACTGGCTGCCCATGGCTTGGGTGGGAGTACTCTCTGCTGGGTTAAAAACTGGCTGGGTGGCCGGGCCCAGACAGTGGTGGGAGTTAAATCCAGTTGGCAGCCGGTCACAAGTGGTGTCCCCCAGGGCTCGATTTTGGGGCCAGTTCTCTTTAACATCTTTATCAATGATCTGGACGAGGGGATCGAGTGCACCCTCACTAAGTTTGCAGATGACACCAAGTTGGGCGGGAGTGTCGACCTGCTTGGGGGTAGAAAGGCTTTGCAGACAGACTGGATCGATGGGCCGAGGCCAATGGGATGAGGGTCAATAAGGCCAAGTGCCGGGTCCTGCACTTGGGTCACAACAATCCCATGCAGCGCTACAGGCTTGGGGAAGAGTGGCTGGAGAGCTGCCTGGCAGAAAAGGACATGGGGGTTTTGGCTGACAGCTGGCTGAACGTGAGCCAGCAGTGTGCCCAGGTGGCCAAGAAGGCCAACAGCATCCTGCCCTGTATCAGGAACAGCGTGGTGCGTAGGACTCGGGAGGTGATCGTCCCCCTGTACTGGGCACTGGTGAGGCCCCACCTCAAGTGCTGTGTCCAGCTTTGGGCCCCTCACTACAGGAAAGATATTGAGGTGCTGGAGCGTGTCCAGAGAAGGGCAATGAAGCTGGTGAGGGGTCTGGAGCACAAGTCTTGTGAGGAGCGGCTGAGAGAGCTGGGGTTGTTCAGCCTGAAGGAGGCTGAGGGGAGACCCTATTGCCCTCTACAACTCCCTGAAAGGAGGTTGTAGAGAGGTGGGAGTGTGGCGTATGAAGAAATCACGGACTCGTAGGTCATGCAGTAAGTGAATCCAAATCCGACCTCCTTTATTGCTACACAGAGAAACTTATATACACTAAGATACACTATATACACAAACCCAATCCCCTCGTAATGCCCAATCATGGACTTACAAAAATATTCGTAACAAGTGGAGTCCCCCAGGGGTCAGTACTGGGTCCGGTCCTCTTCAATATACTCATCAATGACCTGGATGAAGGGACAGAGTGTACCCTCAGCAAGTTTGCTGATGATACATAAGTGGGAGGAGTGGCTGACACACCAGAAGGCTGTGCCACCATTCAGCGAGACCTGGACAGGCTGGAGAGTTGGGCAGAGAGGAACCTGATGAAATACAACAAGGGCAAGTGTAGGGTCCTGTACCTGGGGAGAAATAACCCCCTGCACCAGTACAGGTTGGGGGCTGACCTGCTGAGAGCAGCTTTGAGGAAAAAGACCTGGGATTCCTGGTGGACAACAGGATGACCATGAGGCAGTGATGTGCCCTTGTGGCCAAGAAGGCCAACGGCATCCTGGGGTGCATCAGGAAGAGCGTGGCCAGCAGGTCGAGGGAGGTTATCCTGCCCCTCTACTCTGCCCTGGTGAGGCCTCATCTGGAGTACTGTGTCCATTTCTGGGCTCCCCAGTTCAAGAAGGACAGGCAGCTGCTGGAGAGGGTACAGCAGAGGACCACAAAGATGATTAGGGGCCTGGCCATCTCTCTTATGAGGAGAGGCTTAGGGACTTGGGTCTTTTTAGCCTAGAGAAGAGAAGGCTGAGGGGGGATCTGATTAATGCTTATAAATACTTAAAGGGAGGGTGTCATGAGGAAGGGGCCATTCTTTTTTTAGTGGTGCCCAGTGACAGGACAAGAAGAAATGGGCACAAACTTGAATATAAGAAGTTACACCTAAACAAGAGGCGGAACTTCTTTACTTTGAGGGTGGCAGAGCCCTGGAACAGGCTGCCCAGAGAGGTGGTGGAGTCTCTGTCTCTGGAGACGTTCAAAACCCGCCTGGACACGTTCCTGTGCAACCTGCTCTAGGAGGACCTGCTTTGGCAGGGGGGTTGGACTAGATGATCTCCAGAGGTCCCTTCCAACCCCATATCATTCTGTGATTCTGTGAGCGGCTGAGGGAGCTGGGGATGTTCAGCCAAGAGAAAAGGAGGCTGAGGGGAGACCTTATTGCTCTCTACAACTACCTGAAAGGAGGGTGTAGCGAGGTGGAGGTCGATCTCTTCCCCAAGTCACAGGTGATAGGACAAGAGTTCTTTGTTCTTTCTTTCCTCAAGTTGCGCCAGGGGCGGTTTAGGATGGATATTAGGAAAAATTTTTACACTGAAAGGGTTATCAAGCATTGGAACAGGCTGCCCAAGGAAGTGGTTGAATCCCCATCCCTGGAGGTATTTAAAAGACGGGCAGACGTGGTACTGAGGGACATGGTTTAGTGGTGTTTTTGGCAGTGTTAGATTAACAGTTGGACTCGATCTGACAGGACCCTTCCAACCTAGATGATTCTATGATTCTATAAATAGGAAGAACGGTGGAGTTTAAAATTTTATAGGGAAGAACTGCTGTACCAACAAAGCAGAACTAGAAGAGTCGAATCTGCCCGTGATCTCTTGCTAAAACCCCACATGATGCACCGGTGTTTCACTGAGCATGTGACGCTGGCAGCTCTTTTGCAGTTCCTTGTCCCTGGGAGCATCGTGGCCCCAGCATGCCAGGAGGGCCCTGGCTGGGGCATGGGTCCTCCTGGATGTGGCCAGCCGGGGTGGCAGGGCCCTCAGAGGGGCTGGGGACCCCCCTTGCAGACTTCGCTGTGGGGGAGGCTGAGGGGCTTGCTTTCCAGAAGGCAGCTGAGCCAGCCCTCAATGCGGACAGTTAAGACCTGGTGTTATTGAAGCCCCTACATGACCCTGGAGATTGTGCTGCCAGCATAGCATCTTCTGCTTGTTCCCTTCCCAGCCTGGCAGGTGCCTTCTTAAAAGGGAAAGAAAGAAGAAAGGCGAGCAGCAGCGGCACAGCCATGAGCAGCGGCAGATGCGTTTCCCGAGGTAGGACACCGCCGCCCACCTCCCCCGGGGGCTGCGGCCGCGGGGTTTGCCCTGTCCCTCGGCCGCGGGGCAGCGTGGCGTTCCCCGCCCCGCGGTCGGCCCCACTCCGCTCCGCCCCCGGAGATGCTCTCCGTGGACGGGGGATGCCACCTACCGGCAAGGAGGGCCAGGCGGAGGCGGGTTGGCCGGCTCCGGGCCGCCGTGTGCCGGTGCAGGGTGTCCGGTGTGGCCCCCCGACCAAAGCAGCCCCCGGAAAGGACAGGGTAGGACAGGACCACCCCGCCCGGAGACTGAGCAGGACCTCAAGGCCCTAAGGAACAGCAGCGTTTTGGAGGAACCTGAGAACCTCCCCACCAGAGAAGCGGCCATGGGGCTGCTTTCTGAACGCAAAGGCTGAAACTGCCCCGACCACCTCCCCCGGAATCCTTCCGGGGCTCCACCACCCCGCAGTCCTCCGCGGGGGAGCGGAAAATGGGGCTGTCCCCTTCTTGGGCCACACACCCACCCGTGAGGCCTGGGACCTTGGGGGCTGTCTTCTGTGATTTCCTGCCTGTTGTGAATGATGTAACATAACATGCACCTAAAACCACAATAGCAGAGAAGTGAGATGTGAAATACAGGTATGCAAATAGGGTTTATTTTTTATTACTTGGATTTACACCAGAGATACAGCCAAAACCAGCCAGAGGAGTATCAAGAAGGATTATAGAGCCTTGGGAGCAGCAGTCAGGAACTCTGGGGTGCAGGTAGTTTTTTCATCAATCCCCCAGTCAAAGGGAAGGGAGTTGATAGGGACAGGCAAATTTGGGAAATCAACAAATAGCTACAGGACTGATGCCACAGCCAGGAGTTTGGCTTCTTAGACCATGGGACTCACTTTGAGAAACCTGGTCTACTGGGGCCCGATGAGGTCTATCTCTCAGAGAAGGGGAAGAGTATCTTTGGTCAGAGACTTGCCAAGCTCGTGAAGAGGGCTTTAAACTAAAGTCACCCAGGGATGGGAACCTCAATCCATCCCACTCCTACCAGTATGATACCAGTGCCAGTAATAGATGCCCCGAGCTGGGAGAAGGGTCACAGGTCAGCAGGAAAGCACCTGGAGTGCAGCATGAAGGAATTCCACCCACTCCAGCCCGTAAGTCAGTTTAAACGGGGGCCCATCTTAAATGCCTCTATGCAAACACACATAGCAGGGGAATGTGGCGTATGAAGAAATCACGGACTCGTAGGTCATGCAGGAAGCGAATCCAAATCCAACCTCCTTTATTGCTACACAGAGAAACTTATATACACTAAGACACAAACCCACTCCCCTCGTAATGCCCAATCATGGACTTAAAAAATATTTTCTACCTTCTACTGAGCTTATCACAATAACAGGTACTCTGCTACCAGGACAAGTTTCGGTTCCCAGACTGTGTTCTGGTTTTGTCAGGGTGAGCTTCAGGATGTGTAACTTATGTTTCTCATTCCTCCCCTGCTCTCAAGGTTGCTACTGGCACACACTGTTGCTCCAGATGCACGTAAATCTTAGCCGTCTGAGAGAACTTTAACTGAACCCACATCTCCCCCTCCTTTATTAGTTAGAATAGAAACCAAAGCAAGGGTCATCACAACCTGGCACTGAATATCACACGTCTAATTAATAACTGAACCTAGGAACCCAAAAAGAAAGAAAATTAAACAAAAAGAGCAAAGCATCTTCAAGGGCCTGTAATCATGTACTATAGCAAAAGTTAATCACTCAAGAAAGCACTTAACCCTCTTTTTGGTATTTTCAACTTCATCCTTAAGAAGTCTAACTAAATAACCTATACCATCTTGCTCTTCCCATTCACGCGTAAAATTAACAGGTATCCATACTTCTGGTCATCTTCTAAAAGAACAATAATTTCCTAATGCTAAATCAACATGTGTAATACAATTCTTAAAGAAAAGGATTGTGCTTCTAATGAATACAAACTATCATTAAAGGTTACATTAAGATTACAAGCTAATGCAAATACATATGGGTGAGTAGTACACACAGTTATGTTAGCACAATGCAAAACCCATCAGATTAAGGTAATATTTTTCTGCATATACAACTCATGTACAGTTCGTGTTAAACCTGGCAAAACTAATCTCCATAGTTTTAATGCTAGAATGATTGTCCTTAGAATCAAAGGTCCTGCCATTTCCCATCATGCCAAATTAGGCTCGCATTATCCTCACTAAAAGATAATGCTAAACAATTGTATTTTTGATTCCAAAAGGTGCCATGCGGACCCCAGTCAATAACAAACCCAAATGACAAATTTTGTCTTTGAGGATACAACCTCAGACACGGTCTCCGAGCCAATTGTTGTAGATCTTGCAATTTTGCAGGTTGCATGCTGGGAAAGAAGACAAATATGGGATAATACCTTCCTCGTCGGTATTGCTTGGACTTGGCAGAGTGACCATAGTGTAATTAGTTTTGCCATTTAGTTTTAATCCAATAAGATGTAGCTGAGTAGTAAAATTTATATAAGGAGATTGATTCTTAGGCCTAGTAACATTGGCCCATGTGACACACATGTAAGTCACTATAAAATATCTGGCTAGTCTCAAAGGAATTGTTAAGATCGTCACAAGGTGGTGGTAATCAAACTCCTTTCATCCATCTCGTGTCATTATTACTTAAAGGTGACACTAGATCCCACCATGTGAGAGGCCTAAACACAGGCAGGTCTAAAACATGCGCCCAATAGACATAAGCTCTAGTTACTGAGCTACATAACATACATATGATAATGCGAAACACATGCGACATGATTAAACCTGAGGAAGATTAGAATCTTCCTCTTTATCTTCACCTTGAGAGACGTCTTCAACAGATTCTGCGTCTTTCTATATAGTGTTGGCGGGCTTGATATTTTTCGCAGGTAACCAGTATGGTCCTGTGGATAAAGAAACACAACCATAACCACGTCCCCATGACAACAAGGGGACTGGGCCCATCCATTGTCCTGATTGTAAGTCTTTATAAAATGCAGTAGGCTTCATATTTGTCTGATCCGGCAAACCATATCGCCGTCGATTAGCAGTCAAACTGTCAGCACGCATAAGATTCAAAAAATTTAGAACATAAGTGGCTTTATCTAATTGTTCCTGAGGTGTGATACCCAGGGGATTCCCCCTTTTTTGTTTATGAAGCATATTTTTCAGAGTAAGATGAGAACGCTCTATAATTGCTTGACCAGTCGGAGAATGGGGAATACCTGTAACGTGCAGGATACCCCACTCAGCTAAAAAGGTTTTTGTCCGTCTAGCGACATAGCCTGGCCCATTATCAGTCTTAATTTTCTGTGGAACACCTAAAACAGCAATTGCACGAAGCCAATGGCGACAGACATCTTTAGCCTTTTCGCCCCTGTGTGCAGAAGCAACAATAAACCCAGAAAAGGTGTCAACAGTAACATGTACAAAGCGAAAAACTCCAAACGCAGAAATATGAGTAACATCAGTTTGCCATAGTTCATTGGGCTGCAATCCACGAGGATTAGATCCAGTCTGTGTAGGAAGCGGCAGGAGACGCTGGCAATCCGGACAGCAGAGACAATTTCTCGTGCCTGCTGCAGTGTAAGCTGGAAATCCTTGGAGAGTGCCTTGGCGTTCTGATGATAAAATTCATGGGAGAGTTGAGCCTGTTGAAGTTTCTTAGGTACCACAACAGTCACAGTAAAAGAATCGGCAACAGCATTACCTTCAACCATAGGCCCAGGCAATGTAGTGTGAGAACGTAAATGAGACACAAAATAAGAATGAGCTCTCCGTGAAATCAATACATACAACCTGGAGAGGAGATCAAACAAGTCCTGATTTGCAACTTCCTTTAAAAAGGATTTTTCTAATCTTTGTATAATACCAAAGACATAGGCAGAGTCAGTGACAACATTAAGGGGTTCAGCAGGAAATAAACTGAATGCATGGATGGCAGCTGTAAGCTCAACCAATTGAGTAGAACCTGACTGAAAAACAACAGAGTTTTGCCACCCACGTGTGGCCTCTTGCCAGACAACAGCAGCTTTGCCCGTTCTTCCAGAGCCATCAATGAATGCCGTTCGGGCATTAGGGATTGGCGAAGATTGCTGCAAAAAAAGAGGCTGTAGAGGAACATCTTTTAGGGAGTTAAGCAGACGGTGCTTCGGCAGAGTATAAAGTATTTTGCCAAGGTAGTCCGCAAAGGCTGCCTGTAAAGATAAACTCTCACGAAGCATTACCGTAAAATCTTCCTTCCTGATGTACATATGAATGAAATCCGGATCAGTTCCTCAAAGTTGCTGGCATCGCAGTCGACCTGTAGAAATTAATCTCACAAACATCTCAAGCAAAGTAGTTACAGTTTTTGAAAATGAATGAGGAAGGAAAATCCATTCTAGTACAAATAGCTGTTGTTCCTTTTCATCCCATTGGCCAATAATCGCATATGGCTGGAAAGAATTAGGGATTAAAAATAGATGGACAGGTAAATTTAAATCATACCTGGATGCAAAGGCTGTATTAACCCTTTCTGCCACAATCTGCAATGCTTGTGAAGCTTCCCCGGTAATCGATCTTGGGGATGACAAATCAGAATCGCCTTTCAAAAGGTCAAACAGGGGAGATAATAATTCTGTAGAAATCCCCAATAAAGGTCGTAGCCAATTAATGGTTCCCAATAATTTTTGTAACTCATTCAATGTAGTTACTGTATTGACAATTTGTATGGGTTGTGGAATAATGGTTTTATCTAAGATTTGCCAACCCAGATATTTCCAAGGTGGTATAGACTGTACCTTCTCAGGTGCAATCCAAAGTCCGTAGCGTTCCATGGCCAATTTCACCTCAGCAAACGCAGATTGTAACTGAAACTCATCAGGCACAGCAATTAAAATATCATCCATGTAATGATAAAAACAACAGAGTAGGAAATTGTGTTTTCACTGGTTTCAAAGCAGAATAAACAACAAATTGACAAATAGTTGGACTATTTTCCATGCCTGCATTGCTTATCCATTCCCCTGCTGTGGTACTAATTGCAGTGTCTGGCCTTGGGCCCTGTTGGGATTGCATGGGGCACCGGACCGCACGCCCCTCCTGGCGTTTCCCGACCGCGGAGAGGGTAAGGGATTACCATTTTTATCATATTTAGAGTGACATTGATTGCTCCAATGATATCCTTTCTGGCACCGAGGACATGATTCATTCGGAGTCTTATCCCTTTCTCCCCTTTGTTTTGGGCAATCCTTTCTCATGTGTCCGTCCTGCCCACACAAAAAACATTTAATAGCAGCACGAGCCACGGTTAGTTGCTGAGCCAATGCCGTCGCTAACATCTCAAACCTGTGTTCTTCCATTCCTACATGCTGACATGCTTTAATAAGTTCATTCGAAGTGGTGGCCTTGCCACGTATAGGGTCTAAAGCCCTGCGGCATTCAGTGTTAGCATTTTCCACTGCTAATTGCATTAATAAAAGTTCAGCAGCTGCTGGAAGTTCAATCTGTCAAGAAATAGCTGTTTGCAAGTGGTCTATGAATTCTATGTAAGGCTCTTGCGCTCCCTGTCGGATACTCGCAAATGACAGTTCTGTACGTTTACCATCGGGAACTCGCTTTAAAGCCCGTAAGGCGAGCGTAGATGCTTGTTGGAAAGCTAATCTATTCATTTGAACTTGTGCTGCTGAAGTCACGTATTGCCCTTCTCCCATCAAGTGATCAGCCCCAATAGGATGCCCAGCTGTCAAATTTTCTAATGCTTGGGCAGCAACCAACTCACGATATTCTGTTAACCAGATGGAATATTGCCCTGCCGTTAACATCAACTTTAACACCATTTTCCAATCTGCAGGAACCATAACATACGACTCCGATATCGCTTCCAGCAAATTAATAGTAAAGGAGGATTGTAAACCATTTTCCTTAATGGATTTTCGTAACTCTTTGATAACTTCATATGTCAGTGTCTCATAGTGAGGAAGCTGTTGGGGTCTATAGATGACCGGCATAGCTTGAAGCATTTCAATATCACCCTCTTGCAAAGCCCTTTTTCTACACTCTTCCACGAACTCCCTTCTTGCCTTATCATGAGAATCATTAGGAGGCACGTCTAGAGAAGGAGCATAAGGCGGCGGATGCGTAATGGAGGCACGACTAGCAATCATTCGTCTAGTATTTTGTAAGATCTGTTCCGCAGTTGGTGCAGAAGCCACCATAGCTTTAACCGGAGTTAAAGACGGGTACAAATCAGGCTCTTGATCAGAGTCAATAGGACCTGGATCGAAGGGATCCTCAGGTATCTGTGAGTCTAAGTCGTCGGCTGCTTCTACTGTAGCAGCTAACGGCAATTGCGGCTGCTGAGCTGAATCACAGACAGGCTCAGCGTCAGGGTCTGAACCAGCCGGAGCTGTATCCTCTAAAGTTAATAAATCAGCCAGCGGAGGTGGAAAATCTGAGTTAGCAAACACTTTATCGGTAGGGAGGAATGTTCTTAACGCTGTATATATGACATGCCACGTTACGATATTATCAGGATTAACATCATGATCAATAATTAGTCGTGCTTGCAAGCATTCTGCCACTTTCTGCCAGTCAGAAGGATCATAAGACCCGTTGGGGGGATACCACAGACAATGATCCCGAATCCATACTAAAAGCTGTACAAGCTTAAGAGGCTGTAACTTTAATCCTTATTTGTTAACGATTTTCATTAAAAGTGCTTTATGTATCTGCTGCGCTTTCATCGCAAACTGCCCCATTATAATAATACCTTCCCCGGCCCCTCGCTGTGCTAACCTTATATCATGCAGCGATGAGTATATAGGAGCTCCTTGGTGATCAATGTCTTCTGTCCGGCTCACGGGGGTACGCCACCGATCCTTGATCACCGTCGTACTGAATCTTTAACCCTGTTCGGGCGCCATTTGTGGCATATGAAGAAATCACGGACTCGTAGGTCATGCAGGAAGCGAATCCAAATCCGACCATCTTTATTGCTACACAGAGAAACTTATATACACTAAGACACAAACCCACTCCCCTCGTAATGCCCAATCATGGACTTAAAAAATATTTTCTACCTTCTACTGAGCTTATCACAATAACAGGTACTCTGCTACCAGGACAAGTTTCGGTTCCCAGACTGTGTTCTGGTTTTGTCAGGGTGAGCTTCAGGATGTGTAACTTATGTTTCTCATTCCTCCCCTGCTCTCAAGGTCGCTACTGGCACACACTGTTGCTCCAGATGCATGTAAATCTTAGCTGTGTGAGTGAACTTTAACTGAACCCACAGGGGAATAGACAGGAGGAGTTAGAGATGTGCGCATGCCTGCAGGGCTATGACGTTATTAGTGGTTTGGGTTGGAAGGGACCTTGAAGATCATCTAGTTCCAACCCCCCAGCCATGGGCGGGGACACCTTCCACTAGACCAGGTTGCTCAAAGCCCCATCCAGCCTGGCCTTGAACACCTCCAGGAATGGGGTCTCCACAACCTCTCTAGGAAACCTGTTCCAGTGTCTCACAACCATCATAGTAAAGAATTTCTTCCTAATAGCTAATCTAAATCTACCCTCTCTCAGTTTAAAACCATTACCCCTCGTCCTATGGCTCCACTCCCTCTTAAAGAGTCCCTTCCCAGCTTTCCTGTAGACCCCTCCCTTTAGGTACAGGAAGGCTGCTATAAGGTCTCCCCGGAGCCTTCTCTTCTCCAGGCTGAACCACCCCAACTCTCTCAGCCTGTCCTCATAGGAAAGGTGCTCCAGCCCTCTGATCATCTTCGTGGTCCTCCTCTGGACCTGTCCCAACAGGTCTGTGTCCTTCTGATGTTGGGGGCCCCAGAGCTGGATGCAGGACTCCAGGTGGGCTCTCACGAGAGCGCAGTAGAGGGGCAGAATCCCCCCCTTGCCCTGCTGGCCATGCTTCTTTTGATGCAGCCCAGGATGCGGTTGGCTTTCTGGACTGCCAGTGCGCCTTGCTGGCTCACATTGAGCTTCTCATCCACCAACACCCCCAAGTCCTTCTCCTCAGGGCTGCTCTCAATCCATTCTCAGCCAAGCCTGTATTTGTTCTTGGGATTGCCCTGAGCCAGGTGCAGGACTTTGCACTTGGCTTTCTTGTATTTCATGAGGTTTGTACAGGCCCACCTATCAAGCCTGTCAAGGTTCCTCTGGATGGCATCCCTCCCCTCTAGCGTGTCGACCACACCTGTCCTGGTTTGATCAACACAGTGTCCTGGTACAGTATGTAGAAGGGGATAAAGTCCCTGTAGTGCATGAAAGGAATATGTTGGGGAAAACTGTTTGCGTTTCTCCTGCTTCAGGCAAAGACAAATCCATTCATGGGACTGTTTTTGCTCAAGGACCTGGATGTACTTGGTGGGCGATGCTGAAGAATGGAGAAGTTCAGTGTGTACCTCAAGGAAATTTGACCCTGGGTGAGAATACTCAATTCTAAGCCATATAATATTGATTGCTACATAATATGAACAGTGTTCAATAAGCGTTTTTCAGGATAACATAGTAGTGATGAAACCTGAGCTAACTTCATCAAGTGGCGTCCAGCAAACTCTTCGAGATGGACATGCTACCCATGGGCATGAACCACAATGAATTTCATACCATCTTTCCTGCCCTGAGAGTCTGCTAGGATAGATGAAATCCTGCAGTTATGAACTAAATGGACTTAGCAAACTTTGTGTATAAAGAAAAATCATAAATTAGTGACCTGAATGTATCTATCTATTTATCTATAAATATGAGTATAGATTTGATAGGTAAACGTATTAGTGAACTGAGCACAACATAAACGGTATGGAATAAGGGGTAGAATGTCCTGGTTTGTGGTAAAACTGAACCAATTTTCTGTTCAGTAATTTTACTGAAATAATGAAATAGATACAATATGTACAAAACCATATCAAACTCCCAGGATGACGTCACCAGCAGGCACTGGGGAAGTCCCAGACTGGACTCAGTGACAGACGGGAACTGGATCCCGTATCTAGATTCAGGAATGCACAGATAGGGATCAAAGGCAGACGAACAGACAGGGTCCTCCACGGATGTCGGCCATTGAAGAAAGAGAGATGACCCTTTGATCCCTCAGCTTTTATACTGAGCATGGGGCAGATGGGATGAAATACCCCTGTTGGTCAGGTTTGGGTCACCTGTCCTGTCCGTTCCTCCCTGCAGGTGGGACCCCTCTACGCTTTTCCACTTCCGACCCTCCAGTGGGGCAAATAACGAAGTTAGCTGACCTTGGTTGTTATAGCAATAAGTATAAGCAAGAGCCTCTCTGCATACTGTTCCTTAGCACTAACTAGAAACACAGGTCTTACTACTCTGAGAATGAACAGTTTCCGCACAATATGCTGTTAATTTCAGAGAGTTAGAAGAGGCTTTGCAAAGTAAAATTACTGAACAGAAAGTTGGTTTTGTTTTACCTTAAACCAGGACAAAGAGACAATGGACAGCTGTTGTTAACCACCCTCTCTCTGCTGTTCATGATTTTGTAGATTTCATCGCACCCTGCTTGGTCAGCTCTTTTTGAGGCTGAAGGGTTCTGCTTCAGAAGCACTGGATTAGCACGGAAATAATTCTGTACCACTGACAATCCTTGCCATCCTTCTCTGCCTTTTCTTGTTCAGTTCAGGCTGTAACTGTTTCCAGGTGTCTGTGATTGCAAAAAGAGCCACATCTAAATAATCCTCCAGAATAGCACAAGATGCCTAAATTTGCTTTTCCAGTTTTTATTTCAACTTATTATTTCTACTCTTTTAAGATAGTGTCTATTCCCGATACTAGCAGAGGGATATTTGATTTTCAAAATGAAGCATTGGCCCTTGTAGCTGATACAGTATCACATGAACAAATTATGTTTATTTAGGTTACATTTGATTTCATGTTTCTGCTAGCTATTGAAAACCTTTCTAACATCCTCCACAGCCCCAAATTCTTTGTTGTAGACAAGCTCTGGCAAATTAGGAGGGAGATCCCATAATTAATCTCAGATATTTCAGATATTTTCTATTTAATTCTGTAGTGATGCAAGTAAGCCCTGAATGAGTATGAGCCCATTCATAAATGCAGTGAATATTGGCAGGTATGCTCTTTGTTCACTTATAAAGCTTTGGGGATAAGCTTTGGGGACCAAAGACAGAGGGGACTGATTTTCCATCTAAAACTAAGGGGGTGGTGGGTTCTTGCCAGGGCTTGAGCAGAATTAACTGCTAGCTGCTGCAGGAGGAAGGTCCTCACCCCCATCCAGCCTCCCTGCCTCTGGCCACCTGTGCTCATCACTTACCTCCCACTGAGCACCAAGCTGGATCAGGAGGCCTAGAAAGCCAAAGGCAAAATCCAAAATGAATTGCACTCTCGCAGCTGCCAAGACATTAGTCAAAGGTGGCATGTTGAGAGCTACACATCTGAAATTGGGGAAAATTTAGTCCTGGTTCATCCTGGGCTATAAATGTGCCATCCTTGGGTAGGACTATACTGGTTTTGGGTCACATCTTAACAACATGTAACTCAGCAGGAGTCAAAGCATTTCTGTGATCATGGCTTAAGTGATCAAGTTTTCTTGAATTCTGGGTATAGGATGTCTACAAGAATAATCCGTTTGCTTGATCCTGTCATCTGCACATAAATATAAGGTACCATCTTTTTCACATTCAGCCAGCGAGGAATACAGCGACTTCTGACTTATCTATTCTCTAGCAAGATCTTCATTGTTGCTCTCTACCACAAGAGACAAACATGAAAGCTTTTCTAGGCAAGCCTTTACCAGTATGATTAACATCTTTGGTAAAGAAGGCTTGGGATTCTTCATGCAGCACTTCTCTAACGACTCTCTAGTTGGCCTCTGTGGGGTGTTATAGAGACATCCCACAGCTCATGAAAGGCTTGTGATGTGGCTTGAAGCTCAGGTATTTTGGGTTGCTGAGTTTAAGAGTTACAGACATGGTGAGAAAAGAACACTCTGTTTACTGAGGAGCTCTATCTCTTCCTAGACACTGAAATCTATTACTCTATACAACTCACCAGTACATTGTACAACACTGTAATATACGAGATGAAAACAGCACTGTACTTAAGTTCAATCTTCCTGGGCTCCCATTCAATGTTTATATATTTAGTATCTCTTAAAAAGTTAAGAATTCTTTAGTGAGTCTTATGTCTAGACTTTCAGAGACGGTTTCTTTTCCATTCATATCTCTCAACACCTTTGCTCCCATACCCCATAATGCTGCTATTTTCCTTCATTAGATTACTAACATATATGTATATTTTTCCAAATACCTTAGCGTTTCCCCCCTAATGTCCTGGAGCATCTACATTAGGAATGATAACATTATTATTCTCTGTGGTGCCCTGTTGATGTGCCATATACTTCTGCTTTCTAGACTGTTGAATACAGCCTTCTTTTGAGCAAACATTTCCTAAAGAGACTCTGAATATCAGGCAATTTTCCTTCACTGCCTGAAAATACATTGAATATGTGCTCTTTGTAGTCACTGGCAATCAGGATAAATATTACTTCACTTTAGCCTGATCACTTATGTTTATGACCTGTGATTTGTTTCCTGAATATGATACTAACTTAACACCTCTTCTCAACATACCCTGTTACTACTTACGCAGTACTGGCCATGTCTTTCATGAGAGCTTTTCCACTGGCAGTTTGACAGCAACTTTTGTCATTCTTCTGCCTTTCACATAATTGAGGAGACAATTTTCATGAGTAACCACTTTAATGGTCTTTTTCCATTCCTATGCTGCTTCTGTGCAGCTAATGAACTTTGCTTTAGCAACGTATATTCTTTGATGATTTTGAGATCTTAAGTTTCACCCTTTTTCAGAACTGAAAGGATGCTCGCTAAACTCACACTGTTTCAGCACTACAGGCTTTGGATCCGTTTCATTTCTCAACAAAAGTTTCTCAGGTACAAGTAAATCCAGTGTTAGATTTATGTTTCTCATGATGCAATTACACAAAAAAGACTAGAGAAAACAAGACAATAGTATTGTAGCATTCTAAAATACTTTGATGCAAAGTTTGTTTTTTGAAGGTCTGCTGTTTGTTCCAGGAAATGTAACCAAATCTTACAGAATCCCTTAAACTGTAATTCTTGAATTGCTTCAGTTGATTCTTGATACAACTCAGTGATGTGGTTTTCAGCATAATTTGTTTTCAAAATGTCACATGAGGGAATATGAGATCATACCTCCAGCCCAGTTAATCCTAGGCTGACAGCTGGGACTGCACTTTCTACAACTTCTATCTTGGAATAATCTTTATGTGATTCATTTTCTATTAAAACATTTTACATGTTTGTAATCATCAATTGGCCTTGAAATTCTGAAATCTTTCTTTTATATTGATGGCAGACTGTGATAAATCTGAAGCTGAAGTATTTATTGCTTTTACTTTCAATAGCCTGCAGTGACTCATTTTTTTTTATTTTTTTATAAGCTTTCTTTTGAGTTCAGAATGAACTCTGTCCTCTCCAAATCCCTCCCCAGATTCCCCCTCCTCCCGAATCTGGTTTGGGCCTTTCCTTCCGAATTAGATACTGGGTTTGCTTGTTCAGATACAGCAGTACAGGCTTTTTCTCATTCTTCTCCGAGCAAACCAATTCACTCTTCCAATTTTACAGGTATCCTTTATAACTGTTTGATCAATCCTCTAATTTTCCACTGAGATGCTAGTCTGCTGGGAGGCACAGGCTGCTCTTCAGCAGCACCTCTTGAACCATCACCTTTCTGAGACCTTTTATCACCACCAGATGGAATCATTTTGGGTTCATCGTTCATTCTTACCAATTACAAAAAAACCCTCAATTTTAACAACAAACAAAATCTTCTGTACAAATTAACATTCAGAACCAGAGACATCATGAGAGCAAATCAAATTTAAACACGCATGAAAAGCACAGCCTTGGCAAAGCCTTGGCTCTGGAAACTCCTAACATGGGAGCCCTAACATTAATGAATACAGAAGAATAAATTAAGTATTAACATAGTCCTACAGAAACAAAAACAAAGGGAATAGTTTATCGAGGATATTCCAGAGAAGAACCAATTTAAAAGGCATTAAAATACAGGATGAAATGGCAAGGTCAGTAATATTTCTACTGATGCCAGGAGGTCCGTTCCATTTGGTTGTGGTGATGATAGAGGCAGGACTATGGAGCAACATGGCTTCTCCTCTCTCATGTTGCTCAGTGAGCAGATGCAGCACTGATGGGAGCACCAGGCTGCCTCCCACATAAATCTGCTTCTGCACCCTATTATGCAACACAGGTCCAAACCCTGCAAAGACTGTTTAGCTTTCTGCACGGCAAAAGTGGTCATTGGACTCAGACACACAAGTTCCCAATAACCACCAGACTCCTCAGAGCAAGCAAAACAAAATACCTCAGTGATGCAAAATATCACTACAGGAGAAAAACTCAGAGAACCAAAAAGAGCACAAACAGAGCATGTTCAACAGTGAGCAGAAAGCAGTTCCATGCGGGTACCTGATAACATAAAAGATGCAAAGTCAAAGCAAAAAAAAAAAAGCAAAAAGCAAAACTGAGGTAGAAAAAGAGCAAAAAGAAACATGAACTGCCATATGGGCTATAGTTATACGTGGCCTTACAAAAAAAAAAAAAAGTATTGCTCGAGATAGATCACAGGGAGAAAGAAGACGACACACAAGGGGCAGGGAGAAGCTGAAAGAAGAAAAATCATGGATATAGGGACGAGATCTGAAATACATAAACAAGAAAGAAAATACAACGTTTAAATATTTTCTAGAAAAAAAAAAAGAGGCCAGAACGGGGACGGATCTGTTCGTGGTGAAAAACACTGCCAGGTAAGGCTGCAAGCGATGGAAGGAAACGGAAGGTGGGGAAAGCAGGGAGGGTACAGAAACGAGTCACACACCGAACCAGATCGCAAAGAGAACCAACCCTACTCTCGGGGGGGGGGCACGGGTTTTACCTTGCACCCCAGCTCAGCCACACAAATAAATCGGTTTTGTGGACCATAGGGTACTTATGGGAGTCCAACACCCCCTACAAGCAAGATAACCCCCACTCCACTCCTCACCTTGCATCCCCAACTTCTGCAGCGGTGGCGGGACCTGGAGAGGTAGACCCGCCACGGCGGAGGGCGCCCTCTCCTGGCTCAGACGGTGCAGCGCGGCGTGCCTCCCTTCCGGCCGCCATCTCGCTTCACCCCGCGCGCTGTGCTCGGTTCCGATCCCGCGCTCGCGAACCCTCGTCTTTCCCCCCCCACTCCGGTATCGCTGCTTCCACCCTAAGAAGGTACAAAGGAGACGGTGGGTGGCGACGGGGGAGAATTTGTTATGTGCCTGAGGGCTGCGGATCGGGTTGGTGGGTGGCGGTGGTTGGGGGAAGGCAAGGCGGTTATGGGCTGGGCCTGAAGGGAGCTGAACCGAGCTTTGGCGGCGCTGTGTGCGAGCAGGCTTTTCCACCTCCGGGTAGGGCTGGGGTGTCCTCCTGCCGAGGGTGTGAGTGTGGTGAGGGGTAGTTGCGGAGCCCCTTGTGCCCACCTACCCTACTGCTGGACCTGGGTTGTTGTGGCTTGCACCACAGGGTGCTTCATGACCTGCTTTCCATGGGTGCTCTTGTTGCTTCCGTAGATGAAAGAAACGATCATGAACCAAGAAAAGCTCGCTAAGCTCCAGGCCCAAGTGCGCATTGGTGGCAAGGTAGGAGTCATCTCCCCTCCCTGCCCTTGGGATTGTGTGTCTCTGCCCACACGCTGGGCCTAGGATGTGGAATCCTGAAAACTGGGGTGGGGAGCAGACTTTAGGATTCTCAGCTTGGCTGGACCTGTTCTCGTGGGAAACTGCACTGCTGCAGGGATCTCTAGTCAGTTAAGTAGAAGCAGAATGTAGGAGCTGAACCTCCAGCCTTTCCTGTTTGGGTTTGTTATATTATAGCTGACTTGTAGCCTATATTCTTGTATAGGCTGTATTAGAAGGCACTCTAAGATTTGAAGTAAGAAGACTTTACAGCAAATGATCTTGAGTATAGCTTTCATAACAGATTAAAGGGCTATGTTCCAAATTCTTGTTACAAATCTTTAGGATGGCCATGGCTGTTTTCTTGCTTTTTAGGAAAAAGCTGGAGTTTCTGTACTTGTCATACTCTCATCATAGAATAGCATGCTCAGAAGACCTTTTTGTTTTATTATGACATCTGAATATATGTAGCTATGTGATTACTTATGGTCTGAAAATAAAGTATGTTGAATATAGTTGTATGCTAGTAAACATTTTAATTACAGTTTCAGTTTTAAGGTAAGAATTTGTTAGTGATTTTTTTTATACCTGAGGAAACATATACACAATATTTTAGAATACAAGCTGTTCAACAGAACTTTTGCTGACAGGGTTTCCAGTAGCTTTCATTCCTGTATTGAAGTTTTTGCTTTTAGCTGGAGACTTAGGCAGCCTTAAATCAGGGTTAATCCAGTAATTAACTGACTTGGTGACTTTGTATATTTTTTTGTATGGGTCACTAGTTAAGCAGAGAACTGCTGTATTATATTGATGATTATGTGCATGTTACCAGCATATGTGTATTGACTATAGAGGATTTCAACATTTGTCATTGTACTGTTGTTGTTTTTTCTTCCTTGTGAGAAAAAGGTGCACGTTGCCTCTGCTGGAAGATTTTCATGACACTACAAAGCTGAATATATTAAAACCAAGCTAAATACTTGTCCTGGTTTCAGCTGGGATAGAGCTAATTTTCTTCCTAGTTGCTGGTATAGTGCTGTTTTGGATTTAGGATGAGAATAATGTTGATAATACACTGACCATGGGCACAGTGATCATGAAATGACAGGGTTTTAGATTCTCAGAGAAGCAAGGAGGGGAGTCAGCAGAACTGCCACCATGGACTTCCAGAGGGCAGACTTTGGTCTTTTCAGGAACCTGCTTGACAGAGTCCCCTGGGAGGCAGTCCTGCAGGGCAAAGGAGTCCAGGAAGGCTGGAGGTTTTTCAAAGAAGAAGTAATAAACGTGCAGGAGCAGGCTGTCCCTATGTGCTGTAAAACGAGCCATTGGGGGAAAAGACTAGCCTGGCTGAACAAAGAGATATGGTTACAACTCAGGGGAAAAAAGGAGACTTTATGGTCTTTGGAAAAAGGGGCAGGTCACTCAGGAAGATTACAAAGGTGTTGTAAGGCTGTGTAGGGAAAAGATTAGAAAGGCCAAAGCCAAACTAGAACTTAACCTGGCCTTGGATGTTAAAAACAATGAAAATAATTTCTATAAATAGATTAGTAACAAGAGGAGGACTTGGGAGAGTCTCCATCCTCTACTGGATGTGGGAGGTAACACAGTGACAAAGGATGAGGAGAAGCTTGAGGTACTTAATGCCTTCTTTGCCTCCGTCTTTAGTAGTAGAGTAGGTTATTCCCTGAGTACCCAGACCCCTGAGCTAGCTGAAATGGGTGGGGAGCAGAATGAAGCCCTCGTAATCCAAAGGGAGGTGGTGAGGGACCTGCTCCAACACCTGGATATAAGCAAGTCTATGGGGCCAGATGGAATCTACCCGAGGGTACTGAGGGAGCTGGCGGAAGTGCTCACCAAGCCACTTTCCATCATTTACTAGCAGTCCTGGCAAACCAGGGAGGTCCCAGCTGACTGGCATCTAGCAAATGTGATGCCCATCCACAAGAAGGGTCGGAAGGAGGATCCGGGGAACTACACGCCTGTCAGTCTGACCTCGGTGCCTGGGAAGGTCATGGAAGAGATCATCCTGAGTGCCATTATGCAGGGCATGAAGGACAACCAGGTGACCAGGCCCAGCCAGCATGGGTTCATGAAAGGCAGGTCCTGCTTGACAAACCTGATCTCCTTCTATGACAAAAAGTGACCTACTTGTTGGATGAGGGAAAGGCTGTGGATGCTGTCTACCTGGACTTTAGTAAGGCCTTTGATAGAGTCTCCCACACTATCCTCCTGGAGAAACTGGCTGCCCATGGCTTGGGTGGGAGTACTCTCTGCTGGGTTAAAAACTGGCTGGAGGGCCGGGCCCAGAGAGTGGTGGTGAATGGAGTTAAATCCAGTTGGTGGCCAGTCACGAGTGGTGTACCCCAGGGCTCGATTTTGGGGCCAGTTCTCTTTAACATCTTTATCAATGATCTGGTAAGTTTGCAGATGACACCAAGTTGGGTGGGAGTGTTGATCTGCTTGGGGGTAGAAAGGCTTTGCAGAGGGGTCTGGACAGGCTGGATCGATGGGCCGAGGCCAATGGGATGAGGGTCAATAAGGCCAAGTGCTGGGTCCTGCACTTGGGTCACAACAACCCCATGCAGCGCTACAGGCTTGGGGCAGAGTGGCTGGAGAGCTGTCTGGCAGAAAAGGACCTGGGGGTGTTGGTCACCTGTTGGCTGAACATGAGCCAGCAGTGTGCCCAGGTGGCCAAGAAGGCCACCAGCATCCTGGCCTGTATCAGGAACAGTGTCTTGAGTAGGACTCAGGAGGTGATCGTCCCCCTGTACTGGGCACTGGTGAGGCCCCACCTTCAGTACTGTGTCCAGTTTTGGGCCCCTTGCCACGAAAAAGACATTGAGGTGCTGGAGTGAGTCCAGAGAAGGGCAACAAAGCTGGTGAGGGGTCTGGAGCACAAGTGTTGTGAGGAGCAGCTGAGGGAGCTGGGGTTGTTCAGCCTGAAGAAAAGGAGGCTGAGGGAAGACCTTCTCGCTCTCTACAACTCCCTGAAAGGAGGTTGTAGAGAGGCGGGGCTTGGTCTTTTCTCCCAAGTGATGGAGAGAAGAGGAAATGGCCTCAAGTTGTGCCAGGGGAGGTTCAGATTGGATATTAGGAAAAATTTTTCCACTGAAAGGGTTATTAAGCATTGGAATGGGCTGCCTAGGGAAGTGGTTGAGGCACCATCCCTGGAGGTATTTAAAAGACGGGTTGACATGGTGCTGAGTGACATGGTTTAGTGATGGTTTTATCAGTTAGGTTGATGGTTGGACTAGATGATCTTAAAGGTCCCTTCCAACCTAGACAATTCTGTGATTCTATGATGGTTTAGCTCTTGCTGAGCAGTGCTTACGCAGCGTCAAGACCTTTTCTGCTCCTCACTCTGCCCCACCAGTGAGCAGGCTGGGGATGCACAAGAAGCTGGGAGGGGACACTGCTGGCACAGCTGCCCCCAACTGACCAAAGGGGTATTCCATGCCATATGATGTCATGCTCAGCATATAAACTAGGGGGAAAGCTGGCCGGGGGCCCCTGCTCAGGAATGGGATGGGCATCGGTTGGTGAGTGGTGAGCAGTTGCATTGTGCATCACTTGTTTTGTATATTCTTTTATCGTTATTAGTATTTTCCTTTCCTTTTCTGTCCTATTAAGCTGTCTTTACCTCAACCCACAAATTTTACTGGTTTTGTTTTTGGTTTTTTTGATTCTCTCCCCCATCCCACTGTGGGGCAGTGGGGAGTGAACAAATGGCTGTGTGGTGTTTAGCTGTCTGCCAGGTTAAACCACAACAGTATTACTTTTGAGTGGAGGGCTGTAATTCATTATGTGAAATTTAATATTTTTGTGTAGGATGTTGGTACAGCTAAATGTCATGTCATTTCTTCCAAACCTTTTCCCTGGAGAAATCTAGAGCTTTGTGTCTGTAGGGGAACTTAACCTTTGCTTGTTTTGCTTTCTAAACAGGGGTGGTCTGGAATACTATGTAGAAGTATTTTTTTTAAATAATATATTTATAAAATGTTTTGGGAAAATAAGTGTTCTTCAAATTTGCATGTGTGAGTCCATCAGATGAAGGTGTCTATTTGGAATAAAAAAAATGAGTGGTTTGGTTTTTCTCATATTCATTTGTTAATGATATGTTGATAACTTTATGGTCTCTGACTCTTTATTATCAATATCTGGCTAAAACGCTCTTCTGCTACCAACCCCCCAATGGGGCAAATAACAAAGTGAGCTGACCTTGGTTGTTATAGCAATAAGTATAAGCAAGGGCCTCTCTGCACACCATTCCTTGGTATTCACTATAAACATCAGACCTTATCTGCTAGAAGCAGATGCTGTCTGAAAAATATGCTGTTAATTTCAGAGAGTTAGAAGAGGCTTAACTGAAAAGTAAAATTACTGAAAAGAAAATTGGTTCTGTTTTACCTCAAACCAGGACACATGTTGACAAAATTTATTTTGTGTCTTTCATCTTCAGAAAGAGGTAAATGGCTCAGCCAGGAAACCTGGTTTCTGCAGCAAGTACTTAAGGTGCTGCTGCCATTTCTCTCCCAGGGATCCAATTCTGCCTGTAAATCCTCATCACTCCAGTGTCTTTCCAGACTTGGGCATCATATTTGTTATTGCCTCTAAAGCAAGTGCTGTGCTGGGAGAGCAGTGATTTCTGCTCTTTGACAGCCTGGGCTTGTGCTGCTGCAGCCTCCCCCTGCGCCCAGAGAGTTTTGGGGACGTGGTAGCAAACAACTCTTCCCGAGATGCTCCTTTTATCCCTGGTTTAGTGCAGCCAGCCCTCGCTCTGCATTGGCTACCGCAGGGTCTTGCAGAGTGAGGAGTTTGCAAGATCAAGCCCTTGTAAAAAGGCTGATTGTGTATTCTTCCTGTATCATGACCTCTCCTGAAAAACAGCAAGTAAAAATATCTCCAGGAGAGATTAGAGAGGCCTAATCTACATCAGTTGAAGCAAACTGGAGTCTTGCTCTAGCCAGTGCTGAGCAGAAATACAAATCCTGGGTGCTGGGGTACAATTGCTACCAGGCTACAATGCTTCTTATGACAACTTCCTCAGAGTCCCATCAGGATTACAGCACCGAGCTGCTATGTGATTTTATATTTATTAATACACATAGGGCTTGATTTAAGCACAGCAACTCGGCAGCAAAACGACCATTGATTTATGGTGCAGGCAAGAGGTCACAGTGAGATATACTCCATGACACGTGGGTTTGCAGCCTAAACAGAAAGGAGAAACAAGGGGAAATTACCTTCGTGGTTTGAGATAACTGGCAGTTAAAATATGATAGCCAGTTATCTCATTCTATATAATACATCTTTAAAAGTTAGATCATAGAGATATAGAGATCCGATCTCCAGATGGAGATCGGTGACAAGTGATGTCCCTCAGGGGTCAGTACTGGGACCAGCACTGTTCAGTATCTTCATCAGTGACATGGACAGTGGGATTGAGTGCACCCTCAGGAAGTTTGCCGATGACACCAAGCTGAGTGGTGCGGTTGACACGCCTGAGGGACGGGATGCCATCCCGAGGGACCTAGACAGGCTCGAGAAGTAGGCCCATGTAAGAAAGATGATCTAAGCAAAAATTAATGAGCTTCAGAAATTACTGAAAACTGCTCAGTCTTCAGTTTTATGCCTATGGTAACTGAGGATGAACTTGCGATTTTTCTTTTCTAAGTAGGATATTGCAGAATCCCCATGAGAATTGTGGAATAAAGGTTCTCTGGTACATTGCTTCCTAAAACCTCACACTTCTCACAAATGTACAAAGCTTGCTTTATAGCAGGGGAAAGACTGCTGCAGTTCAGTTGCAGGAATGGGGTTGTGTATGCTGTAACACAGAAATAGAACTTTGTATACAAAGTTATCATAGAATCATAGAATCATCCAGGTTGGAAGAGACCCTTGGGATCATCGAGTCCAACCATCTACCCTACACTACAAAGTTCTTCCCTATATCATATCCCCCAACACCACATCTAAACGTCTCTTAAACACATCCAGGGATGGTGACTCAACCACCTCCCTGGGCAGCCTATTCCAATGCCCGACCACTCTTTCTGTGAAGAATTCTTTCCTAATGTTCAGTCTAAACCTACCCTGTTGGAGCTTGATGCCATTCCCTCTTGTTCTGTCATTAGTTACCTGTGCAAAGAGACCAGCACCAACCTCTCTACAGTGTCCTTTCAAGTAGTTGTAGAGAGTGATGAGGTCTCCCCTCAGCTTCCTCTTCCTCAAACTAAACAGTCCCAGCTCCTTCAACCACTCTTCATATGATTTGTTTTCCAGGCCCTTCACCAGCTTCGTTGCCCTCCTCTGCACTCGCTCCAGCACCTCGATATCTCTCTTGTATTGAGGTGCCCAAAACTGGACACAATACTCGAGGTGTGGCCTCACCAGTGCTGAGTACAGGGGCATAATCACCTCCCTACTTCTGCTGGTCATGCTATTTCTAATACAAGCCAGGATGCCGTTGGCTTTCTTGGCCACCTGGGCACACTGCCGGCTCATATTCAGCCGCTTGTCAATTAGAACCCCCAGGTCTCTTTCTTCCAGGCAGCTTTCCAGCCACACTTCCCCAAGCCTGTAGCAATGCACGGGGTTGTTGTGGCCCAAGTGCAGAACCTGGCACTTGCCCTTGTTGAAACTCATGCCATTGATTTTGGCCCAATGATCCAATCTATCTAGGTCTCTCTGTAGAGCTTCCCTATCCTCCTGGGAATCAACACTCCTGCTTAACTTGGTGTCATCTGCGAACTTGCTGATGATACACCCTATGTCCTTGTCGAGATCATCAATAAAGACATTAAACAGAAATTAAACAGTCCTAACACTGAGCCCTGAGGCACACCACTTGTGACCGGCCGCCAGCTGGATTTAAATCCATTGAGCACCACTCTTTGGGACCTTCCAGTCAGCCATTGCTTGACCCAGCGGATCGTATGCTCATCCAGGCCGTGTGAAGCCAGTTTTTCCACAAGAATTGTATGGGGGACAGTATCGAATGCTTTTCTAAAGTCCAGGTATACAATATCAACAGCCTTTCCCTCATCCAATAATCTGGTTATCTTATCATAGAAGGAGATCAGGTTTGTCTGGCAGGACCTGCCTTCTATAAACCCATGCTGACTAGGCCTGATCCCCTGGTTGCCCATTATGTGGGTTTTGATGGTACTCAAGATGACCTGCTCCATGACCTGATTTGTAGATCGCTGCAGAGTAGTTATATGGCCATGAGGATTAGCATTTGTGAAGAACTATTTAAATATTAATTTATAACTTTTTTTTGCAAAGGGTACTGCCCGCAGAAAGAAGAAGGTTGTCCACAGAACAGCTACAGCAGATGACAAGAAACTTCAGTTTTCTTTGAAGAAACTGGGCGTCAACAATATTTCTGGAATTGAAGAGGTAATTGCTTCAAAGGGAAAAATTCTTTTCTATATAGAAATATAAAATGTATCAAACTTAGTTTCCTGATAATTAACATCTTAAACTTGTCTGTAAATTATCAATAGGTCTTCATTGAGCTTTGGAAACTTAAGCTAGTTTCTTTTTAAATTGAAAAATCATGCTAAACTGCTTGAAATACTGGATTGTTTTTTTTCTTTCAGGTAAATATGTTTACCAACCAAGGAACAGTCATTCACTTCAATAACCCTAAAGTTCAGGCATCTCTGTCTGCTAACACTTTCACTATCACCGGCCATGCTGAGACAAAGCAGCTGACAGAAATGCTTCCTAGCATCTTAAACCAGCTCGGAGCTGATAGTTTGACCAGCCTGAGGAGATTAGCAGAAGCCCTACCCAAGCAACGTAAGTTGAAACTTGAATGCATTTCATGCTGGCAGCTGACATGTGGTTTATTTGTATAGCTGCAGTGAAATTCAGTGCACTCTTACTATCTGCAAGCATATTATAAAATGCTTATAAAGAAATGGAGCTCTTAAGATCTTATTGTTGGATTTGAGCTATAAATGAATATATCAGAATAAAGCAGAGGCACCTGTCTCTCGGAATATCTTGCAGCTGGTCTAGGACTAGAAAATTGTAGCCAGACTTGATTTCATGGTAGTTTACTTCTTGGTGTGGCTACCATATTTTGACATACTTAGTTCATTAAAGTTAGGGTGACTCGGGGAGAGTTAGGTTTTTAAAAAAGATGTACTTTGAGTGTGTCTGTTTTTACACTTTCAATGGGAATATAAACAATGGGGGGAGGAACTTGAGGACAGACATTTTGATAGTGCTTTGTTCCCTCACAGGGTGAAGGTATTTCTTCTTGCATGGACTTTTTGATAGCTAAGAGGGAATTATACAGTATTTTTAAGGAAATACATGTTGTGGTTTAACCCCAGCCAGCAACTAGGACCATGCAGCTGTAGTGTCCTACTTGATCACATCATTGATAAGTATGCACAGGAAGAAATTTGTTTAGATATTGAGGTATATCATCACAGAAGATAGGTGTCTTTATTAGTACCAAAATGTGCACCATGTGTGATTGTTTTCAAGATCTTCAGTTAATATTACTGTGTCAGCTTTTGGCTTTGTCTGATTTTTAAGAAGTTAGTAATAAATTGGAGGACTTTGATGGTAGTTTAATTCCTATCAGATTTCTTTCCACATGCCTCTGCATTCCTGTTGTAGTCCTGAAGCAACTGGGCCCAGCGTGTCCTAAGTAGGAATTTCTCTGGTATAAGGAGTTCAAGTGCAGAATACCTAGCTCCTAAATATCTTCCCTGCAGTGGCTGAAAAACAGACATCAGCAGTGTGGAAGAGAAGCCAGAGCCTACTGCTGCCTTCAGCTGAAGTGTGGTCCTTTGGATGTCCCAGTGCAGCTGTTAGAATACCAATTATGATTTTGAAATAGTTGAAAAATTGAGCAATGTTAACTGATTTCCTGGGACTCCTGCACTTACTCAAAACTACATTGAGTGATGGGACAGGTGATAGTTTTACACAAATAATAGCTAAGCTTTTGAAACAGACTACTCAGAAGTTTGTTTTTCCCCAACAGTACATATGGAATCCCCCGTGTGGTGTTCACATGGGTTTCCCTAAGCATTTATCCATTATGTCCACTAGAGTTGACCTAGGTAAGTTACTAGCTGTCTTCCTAGTATTGTGTCTCTACCATGTTTAATTTTTCTATTTGAAAATAATTCCATACACAAAGGAAATTAGTACTGCTTAAAGAACGTGCGCTGCATTCCTGACCAAAGGCACCAGAAGGCTTGGAATAATCCAACCGACTTCTTTGGGTCAGAGCCAGAGAAATAATGAATTCAAATGCTAACTATGTTATTTCACAGAATCACAGAATCTTCATGGTTGGAAGGGACCTTTGAGATCGAGTCCAACCACAAAAAAAAAAAAAAAAACAAAAAACAAAACCACCTCACCAAACAGACACAAACCAAAACCAACAATCTCGGGCACTAGAGCATGCCCTGAAGTGCCATGTCTACATGTTTCTTAAATACCTCCAGGGATGGCGACTCCACCACCTCCCTGGGCAGGCTGTTCCAGTGCCTGACCACTCTCTCAGTAAAGTCATTCTTCCTAATACCTAATCTAAACTAATCCTCCCCTGCCGCAACTTTAGACCATTTCCTCTGGTCCTGTCATTATTCCCTTGGGAGAAGAGGCTAACAACCACCTCTCTACAACCTCCTTTCAGGGAATTGTAGAGGGCAATGAGGTCCCCCCTCAGCCTCCTCTTCTCCAAACTAACCACGCCCCGTTCCCTCAGCCTCTCCTCATATGACTTGTTCTCTAGACCCCTCACCAGCTTGGTGGCTCTCCTCTGGACATGCTCCAGCACTTCAATGTCCTTGTAGTGAGGGGCCCAGAAATGAACACGGCCAAGTATAGAGGCACGATCACTTCCCTACTCCTGCTGGCCACACTATTCCTGATACAGGCCAGGATGCTGTTGGCCTTCTTGGCCACCTGGGCATACTGCTGGCTCATGTTAAGCCGGCTGTCCACCAACACCCCCAGGTCCTTTTCTTCTGGGCAGCTTTCCAGCCACTCTTCCCCAAGCCTGTAGCGTTGCCTGGGGTTGTTGTGACCAAAATGCAGGACCTGGCACTTGGCCTTATTAAACCTCATCCCATTGGCCTTGGCCCATTGATCCAACCTGTCCAGATATACAATAGGGGAAAATGTGTGTGTGGGGAAATCCAAACCTACATGGATTAGACCGGAATTCATGGCCAAATTTATCTCTGACTTTGTATTGAAGCTTCTGTGGTATAAAAAAGGTGTAAATTGGGTCAGAATTAACCTCTGAAAGGTGGCTTATGTGAGGGCCAGGCAGCAGATCCATTTCTTTCAGTGTTGTGGTTTTGGCTGGATTGATCAAACAGAACAACAGATGGCCCCTCCCCCCTCTAAGAAAAAGAGAGGAGAGGAAGAGATAAAAGAGATTTATGAGTTTAGAAAAAAAACTGAACTACTTCAATGAAAATATTAATAAATAATGAAATAATAATAATAAGAAAAGAAAAAAAAGAAAAAAGTATACAGTATATACAAAACCGTATCAAGCTCCCAGGATGGCGATCGCGTCACCAGCAGGCATCAGGAAAAGTCCCAGACTGGACTTGATGATGGACAGGAGCTGGATTCCAGATCTGGAGTCAGGAATGCTCGGATTGGGATCAAAGGCAGATGAACAGACAGGGTCCTCCTCGCATGTCGGCCATTGAAGAAAGAGTGTTGACCCTTTGATCCCTCAGCTTTTATACTGAGCATGGGGCAGATGGGATGGAATCCCCTGTTGGTCAGTTTTGGGTCACCTGTCCTGTCCGCTCCTCCCTACAGGTGTGACCCCTCTACACTTTTCTGTTTCCAACCCTCCAATGGGGCAAATAACAAAATTAGCTGACCTTGGTTGTTATAGCAATAAGTATAAGCAAGGGTCTCTCTGCATACCATTCCTTGGTATAATCAGGTCTTATCACTATGAGAGCGAGCAGTTTCTGAACAATATGCTGTTAATTTCAGAGTTTAGTTAGTTAGAAGAGGCCCAGCTAAAAAGGTAAAATTACTGAACAGAAAATTAGTTCTGTTTTACCTCAAACCAGGACGTTCCACCCCTTATTCCATACCATTTGCATCATGCTCAGATTATTATCACTTCTTATCTGACGCGCGGAAACAAACCTTACAACTCGCAGAGAGTTATAAAGCAGGTATGTTTATTGCAGCGCTGGGTGCAAGGGGGATTTCTCCGCCAAACTTGCACACCGGTTTGTGAAGCAAGCATCCATTTATGGTGAAAAGCATACATATTCATTAAGGTTATTATCATTAAAGGCGTTACTATTCTAATTATTTCTAAGAACTCATTATCAAAAATCTCCTCCCCTGTCCTGACCAGATGGACACCTTTCCCAGACAGTTAGGTTCCTCCTCAGCACCTCCTTAACATGCAGCTGTTCCCGCTATCTTATACACAAGGCCATTTCTTTATCTTGGAATGCTGGGGCCCCGAGCTTTTGTACTTTCCCAGACTGTAATACATCCGCACTAACAACCTGTAACCGTTCGTTTTCTGAATCAAGTCCCCCCTTTTCTTTCAACTTTGTAAATTCTTTTACAATCACCTATAACACATTCCCCCTCTCCATCTGATTTCTAAAATACTTCCCAGATTCCACTTGTTCACGGAGCTGATGCTTCTTCCATTGAATGTATTCGTCTTTGGCCCCCCTGGTACAACACATAAGACATCTAATTAATGCACACACTAAAGTTCCTAACATAAGTATTGCTACTAGAAGGATAAACAGTCGCTTAAGCCAAGCAAAGTTAGGTAACCACGAGGTTAACTTTTCCCAAAGATCAGAAAACCCGAATGTGGTGTCATCTTGCGCAGTCAAATGCAAAATCTGAGTTTTAGCTATGAGATTTTGTAAGTCTTTCTCTATTCTCCCATTCTGGTTTACATATGAACAACAGCTTTGATTAATCACTGCACATAAGCCTCCTTCTTTCCAGGTTAATAAGTCTAATGCCATTCTGTTTTGTCCCACCACATTTGCTAATGACTGGACTTCTTGTTGAAGTGCCTGTATAGCATCGATTGTAGATTTCTCAAGCACTTCTATAGTGGCTGATATGTTCACAATTGCTTTCTCCAATTCACTGACGCCCAGGAACGGTATAAACCATCTTACAAAGCTGTGGAACCTTGTTCCCCTCGTCACTAGAGGGTTTTCCACTCCCCGAATTCTCCTCCAAGGTGTTCTCAACATTCCTGAGGGGATTTCAGACTGATTAAACACCGTATCCTGGCTAGTTAGATAGCCTATTGTGCAAGTTCCCTTCCATCCTCCGGGCAGCTGTTTTCTACTATATCCATCTCCACACAACCACCAATACCCTTTAGGTAACTTACAGGGTCCAACAGTTGCTGTCAAATTCGCACCTAAAAATTTCCCCGCCTGGTACCATCCATACTCCCAGGAATATCCTTCTCCTTCGGAAATACCACTACTTTTGTATGCAACTAGTTGTGTTTTGTCGCAAAAATCAATATACGTTACCCTTATCCCTGTTAGATCCCAACTTCCCACATCAACAGTTGTCTTATTAATCCAGTACTTGCTCCATCCCCAAGTTGTTGTCTTATTCACCGGCCCCCTGTGTCTATGTTCCCCGTGTTCCCATGCACAATTGTTATTGCTAATTAATACCACAACTTCTTCTTTCAACAGTTGTAAATCAAATCTGGGTCCTAAGGGGTAGATATTATCATCGTACTCACAATACCCATTCGACTCATCCCCCCCTTTTGCCCAAAATTTAGGCCAGGTTCCGTTGGCATTGTTCCAATTGCTTGCTGCCACCCCATATAGAGGTAATTTCATTTCCCCTTTAGGTAGGGTAGTACATACCCAACAATCTGACAGATTAGTAGCATTTACCAATGTTTCCAGACTTCGTATATACGTATTCACATCCCATGTCCCTCCCCCCGAAATACAAAGTCCCGGCATGTTGACGATTATCAGTGTCACTAATGTCCATCTTTTCGTTGGAGGCGAAGCTTCAGGGGTTCGGTCTGTGTTGATGTCCATTGGGGTTCTGGAGCCCTCTTGACGCGAGTCCAATGGATCCAAGCGGCTTGTTCCTTGATCTTTATGGCTGTGTGAGTGGTCAGCAGTACCTGGAAGGGACCTTCCCACTTTGGCTTCAGTGGTGAATCTGTAAAAGACTTAACATATACATAGTCCCCAGGTTCGATCTCGTGTACTGGTCCATCCAGCCCACGAGCTCTTGTTCCCAGAACCAGTTTTTCTACCTCTCGGAGCTGTTTCTGTAAATTTATCAGATAATCTGTTAGTATTTCATTCCCCAGCTCTGTGGATATTCCGTCTTGTACACTATATGGTCTCCCATAGAGTATTTCAAAGGGGCTCAAACCTTCTTTGGTTCTGGGTTTTGTTCTTATCCTGAGAAGGGCTAAGGGTAGTGATTGAGGCCAGGCCAAGTTAGCTTCCTGGCCTAGTTTCACAATTTGCGTTTTGATCAAGTGATTCATCTTTTCTACTTGACCACTCGATCGTGGGTTGTATGGGGTGTGAAGTTGCCAGTCTATACCCAATAATCTGCTTACTTTTGAAACAACCCTTGCAGTGAAATGAGATCCTCGGTCCGAGGAAATTACTGCGGGAACCCCGAACCTTGGTATAATTTCATGCAATAATGCTTTGACCACTTCTCTTGTTTTGTTGGTTCGACAGGGAAATGCCTCTGGCCATCCTGAAAAGGTATCAGTTAATACCAATAGGTATCGAAACCCCCCTTTTCTTGGAAGTTCTGAAAAATCAATTTGCCATTGTTGTCCCGGATAGTTTCCCTTCCCTATCTGGCCAAATTGGACTCTGGAGCCTGTCTTAGGGTTGTTCTGTAAACATACCTCACACTGCTGAGTGACTTGTTTGACAGTGGCATATAGATTTCGAGCACATATTAGCCTATTCAGGTATCTGTAAAGTGCCTCTGTTCCCCAATGGGATTTTCTATGTTCTGCCATGACCACTGCCCATAATAACGAAAAAGGCACTATTATTTTTCCCTGTGGGGTTTTGGCCCATTTCCCTTCGATTTTCCCATTTAAGTCTTTGATCAATTTGTGATCATCCCTAGAATATTTAGGTTCGTCGTCAATTTGTATCTTACCATCTGGGACCAAGGATTGTATTTCTGCATTACCCATTTCCGCTGCCCTTTTGGCTTCTCGGTCCGCCAGTGCGTTACCCAGTTCCACAGCGGTGTTCCCTTTTTGGTGGGCTTTGCAGTGCATGATAGCCACTTTGGCAGGCAGTAATACTGCATCTAAGAGTTTGAGAATTTCTTCAGCATGTTTGATGTGTTTCCCTTGTGTAGATAAGAGTCCTCTCTCTCTCCAGACCGCCCCGTGAGCATGCACCACCCCAAAAGCATATTTAGAGTCTGTCCAGATATTTATCCGTTTTCCTCTGGCCAATTCCAGGGCTCGGGTTAGTGCTATAATCTCAGCCTTTTGAGCTGATGTATTTGGGGCCAGGGCCTTGGATTCTATTACCTTCTCTGTGGTGGTTACCGCATAGCCAGCTTTGCGTATCCCCTGTTGAATGAAGCTGCTCCCGTCGGTGAACCAGGAATCCTCTGCATCCTCTAATGGTTCTTCTTTCAGGTCTGGTCGGCTGGAATACACCGCCTCGATTGTTTCCAAGCAGTCGTGGGTCACTGATTCTCCTTCGGTTCCGCTGAGGAAAGAGGCTGGGTTGACAATATTAGTTACTGTTATTTCTACATCATCTTGCTCTATCAGGATAGCCTGGTACTTAAGAAACCTCTGAGGTGAAAGCCAATGCCCCCCTTTTACTTCCAGTACTGCTGAGACGGTATGTGATACCATAACTGTGATTTTCTGGCCTAGGGTGAACTTACGGGCCTCTTGGATGTTTATTACCACTGCTGCCACTGCTCGGAGGCAGCTAGGCCACCCTTTACTTACTTTGTCAAGCTGTTTGGAGAAGTATGCCACCGCCCTTCGATAGGGTCCCAGATTCTGAGCTAGGACTCCTAAGGCCATTCCTTGTTTTTCATAGGAAAACAACCAGAAAGGTTTAGTAGTGTCAGGTAATCCCAGGGCAGGTGCTTCCATTAACCTCTTTTTTAATTGATGGAAGGCTTTGTCTGCTTCCCTATTCCACATAATATTCTTTGAGTCAGATTTTAATAACTCGTATAAAGGCTTTACCAAAAGTCCATAGTTATATATCCAGAGACGACACCATCCTGTCATGCCTAGGAAGGTTCGAAGTTCCTTAGGCGTCTGTGGTCGAGGTGTCTGGCAGATGGCCTCCTTCCTCTCCTTCCCCAGTGTCCGTTGGCCTGCGGTTATTTCATATCCCAGATAGGTCACTTGCTGCTGGGCTATCTGTGCTTTCTGTGAAGAAACTTTATAGCCATTAAGTCCAAGGAAATTTAACAGGCTCACAGTCCATTTTATGCATGTTTCTCTGGTGTCAGTGGCGAGTAATATATCGTCCACATACTGCAAAACCACTCCTGACCCAAGCGGGCGTTTCCACTGTTCCAAGTCTTTAGCTAGCTGATTTCCAAAAAGTGTCGGGCTATTTTTGAAGCCCTGTGGCAGCACAGTCCATGTAAGCTGTGTTTTCCTCCCAGATTCTGGGTTTTCCCATTCGAATGCAAATAAAAGCTGGCTCTCTGGGCTCAAAGGCACGCAGAAAAAGGCATCCTTTAGGTCCAAAACGGTAAACCATGCCAATTCAGGTACCAGTTTAGTTAGAAGAGTGTATGGATTTGCCACTACCGGATGTAAATCCTCAACAATTCTGTTGATAGCTCTGAGGTCCTGCACTATGCGATAGCTACCATCCAGCTTCTTAACAGGCAATATTGGAGTGTTATACTCTGATTCACATTCTTTCAGCAGCCCATACTCAATAAACCGATCTATAGTTGGTCGGATCCCCTCCCTGTCCTCTATTCTAAGGGGATACTGTTTAACTCTCACCGGTCGTGCTCCTTGTTGAGGCTTTATCACTATTGGGGAAGCATTTTTTGCTCTCCCCGGCACTCCCGAGGCCCATACCCCCGGATAAATTTGGGCTTTAATCTCCTCAGGCATTCCTGTAGAAATGGGAGTTCCTATTAGGGCCAAACTTAGTATTTCAATTAATTGATCTTCCCTTATCCGGAGTTCCATTTTCCCTTTTTTGAATTTAATTTCTGCTCCCAATTGCTCTAATAAATCTCGCCCTAACAGGGGTTTCGGTGAATTTGGCAGATATAAAAATTTGTGTATCCCTAATTGTTTTCCCAATTTGAACTTAAGAGGTTTAAGAAAATATGCCTTTTCACTTTGGCCAGTGGCTCCTGTTACTGTTATAAAATCAGTATCAATCGGGGTCAGAGCTTGATTTAAAACCGAATACGTTGCTCCTGTATCCACCAAAAATTCTATTTCTTGTTGCTTTTTCCCTAGCCTTAGGGTAACCAGCGGATCCGCTAGGGTAGATTCCCCCGGTCCCCGTCAATCATCTTTATAATGGGCTTGAATTTTTTCTTTTCGTCTTTTTGGGCACTCATTCTTCCAGTGTCCTCTCTGCTTACACCATGCACATTGATCTCTTCCTAATGGTTTCCTAAAATTCCCTGCTTTCGTTTCCCCCCTCCCATTTATTGCTACCACCAGTGCCCGTCTGTCCCTTTTCTTATCCTCCTCTTCCCGGTTGTTAAACACTCTCCATGCCTCATCTAACAGAGTCTCTAGATTCCTGCTGTCGGTTGTTCTCAGTTTTTGCAGCTTCCTCCGGATATCATTGGCAGACTGCCCTAAAAAGAGAGACACTAACTGCTGGATTCCTATCTCTGATCCCGGGTCCAAGGGGGTGTAGCGTCTCATTGCATCTCGTAATTTATCTAGAAACTCCGAGGGACTCTCCTTCGGCCCTTGTCTTACAGCATACAGCATTGACCAGTTAATGGCTTTCGGGATAGCCCTCTCCATCCCTGTTATAATCCAATCCCTGTAAGTTTCTAGCGCCTCTGAGTGAGTGGTCCTGTTTGGGTTCCAGTGAGGGTTCTGCAAAGGGAAGTGTTCTTTAATGTCCCTTCCTGAATCTTTCAGTTGGTCCGTGGCTATATTGTGAGCAGTTTTTAAAACCAGTTGTTTCTCAGTTTCTGTTAGGTGATCTAATAATAACTGGATATCACTCCAGTCAGGATTGTGCTGCTTTACCAGAAACTGAAAATGTCTAGTAACCCCTACGGGATCATTCCGATAGTTCTTTGCCACGCTTTTCCAGGTTTCTAAATCAAATGAGGAAAAAGGGACTTTTATCATTACAGGTAGTCCGTCCGGACCCACGGCTTCCCTTAAGGGTGCTTGAATCGCTGTTTGCTCTGTTCTTTTCCGAGTGCGGGACGATACAGGGCTGTCAGGTGGGGTTTTGGATTCAGTTTTGGAATCAGCCTCAGTTTCCCTATCTTCTTGAGGAACCTTTACCCCCTCCCAACGGTCTTCTATTCCCCTAACCGGTGGTAAGTAAGTGTCAAGAAAATCGTCTTCTTTAGGATCCCGAATCTTTTCAGGCTTTGTGCATCTCTGCCCTATACTACAGGCTGAACAACATCTTTTTATATTACCTTTCATTTCTCCTCGTCTTTCTTTCTCTAAGGCTAGTACCATCGGGTCTTGTGGAGGTAATAGCCCGCAGTCCCGTTGGTGCTCTGGGTGGTTCCAAAGGGTGAAAAACATATCCGCATATATGACTTCATCCCACTTTCCTTCCCTTCTAAGGAACAGCATTAATTGTAATATAGTATTGTAATTAAGAGTCCCGTTAAGGGGCCATTTCTCTTGATCATCTAATTTGTAAAGGGGCCACCACTGATTACAATATTTAATTAAGGTTTTCTTGTTCACGCTGCCACCTGGTGAGCCCCCGATCTCCTTCCAGTGTGCTAAAATACACCCTAGGGGACTCCTTTTCAGTATCTCACTTCCTTGATTATTGCCCATTTTATGTTCCCCTTACCCCCTTAGTTCAGAGGCGATCCTGATCTCCGTGTGTCACTTAGGTGTTACCCCCCCCGCTGCCGCTGCCGTTACCTTTACCTCCAGGGGTAGGCTATGTCTCCACAGATTACTTGTTTCAACTCTCCCGCCCGCTCGATCTTTTCCCACTCAGTCCAGCTACCACACTGTGGACACCAAAAATCGTCCTCCTGATCTACCCGAACCTCCGTATTACAAGCAAAGCACTTTAAGACAAAAATAGGATCACAAACGTTATCCAAATGTCCAAGACACTGCCACTTAATATTCTCAATATTAGATTCACACAATGCTTCTGTACAGTCTGTCATACGCTTCGTTCGTCTCCGGCCGCTCTCCTCGCGGAGAACACGGAACCGTGGATCGGAACTCCACACTCGCTCCGCAGCTATGCCGCGTCTCAATCACTCAGTTCACTCATACAACAATTACAGACAATAACACGGTAGGGGTACCTTATGACAAATACAACAAATAATCAACAATATTACAATTCCACACACTAACACAAAACCCAAAACCCAGGGATCCCACACCATTAGCCCAAGCTTGAGCATACCCCGGGGCAAGTACACCGACTCTTTACCACGCGTAGGACGTCTCCTCACGGCTTACAGGTCCCCCCCCTATGAAACCCTAAAACATACCTGGTCCGCAGGAGATGGTCCTTGTCTGTCCCCACGGTGATCTGGATGAGTTGGGGAGTCCTTCCGAGAAATCTCGGGGGCGCCCAGAGGAGTCCCGTCCTCAGCAGGTCCCGCAGACGGACAGAGGGGGTCCCATCTGGGGTGCCAAATTGACGCGCGGAAACAAACCTTACAACTCGCAGAGAGTTATAAAGCAGGTATGTTTATTGCAGCGCTGGGTGCAAGGGGGATTTCTCCGCCAAACTTGCACACCGGTTTGTGAAGCAAGCATCCATTTATGGTGAAAAGCATACATATTCATTAAGGTTATTATCATTAAAGGCGTTACTATTCTAATTATTTCTAAGAACTCATTATCAAAAATCTCCTCCCCTGTCCTGACCAGATGGACACCTTTCCCAGACAGTTAGGTTCCTCCTCAGCACCTCCTTAACATGCAGCTGTTCCCGCTATCTTATACACAAGGCCATTTCTTTATCTTGGAATGCTGGGGCCCCGAGCTTTTGTACTTTCCCAGACTGTAATACATCCGCACTAACAACCTGTAACCGTTCGTTTTCTGAATCATATCCATCAAATATATATATAAATATGTCCCTTATACACAAAAGTTCATTGAGTTCATTTAGTTCATAATTGCAGGTTTTCGTCTATCATAGCAGACTCAGGGCAGAAAAGATGATATGAAATTCATTGTAGTCCATATCCACAGGTAGCATGTCCATCTTGAAGAGTTTGCTGGTCATCACTTGATGAAGCTAGCTAAGGTTTCATCACCATTATTTATCCTGAAAAACACTTATTGAATAACATTAGTATTATATAACAATTAACATCATACAGCTCAGAATTGAGTATTCTCACCAAGGGTTAAATTTCCTTGAGATACACATTGAATTTCTCCATTCTCCAGCATCACCCACCAAGTACATCCAGGTCCTTGGGCAAAAACAGTCCCATGAATGGGTTTACCTTTGCCTGAAGTAGGAAAAACCCAAACAGTTTTCCCCAGCATATTTCTTTAATGCACCACAGGGACTTTATCCCCTTCTACGATATGTAAAAGGTCTGATTGAGCAGGACCAGCTCGATTGATGGATTCCCTGGTGTTAACTAACCAGGTAGCTTGTGCTAAATGCTTGTCCCAGTTTTTAAAGGTTCCACCCCCCATTGCTTTCAGGGTGGTTTTCAATAATCCATTGTATCTCTCAATTTTGCCAGAAGCTGGTGCATGATAGGGGATATGATATACCCACTCGATGCCATGTTCTTTTGCCCAAGTACTTATAAGATTGTTTTTGAAATGAGTTCCATTGTCAGACTGAATTCTTTCTGGAGTGCCATGTCGCCACAAGACTTGCCTTTCAAGGCCCAGGATGGTATTCCGGGCAGTGGCATGGGGTAGGGCATAGGTTTCCAACCATCCGGTGCTTCCTTCCACCATTGTAAGCACGTAACGCTTACCCTGGCGTGTTTGAGGGAGTGTGATGTAGTCTGTTTGCCAAGCCTCTCCGTACTTATATTTCAACCATTGTCCCCCATACCACAAAGGTTTTATCCTTTTAGCTTGCTTGATTTCGGCGCATGTTTCACAATCATGGATAACCTGCGCAATAGCGTCCATGGTTAAATCCACCCCTCGGTCATGGGCCCATTTGTATGTTGCATCCCTTCCTTGATGACCTGAAGTGTCATGGGCCCATCGAGCTAAAAATATTTCACCTTTGTGTTCCCAGTCCAAATCTGTCTGGAAAATCTTAGCAGCCTGGTCCACTTGCTGATTGTTTTGATGTTCCTCAGTGGCTCAACTCATGGGTACATGAGCATCTACGTGACGTACCTTTACGACTAGTTTCTCTAGCCGTTCGGCAATATTTTGCCACAATTCAGCAGCCCAGATGGGTTTACCTCTGCGCTGCCAGTTGCTCTGCTTCCACTGCTTTAACCATCCCCACAGAGCATTTGCCACCATCCATGAGTCAGTATAGAGTATTGGCCACTTTTCTCGTTCAGCAATGTCTAGGGCCAGCTTTTACCTCTGCAAATTGACTCGATTCACCTTCTCCTTCAGTAGCTTCTGCAACTCGTCGTGTAGGACTCCACACAGCAGCTTTCCACCTTCGATGCTTTCCTAGAATACGACAAGATCCATCAGTGAACAAAGCATACTGTTTCTCATTATCTGAGAGTTCATTATTCGGTGGGGCTTCCTCAGCATGAGTCACCACCTCCTCTGGTGGCATTCCAGAATCTTTGCTTTAGGGCCAGTTTGTGATCACTTCTACAATTCCTGGACGATTTGGGTTTCCTATTCGAGCTCGCTGTGTGATTAAGGCAACCCACTTACTCCAGGTAGCATCGGTGGCATGATGTGTAGAAGGAACTTTACCCTTGAAAATCCAGCCCAACACTGGTAATCGGGGTGCTAAGAGAAGCTGTGCTTCAGTACCAATTACCTCTGAAGCAGCTCTTACTCCTTCATATGCTGTCAATATTTCTTTCTCAGTTGGAGTATAGTTGGCTTCAGATCCTTTGTATCACTGACTCCAAAATCCTAGGGGTCGACCTTGAGTTTCCCCTGGTGCTTTTTGCCAGAGGTTCCAGGTAGGGCCATTGTCTCTGGCTGCAGTATAGAGCACATTTTTAATGTCTTGTCTTCTTTGGACCGGTCCAAGTGCTACTGCATGCAAAATCTCGTTTAATTTGCTCAAAGGCTTGTCGTTGCTCAGGACCCCACGTAAACTCATTTTTCTTTCGAGTCACTTCATAGAGAGGTTTCACAATCTGACTATAACCTGGAATATGCATTCTCCAGAAACCCACAACGCCTAAGAAAGGCTTGTGTTTCTTTTTTGTTAATAGGTGGGGACATAGCTGTTATTTTGTTAATCACATCCATTGGGATCTGGTGACAACCATCTTGCCACTTAATTCCTAAGAACCGGATCTCTCGTGCAGGTCCCTTGACCTTACCTCTTTTTACAACAAAACCTGCTTTCAGAAGAATCTCAATTATTTCCTTACCTTTCTTGAAAACTTCTTCTGCTGTATTACCCCACACAATGATGTCATCAATGTACTGCAGGTGTTCTGGAGCTCCACCTTTCTCCAGTGCAGTCTGGATCAGTCCATGGCAAATAGTAGGGCTGTGCTTCCACCCCTGGGGCAGTCGATTCCAGGTGTACTGGACATCCCTCCAGGTGAAAGCAAACTGTGGCCTGCACTCTGCTGCTAAAGGAATAGAGAAAAAGGCATTAGCAATGTCAATTGTAGCATACCACTTGGCTGCCTTTGACTCCAGTTCATACTGCAGTTCTAGCATGTCTGGCATAGCAGCACTCAGTGGTGGTGTGACTTCATTCAGGCCACGATAGTCTACTGTTAGACGCCAGTCTCCATCAGACTTTGGCACTGGCCGTATAGAGCTGTTAAAGGGTGAGTGAGTCTTGCTGATCACTCCTTGGGTCTCCAGCCAACGAATCACATTCTGGATGGGAATCAGGGAGTCTCGGTTAGTGCAACACTGTCGCCAATGCACTGTGGCAGTAGCAATTGGGACCTGCTGTTCTTTAACCCTCAGCAGTCCCACCACAGAAGGGTCATCTGAAAGACCGGTTAAGGTAGACAGCTGTGTAACGTCCTCAGTCTCTACAGCTGCTATACCAAAAGCCCATCGATACCCTTTTGGGTCTTTGAAATACCCTCTCTTGAGAAAGTCTATGCCGAGGATGCACGGAGCATCTGGGCCAGTGATAATGGAGTGTTTCTCCCATTCATTCCCAGTTAGGCTCACTTTGGCCTCCAGTACAGTCAGTTCTTGAGATCCACCGACAGGATTCACACCAGAAATAGTAACAGATTCTGTCCCTTTATGATTCGATGGCAATCGGGTGCACTGTACACCTGTGTCCACCAGAGCTCTATACTTTTGTGGCTCTAATGTGCCAGGCCATCGAATCCACACAGTCCAATAAACTCGGATATCCCTCTCCTCCTCCTGGCTGGAGGCAGGGCACCTCTAATGTCTATAATTGGCAGATGAGTTTCTACCTGGACCGGAGAACCGCCCCCTACAGACTGGAGCAGCAGTCCTCCTGAAATAATTCTGTCTTCTATCTGCTTTACCTTGTGACTCACTCGTGCCTGCAGGGCCGAGGTAGGTTTTTTATCCCACTTCCTCATGTCCTCTCCATAGTCACAGAGGCAAAACCACAAGATATTTTCTGTTTCCTCTGAGTCGGTCTCATAGGAGGGCATCTTCTCCTGATGGCTGCAGCATTGGCCCATGGAAGGGAAGAATAGGATCTTTCCTCCATCCTAGACAGTTTATCAAACAGTTTCTCATTTTTCTCAATCATTTTCTCAGTTTTATCAGTCAATTTTTCTACAGCTGCTACAGTTAGGGGATGAGAGAGACTGTCTTCATACTGTCGCATTCTGCTAGCCACTTCACTTACAGTTAATGAGTCATCATCAACTCCTGCCCAGATCAGTACCGACAAAGCGTGGGAATACACTGATGGTGCACTCCGTGCAAACTTCCACAACATAGGTTGTCTGCATGGCGTTTCATCAGGATTTACAGTTTTATCTCAGTCACCGTAAATCACCTCTTTCACAGCCATTTCTCTCAGGTACTTAATACCTTTCTCTACGTTGGTCCATTTACTTGGGCAGCATTCAATATCATCCTTAAAGGGGTATCTGTCCTTTACAGCTGATATGAGTCACCTCCAGAGACTGAGAGTCTGTGACTATTCCCCAAGAGCTTTATCTATACCGGCCTCTTTGGACAGGTTTCCTAACTGCCTAGCTTCTGCACCGTCTAATTCCATGCAACCAGCTCCATTATTCCAGCATCGGAGCAACCAGGAGACAAGTGTCTCACCATCATTACGGCTAAAATCCTTTCTTATATTTCGCAAATCCTTCATAGAGAAGAATTTAATGATTATCTCTGTATCTGAGTCCTCCTCCCTTGCTGGCACAGGAGCCTCTCCCTTATCGGCTTTAGAAGGACCCTCTCCTGCATCTTCTTCAGAAGAGTCCTCTCCCCTGCTGTCTGGCTTTACTTGGTCTTTGTCACAAGGGACAGAGGGCTGAGCTGACCTCCTCCTTTTCCTTCTGGTCACCGGGGCAACTTGTACCAGTGCGGATGGAGTCTGAGTAGGGTCAGTGTCAGTGCATATCATATTTCCGTGCTGAGATTTAAAGAGAAACCACCCTTGCAGCCCATTCAGGAATATCGACACTAAAATGATGATTTTAAGAAAGTAACTGTTATTCACGCTGTCTAAAGGGGCTGCATCCCCTGTCTCTGATGATGACCATTTAGCTTGAGCAGTAAAGGGCGAAGTAAACATTCCCAAGGTAAAATTCAAAGTATAATTAGCAACAGAACCCAGTACAAAATGCCCAAGGAATTTAGGTAAAGAAGTCATCCATTCAATCACAGTATGGATCAGAATCAAACACAACATCAGAACAGCACGTTTGAAAGACAGCAATGAGACATTAATATCAAAGTCACTTAGCACAGTTTAATTTTGTAATACAGCTGCTGGGGTTGATGCACCACTGAAACAAGTTGTCTAAAGATCTGCAGCTGTTAATCTTCCCTTAATATAAAGGGCAGAGGAGTTAGTTGCAGTAGAGGCTAACCAAATTAAGTGTTTCCATGTTGATTTTGTAGAGATGTATCCAGGGCAGGTGCATGTAGCACTAGACTACAAAGCACGAGGAGCCAAGCTGTGATAGAGAAGGAAAACAGCAGTGACATCTCCTTCCAGTGAAACATACGTGCTGCTCCAGCTCCTTCAGCTAATATTACTCTGGGTTTGATAGCCTGACGTGGGGTAATTGCCCACACAGATTGTAGAGCTATGGCTTGTGCTTTTTCAGATTGAACTTCAATTCAATATTGGGTTTGCGACATCAATAACACCGTTCCAATGCTATCTCCTCTAGATAAGGCACAGGTATTTGTCAAAGACACCTGAAATACAAAACCTCAAGAAACTGATATTAATAAAGGATGTAAAATAAGAGGAGTTATGATGTATAGGGGAACCTTGTAATGCCTTGGACCAAAACCCTACAGGTTCTTTCTGATTTTTCATCCTAGTCATCTGCCACAATCCTGAGACTATATTGTCTGGAATTGTTACTAATTCAAATGAATATCCTTGCTTAGGAGTGTATAATTGTGCATGCTCAATCAAAGCATTTTTGCAGGCATCAAAGGCTTCTTGTTGTTGCTTGGTCCCCTGCCAGACAACTTTCTTCCTAGTTAATTTCTGCCAAAGGCATATTAATATGACCAAATGTGGGATAAAAGTTCTCCAATACCCTAAAAGTCCCCAAAAAGTCTGTAACTGGTTTACTGTGATTGGTACAGGAAATCGCTGTACCTGATTTGCTGCACCTGTTTGCTGTACCTGATCTGGTATTTTTCTAATTTGTCCATGCCAAACTATTCCCAAAAATTGTGCAGTAGTACTAGGGCCCTGTATCTTCTTTGGATTAATTGCCCAACCTCAGTCCTGCAAATGCACTTTTAGCAATTCCGCAGCTGCTTCACTTTCTTGTTGTGACTGCCATAATCAATAGATCATCAATAGGATGGTAAACAGTAACAGTACCCAACCACTCTGCTGAATCAGCTGCTATCATTAGGTGGCAAATGGAGGGACTGAGTTTGTATCCCCGAGGCAATACTTGTAAAGTATATTGCTTTTGTTGCCGGGCAACATCTTGCACTGAGGTGCCAGGCGGGGTGGAGGGGGGATGTGGAGTTGGTGGTGGGGCTGTGGGTGGTCGGCTTTTTTGCGTAAACACTAACTTTTGCCATCAGGGAAGCATTTCTGATGTTGTGATCCCATCTATTCCTGGTTTTGGGATACCGGCTTGTACAAAATCATTCCACCTTTGTTTCCTTGTCACCCATGCTGTAACTCCTTTCCATTTTGCCGCCTCTCCTTTATTCACCACCCGCACAGAGGGTCCCAAAATCACAGCCCCAGTTTCCCTCAAGGTATTTGCTAGGGCGCCTACATTACCCACAGCATTTGTCACTGCTGGTATAATCATGGGGTTTAGTGAGGCAGGTGCTCCTCTCAAAAACTGCATTTTGATACTTTTTGTCACTGTTACACTGTCCAGATTGGATCCTGTAACCGACACAAGAGCCGTCCTCATCTGCTGCACCAAATTAATACCTTCCTCCATTATACACCAGTTTCCAAGGGACGACACTAATTCAACAGGTTCTGTATATGCTGCTAAAACTGCTGCGCACAACCACTGATACGACATCGGGGCAATAATGTCTCGCCTGTCAGGACCTCTGACATTTTGCAGCTGAGCATGTCCTTGTTCTGTCTGATCATCAATGGCTCTAGGGCTTAGAAAATCTTTTTCACTCACTGATAAATGGATAGAAGCAGCTCCACTGTACGATGCTCGCAAACTCCATGACAGTATGCCTCCCCCACTCTTTTGCTGACAGATCTCTAAAAATTCCCTTTACTCTTTCAGAGTGTAAGTACCAGTGATCTGCACTCCTCTGTCTGCTCGTTCCTGCTCCCCCCTCATTTGTTGGAGGGGTCGTGCTTCGACCACCTCAGTGCTTTTTAAGCCCAGATCAAATTCAAACTCAGTCTCAGAGTCTGAATCACTCCAAATATTTTCATCCCATTCCTCGGGATCCCATGACCGTTTTGTAGTGAGAGCACGAACTTGGGAAATCGAAAGCTTACTTTTCCCATATTTGTCCCTTTGTTTATTAACAATACACGCTACCAACCAGTCTACATTATCTTGCATCTCATAGCACCGCTCTGCTTGAACCATAATTATTTCTTGTGCAATCACCTTTGCATCTTGTAAACTCCTGTTTTCCAATTCTCTCACTTTATTACGCAATGCAGCAACTTCACGGTCAAGAGCTCTTAGTCCGGTAGCTAACAGCCATCCCAATCTACCCGCTAATTTCCGAGAAGAATCCGACGCTGCTTTCCACAGCAACCCATGCATAGCCATTTCAATGCTCTGGGGGGTAATCACCGCCCCATCATCTATTTCAGGCCATGCCTCCAGCAGAGCCAATTTAGCCAGGAAAGCGGCCACGGGGGTCCAGTGCTCAGTACTGGGACATCCCGGAATAGGGGAAGTCACCGTAATGGCCTCCCCAGTCTCCAACTTTTTTATCAGCCGTGGCATGGGTGTTCCTGGAGCTGCCAACTACGCCAAATGTGTGAGTGATGCAGGCAGGATGCAGGAACAACCACAAAACCATGGATTAAGGGCAAAGAACAAATTTAATCTCGATACCTCATGGATCGGGGAATCTCTGAAGCAGCACCTGGGCAGAGGCAGGCAAGCAGGGGACAAAGCACTCCAAAGCAAGAGAGACCTTATTAGCAAGAGAGTCCTTGTTAGCAAGGGAGTGCGAGAGCGAGAGAGCTCCCACTTGCTGTTTGGGCCTGTATTTCAAGGATTCAGGCAGGCAGAGTTTTCCGCTGTGCTTTGATATCTTTAACAGCAGGGCAGGAATCTCGGGCATGTTCAATAAGGTGCCCCTGAGTCCATCCCAGGACTACGTTATCTAAGTGCAGATGTTCTACTTGTTGAGCACATAAGACTAAGCAACAATTAGTGTGATAGATGTGTTTTCCAGCACCCCACATGCGAGTCACTTGAGCGTATTTACAGTCCTCCTCGCCAATCTTCCGTTACTTTCCTACAACTTCCTACTTCTTTTGGTAGTTATGAACTTGATTGTTATGTTTTTTCTTTCTGTGCTTTGCTGCCAGCAAAGATAGCCTCTATTTCCATTCGTAAAGCTGATGATGCTTCCCTTCTGTCAACTTCCCACTGAAAAAGAAATCCTGCTAGAAGTAGTCTTCAGGAGGTGAGGTAAACTGCTGCTTTCCCCATGGAGCTCAGGTCCCTCCTTCCTAGTGTCACCTGTGTGGCTTCCTTGTGACACTTTTACACTTTCCACATTTAAAATGATCCCTTAAGATCTCTCTTCTTATAACAAAGTGAGTATATTCTGGATATGCTAAATTGCACAGTTTTGATATTAGGGAAACTCATTTAAAGTGCTTTCTCTGTATGACCCGGTAAACAGCTATTTCTTTCCACTTTGGGTGGATGCCAGAGTAGTTGTACAAATCTTTCCATTCAGCATTTTCTGATTTGGATGTCTGACATCAGAGTGAAGTCTCTGTGATGATTGCATTTGCAAGTGCTAAAGAAAACTTAGTCTGGTCTTGGGAATGAGAGAGAATGCAGACAATTTAGGAGGAAATAACGTGGTTTGCTTTTAAAGTGTTGTATTTGTCACTAAGATGCACTCAAGCTGTAACAATTTTCTGCTGTTAAAAAAAAAAACACAAAAGGAGGGCTAGTGGTGACCTTGTCCCAAGCCCTTTCAGAACAAAGTTTATGCATTCATCTATTTTGGTTCTCTAGAAATCAGGGTATAGCAATTTCAGAAGTCTAGTATAAACCCATCTCTTTCCTCGTGCTTTTCTTGAAAACTGAGAAGGATCGCTTAGGATAAAGTGGAGGTGATAGGCTAAGCTGTCTCATACTCTCTAGGTAGTACAGCTAAGAATAGCAGTAAAAGTAGTGGCACAGGCACCCAGGGACCTGAGATAGCTATTCTTAGCATTATACTGCTGGATTTTCACAGATGCTCATTGGTCTGCTACAGTGGACATGCTTAAGTCTCACTAGCTCTGGGAAATATAATGGGAATTGTTAAGAAATCACTGAGTCGGCAGAGATGTGGATCAGGACATGTAGTTACCTCAGCCGCCTAAGTATAAAATTGTGCATCCAGTTCCATATTCCTCTGACTTTGCCAGGGAACAATAATATCTTTGAAGTGCCTCTAGTCATGAGGGTCTACCTGCAGTTTCACAATTACACCTTAGTTTTCCTTGAAGGCCTAAGATCATCAGATCCTAAGATTTCTTTCTAACTCGCTAATGTTGTAAAATATGTAAGCCTTAAGAACCACTGAGTAGTCAATAAACCAAGCTGCTTTTAAGAGAAATTGGTAAAACCAGTCTCTGTGCTTTTAGTTGAAAATGATTACCACGCAAGGCACTATATATCTAGAACCAAGAGGGTGACTAGTAAACTAGCAAATGACATCATCTACCTGGACTTGTGCAAAGCGTTTGACACTGTCCCGCATGACATCCTGGTCTCTGAACTGGAGAGACGTGGACTTGATGGATGGACCACTCGGTAGATCAGGAACTGGCTGAATTGTCACACTCAAAGGTCAACAGCTTAATGTCCAAGTGGAAGCCAGTGACGAGTGGCTTTTCCTCAGGGGTCAGTACACAAATGCAGGCTGTGCAGAGAATGGCTGGAGAGCAGCCCTGAGGAGAAGGACTTGGGGGTGTTGGTGGATGAGAAGCTCAACATGAGCCGGCAGTGTGCGCTGGCAGCCCAGAAAGCCATCAGTATCCTATGTTGCATCAAAAGCAGCACGGCCAGCAGGGCAAGGGAGGTGATTCTCCTCCTCTGTTCCACTCTCATGAGACCCCACCTGGAGTACTGTGTCCAGCTCTGGTGCCCCCAACATCAGAAGGACATGGACCTGTTGGAATGAGTCCAGCAGAGGCCACGAAGATGCTCCAAGTGCTAGAGCCCTTCTGCTGTGAGGACAGGCTGAGAGAGTTGGGGGGGTTCAGCCTGGAGAAGAGGTGGCTCCAGGGAGACCTTAGAGCCCCTTCCAGTCCCTAAACGGGCTCCAGGAAAGCTGGGGAAGGACTCTTGATCAGGGAGGGGAGCCATAGGACAAGGGGGAACAGTTTTAAACTGAAAGAGGGAAAATTTAGATTAGAAATTCTTTGCTGTGAGGGTGGTGAGACACTGGCCCAGGTTTCCCAGAGAAGCTGTGGCTGCCTCATCCCTGGAGGTGTTCAAGGCCAGGTTGGACGGGGTTTTGAGCATCCTGGTCTAGTGGGAGGTGTCCCTGCCCAGGGCAGGGTGTTGGAATGAGATGATCTTTAAGGTCCCTTCCAACCCAAACCATTCTATGAAACTGGTTTAACATGCATATTCTCATTTTCCAGCTGGGCTGTTTGAGCATTATCAGTAACAAAGGTTTATTCAGCAGAACTGGATAGAGCATTGCAGTTTTGCTTTGTGTTTTTTGAAAACATTGTCAAAGAGTTTGAGCTAAAGAGCTTTGTAATCAAGATGCTTATGGTGATGAGCTTGACTGATGCTTTTGAACTGCTTGCTCTTGCAGCTGTGGATGGAAAAGCACCACTTGCTACTGCTGGTGATGATGAAGTTCCAGGTAAGAACAAGCATGCAATGGAGGAAAAGGAAGTGAATTTTGCTGAGAGATAACATGTGCAGCATAATATTGGGCCAAGGACTGTAAGAGTATTGACCTGACACTCATTGTTATAGAATTTTTGTGGGCATTGTTTTCAGACACCATGTGAGACTTAGAGTGACCATTGGTTTTAGCTAGCATTTTTGTCCTGTGTAGTAGTAATAGCTATGGCTAAGATAATTATTTAATATTCAATAAGAGTGGTAAGAAACTACCTTATCAGTATCACTTTGCCCAGTTGTGGATATGGTGAAGTTAAATGCTCTTAGAATTGTGCTTTATAATGAACCATCTAAAACTTATTTGTTTAAACAAGAAGAATGAACCATGAAGCTCTTAAGTGTTATTTGGTATGTATTTTATTAGATGAATTTTCTTCTTTTTTTTGCCTTGTAAGTACTTGATATGAAGTAAAACTTGGGGGGGGGGGGGAGGAATTGGCAAAGCAGAAGTGGGTCAAACTTTAATTTCGCCATTTTTCTTTTTCTAGACCTTGTCGAAAACTTTGATGAAGCTTCAAAGAATGAGGCAAACTGAACTTAGTGACACTTTCTGAATAAACTTAAAAATTGAAAAAACTACATGGAGCTGCTATTTTATATTGTGACCGCTTTTATTTGATTTCATTTTATTTCCTGATGAGATCTCAAGATTTGTAATATTTGGAAACTCCTTGAACCTGCAGCTCTTTTTCAGTTATTGTTTATACAAAATATTATTTTTGTGGCCTGGTTGAACAAGCCTACACTTTGAAATAAGTCAGATTGCTAATGAATCTCTGCCTAAACACAATTTTTGAGTAACTTGTATACAAGCCAAATCCCATCTTTAATGAACTCTGGCATACAATAAAAAATATAAAATAAACATTCTGGTGTGGTTTTGTCAGAGAAGCAGGAAAAAAAATTGGCCATAACTATTAAACAATTATAAAAGGTCTTGCTTTTCTGCAGAGCATCTTCCTTTTGCTGTGTTAGAAAACTGGCTTCTAAAAAAATGTTTGGTGCATAATGGAGCATTTTAGACTTAATTGGTGAATTCCCAGTGTTTGCAGGTCAGAGCACATACACTGTGTTCCTAAGACACTTTAATCTATAGAATTTAAGAAATAGACCTGTATTCTAGAATTACTTTATGGTTATATGGAGTTTGTGTGGCAAGGTTGGGGGGGGGGGGGAGGCACTGCAGGGGTGGCTTCTGTGAGAAGGCACCAGAAGCTGCCCCCAAGTCTGACAGCCAGTTCCAGCCAGCTCCAAGACAGACCTGCTGTTGGCCAAAGCTGAGCCCATCAGTGATGGTGGTAGCATCTCTGTCACAACATTTAAGAAGGGGTAGAAACTGCTGCACAACAGCAGCTGGGAGAGAGGAGTGAGAATATAACATACAATGAATTATGGCAAGTGGTATGGTATGCCTTGTGTTACTTCTTTGAAAGGAAAGAGAAAGAAAGAAGAAAAAAAAAGAAAGAAGTAAAGAAAGAAAAGAAGCAAAGGGGTGGAGAAGGAGAGATCGAAGAAGAGATTGGGAGGGAGAGACATAAAGAGATCTCCGGTCCTGGTTCCAGCATTGCCAGTCCAGCTAATGGGGTTTGGTGCTGTAAGGTCCCTCTTCTGTGTATCCTAGGGAAGAAAATCTTCCCAGGTCATAAATCTTCTCTTCAGGGAAAGTCTTCCCCCTTTTTATGTTCCCCCACTCCCAGGGGCAGTTTTGTCTCAGGTTTCTCCCTCCCCCCTCCAGGTGACGTGTAGCATGATTTGAGTGGGGAGACGGGAGCTATAGTCATATATGTTTAGCATGGTCTTGATAATCTTCATTAGCATATGCAAGGGTGTCAACTTTATATGCATTTCTCGGTAATGAGGCAAAGGTCACCGCTGGGCGTAGCATCTTTCCAGAGGAACAGCTCGTCCTTCACGGGAGAGAAAACAGGGCTATTCTGTTTCTTTAAAACTGGTCCTCAAGGCACCAGTGTCTCTCCCATGAATAGCACAAGAGAGAAGCAGGTGTTGGCCTTATCAGTTCCTTGAGCAGAAGGCCTGGTACTTCAAGTGTTTGAGACATTAAAAGTCTCTTAGGGCTGCTTTGTTTAGGAGAAATTATGAGCGGTCCCTTACAATGGTGAAGCAGGTTGTCCCCCCGCAGCCTGTGGAGGTCCACAGTGAAGCAGGTGGATGTGCCTCGAAGGAGGCTGTGACCCCATGGAGAGCCTGTGCTGGAGCAGGCTCCTGGCAGGACCTGTGACCCCGTGGGGGACCCAGGCTGGAGCAGTTTGTGAAGAACTGCAGCCCATGGGTGGGACCCCATGCTGGAGCAGGGGAAGAGTGTGAGGAGGAAGGAGCGGCAGAGACAAAGTGTGTCCTAGTTTGAGGTAGAACAGAACCAACTTTCTGTTCAGTAATTTTACTTATTTGCAAAGCCTCTTCTAACTTTCTGAAATTAACAGCATATTGTGCGGAAACTGTTCATTCTCAGAGTAATAAGACCTGTGTTTCTAGTTAGTGCTAAGGAACAGTATGCAGAGAGGCTCTTGCTTATACTTATTGCTATAACAACCAAGGTCAGCTAATTTCGTTATTTGCCCCACTGGAGGGTCGGAAGTGGAAAAGCGTAGAGGGGTCCCACCTGCAGGGAGGAACGGACAGGACAGGTGACCCAAACCTGACCAACAGGGTATTCCATCCCATCTGCCCCATGCTCAGTATAAAAGCTGAGGGATCAAAGGGTCAGGTCTCTTTCTTTAATGGCCGACGTCCGAGGAGGACCCTGTCTGTTCATCTGCCTTTTCCTGGCTCCAGAGCTGGAGTCCAGTTCCCGTCCATCACTGAGTCCAGTCTGGGATTTCCCCAGTGCCTGCTGTTGATGTGATCCTCATCCTGGGAGCTCGATACTGGTTTTGTATATATATTTCATTATTTTCTTTTTATTTTATTATTACTATTTTCATTAAAGTAGTTTGGTTCCTTCTAAACTCATAAATCTCTCTCTCTCCTCTCCTTGGAGAGAGAGAGGTGGGGGAGAGCATGTCATTCATCTCAGTGGCCAGTCCGGCCCAAACCAAGACAAAGCGTTAGGAACTGACTTCAACCCCCATTCCCCATCTCCCTTGTGCCACTTGGGGAGAGGAGGTAGAAGAGTCAGGAGTGAAGCTGAGCCTGGGAAGAAGGGAGGGCTGGGGGGAGGGTGTTTTAAGATTTGTTCTTATTTCTCATTATCCTACTCTGTTGTTAATTGGCAATAAATTAAATTTCCCCAAGCCAAGTCTGTTTTGCCCCTGACAGTAATTGCTGAGTGCTCTCCCTGTCCTTATCTCAACCCATGAGCCTTTTGTCATATTTTCTCCCCCTGTCCTGTTGAGGAGGGGGAGTGAGAGTGGCTTGGTGGACACCTGGTAGCCAGCCAAGGTCAACCCACCGCAGAAATCTGCAGGCAAGCCTGATGTGACAGTGCTTAGCCAGGCTTCTAGTACAGTTGAAAAATGGGCAAGCTCTGGCTAAACCCTATTAAATCCCTGCACCCTGCATTTGTTGCCATTAAGATACACCTAGCTTATCTTAAGCATTATAATCTAAAGGGCTCAAAGAACAGTTGTGTCCAAAAATGCACCACAAAAGCAGCTTGCCTAGCTACTCTGTACCTGTGGTATGATGACTATCGTTAATATTGGGTAAGATGATAGGCATAACAACATTGCCATTGTCTCCAAAAAGGCTTTTGGTTAAAAGTGTTATGCTTTTCTGCTCACATAAAATGACAAATTTTCAAGAAGATCCACATCCTCCTAGAAAATATACTGGTACATTTTTGTGCATTAATAGATATATTTTGAAGGCTCAAGACCCCTGGGAATTTAATTTACAGCCTGCTGACATAGTTTGTCAAATATACTTTATTTCCTAATGAGACTATAGAGCTACAGAGGCGGGACATAATTGAAAAAGAAAAGATAAAAGCAATTTCATTTTTTGAAACAAATAATAGTGCTTAATTTTCAAGGTACAAATAATTAAAATGCTAAATATAAGGAGCAAATATAATGGGAGTAGAGGATCTATTCTACAAATGTGAAAGGGCTGACACACTAAAGCAGAATGATAATCCATCTAGTCTACTGTTCCTGACAGAGGTCAGCCTAGACACCAGTTCATGAGGTCACATCTAAGGAAGTCTGAATTTTGTATGCTGGTGAAAGAAGATGACTCAGTGAATCCCGAGACCTGTAGGCTACTCTAGCTTCTACCACCGGCAAAAAACACACAAAAAAATCTTATAGATCATCATCCCTGGTTAGGAATTACTGGAGCATGAAATGCTGCAGATGTGCATGGGGATTGTTTATCCAAATGTTGTCCCAAACATATGCTAAAGGCAAACCTTGGCTGCATGAGCTGGCTCTGCTGGTTTCACACAGGAAAGGAGAGGAGGTGGGGGAGTTGTCCTCTATGCCAAAACCAGGATTGATTGCACAGACCTGTCTTTAAAGAACAGCAAAGCGCAGGTCGAGAGCTTATGGGTGAAAATTAGAGACTAAGCCAACAAAGGAAACTTTGTGGTTGGTGTCTACTACAGGCCTCCCAATCAAGGAGAGGAGGTTGATGAAGAGTTCTTTCTTGAACTGCAGGAAGCATCACTCTTGCAGGCCCTGATCCTGATAGGGGACTTCAGCCACCCAGATATCTGCTGGAAAAGCGGCACAGCAAACTGCAAGCAGCCCAGGAAACTACTGGAGTGCTGTGGTGGGTTGACCTTGGCTGGACACCAGGTGCCCACCAAGACGCTCTATCGTTCCCTTCCTCAGCAGGACCAGGGAGGGGAGGAGGAGAAAATAAGATGAAAAAAAAATTGTGGGTAAAGATAAAGGCAGTTTAACAAAACTAAAGCAAAGGCCGTGCACAGAAGCAAAGGAAAACAAAAGATTTATTCTCTACTTCCCATCAGCAGGCAATGTCCAATCATTTCCTGGGAAGTAGGGCTTCAGTACACGGAGCGGTTGGTCCAGAAGACAAACACCTTATGAGAGACACTGTTGTGTGTTAACTTCTTGACTCAGGTGGTGGAGGAGCCAACAAGGAGAGGTGTGCTACTGGACTTAGTTCTGACAGTTCTTAGTTCTCTGTTTCTCTGGAAAGAAACAGGAGACCTGGTCACCCAGGATATGGAAAAGGCTGAGTTACTGAACAACTTTTTCGCCTCGGTATTCACTGGCAAGGGTTCTAACCACACTGCCCAAGTCGTGGAAGGCAAAAACAGGGGCTATGAGAATGAAGAGCTGCCCACTGTAGGAGAAGATCAGGTTCAAGACCATCTAAGGAACCTGAAGGTACATAAGTCCATGGGACCTGATGAAATCCATCCACAGGTCCTGAGGGAGCTGGCAGATGAAGTTGCTAAGTCACTTTCCATTATATTTGAAAAGTCATAGAATCATAGAATTGTCTAGGTTGGAAGGGACCTTTAAGATAATCTAGTCCAACCATCAACCTAACTCTGACAAAAAAAAACCCAAAAAGAAACACCCCCACACACATTATTAAACTATGTCTCTAAGCACTTGTCGCGGGCGGAGTGATTAACTTCACTCGTAATAGAGAAGTAGTGAAATATTAATTAAGGTGAAACAGTGATTTAACAAAATCAGTAGTAAATGCGATAGTGTTTTATGAGATTCGATGTCAAGGTACACTCTATTATTTACTGCATAGAAGACAGGGTCAAACAAGCTGTCAGGGAGACCCTCCCGTTGAGTCACGAGGTTCGGAAAGGACCCCCTTGCTTTCTAAACTCCTTCTCAGAGAGGAGTCTAGGTGCGGCTGGATCCAATCCTAGTCCCAGACTTGGTCAACGGTTTATGTCTAAGGGATTATATATGCGCAATCAACCCTTTATATTACTTAGCTAAGATGTCAAAGTTTAGCATGCTATTAGTCACTTACCGAGAACCTGTTGCAGCAAGGAACCTCTAAACCTCGAGGAGTAGAACCTTAAGCAAGCGTTCTCACAAAAGGGGAGATCCTGGCATGCAGCCCGCTGCCATGCAGGAGAGCTCAAAGGGCTCTTGGGCTGTCCACAATTTATAGAGTAAGATAATTGACCTATAGTCATATTCTCATGGGAACAAAATATCTAGGTCCCCACTCCAGACAGTGCTTTGGCTATGTTGCCAGCCATCCCCCAAAGTCCAGATGCAACTGATGTTGTAATGGCCATGGTGGCCATGGCCCGAGCAGGAGCTGGGGTGCGGGGGGGAAGAAGAGGGGGAAAAACAGGGAGAGCACACCGTCACAGCACTATGTCAACCCATCTTTTGAAAACCTCCAGGGATGGTGCCTCAACCACTTCCCTGGGCAGCCCATTCCAGTGCTTAATAACCCTTTCAGCTGAAAAATTTTTCCTAATATCCAATCTGGCCCTCTCCTGGCGCAACTTGAGGCCATTTCCCCTTGTCCTATTGCTGGTTACTTGGGAGAAGAGACCAATCCCCACTTCTCTACAACCTCCTTTCAGGTAGTTGTAGAGAGTGATAAGGTCTCCCCTCAGCCTCCTTTTCTCTAGGCTGAACAACCCCAGCTCCCTCAGCCTTTCTTCATAAGACTTACTCTCCAGACCCCTTACCAGCTTCATTGCCCTTCTCTGGTCACGTTCCAGCACCTCAATGTCTTTTTTTGTGGTAAGGGGCCCAAAACTGGACGCAGTACTCGAGATGGGGCCTCAGCAGTGCTGAGTACAGCAGGACAATCACCTCCCGTGTCCTACTCACCACGCTGTTAAAGTCGTGGCAGTCCAGTGGAGTTCCCACTGACTGGAGAAGGGGAAACATAACCTCCATCTTCAAAAAGGGAAAAAAGGAAGACCTGGGGAACTACAGGCCAGTCGGTCTCACCTCTGTGTCTGGCAAGATCATGGAGCAGATCCTCCTGGAATCTCTGCTAAGGCACATGGAAAATAAGGAAGTGATTGGTGACAGCCAGCATGGCTTCACCAAGGGCACGTCATGCCTGACAAATTTGGTGGCCTTTTACGATATTGCCACAGCACTGGTAGACAAGGGCAGAGCAACAGACATCATCTACCTGGACTTATTCAAAGCATTTGACACTGTCCTACATGACATCCTGGTCTCACAATTGGAAAGGCATGGATTTGATGGATGGACCACTCGGTGGATCAGGAACTGGATGGATGGCCGCACTCAAAGGCTTGCAGTCAACGGCTCAATGTCCCAGTGGAAGCCAGTGACGAGTGGTGTTCCTCAGGGATCAGTACTGGGACCAGTGCTGTTCAACATCTTTGTTGGAGACATGGACAGTGGGATTGAGTGCACCCTCAGCAAGTTTGCCGATGACACCAAGCTGTGTGGCGTGGTCGACATGCTGGAGGGAAGGGATGCCATCCAGAGAAACCTTGACAAGCTTGAGAAGTGGGCCCGTGTGAACTTCATGAAGTTCAACCAGGCCAAGTGCAGGGTCCTGCACTTGGGACATGGCAATCCCAGGCAAAAATACAGGTTGGGCAGAGAATGGATTGAGAGCAGCCCTGAGGAGAAGGACTTGGGGGTGTTGGTGGATGAGAAGCTCAACATGAGCTGACAATGTGCACTCGCAGCTCAGAAAGCCAACCGCATCCTGGGCTGCATCAAAAGCAGCATGGCCAGTAGATTAAGGGAGGTGATTCTCCCCCTCTACTGTGCTCTCATGAGACCCCACCTGGAGTACTGTGTCCAGCTCTGGGGCCCCCAACATAAGAAGGACATGGACCTGTTGGAACAGGTCCAGAGGAGGACCACGAAGATGATCAGAGGGCTGGAGCACCTTTCCTATGAGGACAGGCTGAGAGAGTTGGGGTGGTTCAGCCTGGAGAAGGCTCCGGGGAGACCTTATAGCAGCCTTCCAGTCCCTAAAGGGGGCCTAGAGGAGAGATGGGGAGGGACTCTTTGTCAGGAAGTGTAGCGACAGGACAAGGGGTAATGGTTTTAAATTGAAAGAGGGGAGATTTAGATTAGTTACTAGAAAGAAATTCTTTACTGTGAGGGTGGTGAGACACTGGAACAGGTTGCCCAGGGAAGTTGTGGATGCCCCATCCCTGGAAGTGTTCAAGACCAGGCTGGATGGGGCTTTGAGCAACCTGGTCTAGTGGGAGGTGTCCCTGCCCATGGCAGGGGGGTTGGAACTAGATGATCTTTAAGGTCCCTTCCAACTCTAACCATTCTATGACTAAGACTAGCATCATCTGACCCAAGAGGAGGCCATCTAAAACCTTTTTGCAAATTATATTCAGGCCAGATAAAATAACAAAACTTTACCATTGTATCCTTAGTTATTTCTGGGTGAATGTGTAGATCTCCCCAAGATCTTAACATTCTCCCCAGGGGACTTTCTGGGGGTATTTCGGGATCATCATCCCAGTCATCGAGACCCATTCTCGACTTTCCCTTACTGCCCTCCCTGGGCATCCTCCCTCTTTTATTCCCCGAATTTCCCATAGTACTTACTGGTGAGATTTTCAATGGTCTCTCCCTGCAGACCTCTTCATGGACCCCTGCGGTCCTTTGCTCATCTGTCTCCTGAACAGTCTCGGGTACCCAATCAGTTGTCCAACGCCAACAGCCGTCAAAGGGAACTGGACATGAGCAGGCAATGTGCACTTGCAGCCCAGAAGGCCAATCACATCCTGGGCTGCATCAAAAGAAGTGTTGCCAGCAGATCCAGAGAGGTGATTCTACCACTTTGCTCTGGTGAGACCTCACCTGGAGTACTGTGTGCAGGTCTGGAGCCCTCAATATAGAAAGGACATGGACCTGATGGAGCGGGTCCAGAGGAGGGCCACGAAAATGATCAGGGGGTTGGAGCACCTCTCCTATGAGGACAGGCTGAGGGAGCTGGGGTTGTTCAGCCTGGAGAAGAGGAGGCTCCAGGGAGACCTCATAGCGGCCTTCCAGTACCTGAGGGGGGCCTACAGGAAGGCTGGGGAGGGTCTGTTTACAAAGGCCTGCAGTGACAGGACGAGGGGCAATGGTTTTAAGTTGGAGAAGGGGAGATTTAGATTGGATATTAGGAAAAAGTTCTTTACCATGAGGGTGGTGGAACACTGGAACAGGTTGCCCAGGGAGGTGGTTGAGGCCCCTTCCCTTGAGATATTCAAGGTGAAGCTTGATGAGGCCCTGGGCAACCTCGTCTAGTTGGGGGTGTCCCTGCTGACTGTGGGGAGGTCGGAATAGGTGACCTTTGGAGGTCCCTTCCGGCCTGGACCAATCTATGAATCTATGATCACCCAAGTTTTGGTGAGGCGGGCCGTCAGCTCCATTCATTGCATGCCGTCCCTGGAAGGTGGAAGGCTCCTGGAAGAGCACCCACTTGTGCAGAAAATCCCGTTGCCAGAGGTCGATGTTCACAAAGGAGACAGAGGAGTCCTGGAAAGATTTTATTAAAATAAAGGGAGAGTCCACTGGGGCATACCCCTGTGGGGTTTCTCAAATTGCCAGAGGACACAGCCTCCATTTTATCCTAATTTCCTGGCCGCATGTAACCCTCTTCCTTTCCCCGTTGGCTGAGGTACTTGGAAGGTACAGACTTCACAATCCGCCTACTACATATTTTCCTCACATTATGCATAACATACATCACATGTATCATTAACTCTACCTTTATGCCTCCTAGAGGCAGAGGTTAATATTAATAAGCTTATTAAGCATGCACACTGACTAAAAAGGTGAAAAGTTCAACTTTTGCGGTTTTTCAATTGTCTAACTTTTGCAGCTTCAGTTAATCCCTATTTTACGGTTATCTCAATCCGTAGCTTCAATCAACTCCCCTGTTTGTGAAGACACTTATCAATATGGAGTACCAGAAATAATTGAGTCTGATGGGGGACACATTTTATGGCAGGAATAATTGACCAGATTTATAAAAATTTAGGAATAAGGAAGCAATTACATACCCTATATCATCCTCAAGCATCGGACCAGATGGAAAGGATGAATCGGACTATTAAGGAAAAACTACCAAAGGTTTGTACTTCTACAGGGTTAAAATGGCCAGATGCATTGAATATTGTCCTATGGGATACTTGGAATACCCCTAGACAACCAACAGGGTTATCACCAGCTGAAGTACTTTTTGGGAGGTGCTTAGCTATACCAGGAACTTATATCCCGGATAAGACCAGCCTCTTGAATGGAGATGAGCAATTGACAGAGTATATTTTACAAATACAAACACAATTTAAGGAAAAATGGAATCAGTCTCAATGGTGTCAACCTATCTCTCCAGAAATACGGGTGCGTGACTTTTTACTGGGAGATAAAGTATTGGTGAAAATATTCTCCGGAAAATCAAAGTTTGAACCCAGGTGGGAAGGGCCATATGTTGTGTTATTAAACTCTTATATTGCTGTAAAGGTTGCAGGTAGTCATTACCTCTCCTGTAACAACAGAAAGGTTCTAATAAAAGATACACAAAAGACATGAAAGGATTACCCTTACCCAAAAAAGATTAAAACAGGGCAAGGACGGAAAAAGAAATTGAAGGCAGACGTAGTGACGATCTGACTTCAGCAGTACTTATTAGGAATTTGTTCTAGAATTTTAAGTGAAGATCTATTGACAATTTCTGGAAGTAAATCCATGGATATTCTTGTATCTGGCTGCTCTTTAATGATTTGGTTGAAGGTGAGAAATATTTAATAAATGTGAAAACAAAACATCTTACAACAAGTATGAACTTTAGTGTGAGCACTGAATGACAAATAGCTACACAGTTAGTGTGATCCTTCAGTTTATGCTTTGTAGTCATAAAGCTTGAGGAAACCTAGGAAGTACAGGAAGGAGGAAGGAAGAGAACAGACCATTGTCGTTTCAGACCACTTCATATTTCTAATGTCTCAGAGACAACAGATTGTAACTGGAGGAGACAAAAACACAAACCAAAACAAACAAAAAAGCACCCCTGCAAGGAGAACATATTTCACCTGCACACCTTGGGCACAAAAATCAACAGAACAGATACACAAAAAATGGGCTCTTTTAAAGGTGAATAGTAATATGGGTTTCAGCTATTTAAACTGTATTAAAGTAAGAATAGTTACTTTACTGAGACTGCAAAGTTCAGTTTAGAGATTCAGAAAAATGAATGTTTATTCAGAAGTTCCCCACACTCATTCCCAAATGGCACATGCAACCCTTACTCAGGCTAATAAGAGGGAAAGGTAAATGTATATTGCAATAAGTACCTTGGCCCCAAGACGTTTTCAAATAAGTTATATCTCTAACAGTTAACAGCGCAATAAACATGCACAGCTTCACACTAATGTATAATTACCTTGAAAGGAAAAAAAGAAATCCTAAAGAATTGTGCTGGTTTTGTCTGGGATTTTATTTTTCTTCACAGTCACTAGTACAGGGCAATGTTTTGGATTTGTGCTGGAAACAGTGTTGATAACACAGGGATAGTTGGATGGTTTAGCTTTTGCTGAGCAGTACTTGCACAGTCAAGGCCTTTTCTGCTCCTCATACCCACCAGTGATCAGGCTGGGGGTGCACAAGAAGCTGAGAGGGGACACAGCTGGGACAGCTGACCCCAACTGACCAAAGGGATATTCCATGCCATATGACGTCATGCTCAGCATATAAAGCTGGGGGAAGGAGAAGGAAGGTAGGACGTTTGGAGTGATGGCGTTTGTCTTCCAAGGTCACTGTGATTTGTGATGGAGCCCTGCTTTCCTGGAGATGGCTGAACACCTGCCTGCTCATGGGAAGCAGGGAATGAATTCCTTGTTTTGCTTTTCTTGCATGCATGGCTTTTGCTTTCCCTATTAAACTGTCTTTATCTCAACCCATGAGTTTTCTCTTCTGATTCTCTCCCCCATCCCAAATGGGGGAAAGTGAGCAAGCAGCTGTGTGGGGCTTAGCTGTTGGCTGGGGTTAAACCATGACACCTGTCCAGGGATCCCAACAATAACCTCTGTCCAGAGTTGTTCAGGCATAAACAAGTTACAGTTTTATGGTGATTTGTAAGTGAAACTAATAATTGTCCACCTTTTCGTACATCCCAAACTTTGACATATCGACCTCCTATGAGAAGGAAGCACACAAAACAGTTTGATGCACTGTTGTGGTTTGAGAAAACCCATAACAATTTATTATTGATTAAACAATTATTCTATTACCCGATGACCCCTCCCCACCCGGAAAGGGGAATTAGGGAACTGTCGTGGTTTGGCCTCAGACAGCAACAAAGAACCACATGGCAGCCGCTCGCTCAGACTGGAGCCCCCACTGCCACCACGGCCGCAAGGGGAGAATGGAAAGATAAAGGCTAAACTCGTGGGTTGAGACAAAGGCTATTTAACAGAACAGCAAAGGGAACAAGAAACAACAACAACAATAACACTGACAGAGGAATATACAACCATGATTATGACACCACCACTTGCCGACCTGGACCCTGGACGCCCCCCGGGCACCCGCTCCGCTCTGCTCCCCCGTGGTGACTTCCTGTCCCTCCCCTTCCCCAGCTAGCTCTGACTACCCCCTGGGCATGGCTCACGTGGGATGGAATACCTGTGTCCCTGCTAGATCCTGGGGAGAATTAACCCTATCCCCGCCAGACCCAGGACGGGAACACAAAGAAACACAAGGGTTGAAATATAAATAGATTTAATAGACTAAGACTAAATAATTAACAATAATACTAAAGAACCAGTATTAATCCCAATACTGATATAAGATATACAGAAATTATACTCAGGCATTCTATCACAGGAAGCTGTTCACTCCCAGCAGTGGACAACAAATGCTGGACACTGCAAGCGCAATGGCTTCAGGAGGAAGGGAAGGCCTCAGGGGTCTGGCACCGGGGCGAGGTTTTCTCTGGACTGCCGCCATCAAGGGAGAGAGACCTACGCAGTAAACTTTTCTGATTTATATTGAATGTGACGTTCATGGTATGAAATGATCCTGTTGGCCAGCCTGGGTCAAAGGCCCAGGCCTTGCTCGTCCTCATCCCTGCACCTGGCAAGGCTCGAAAACACTGAGACCTTGAATCCCACAGAGCCTGGCTGGCTACAAAGTAAATATTTTCATGAATTCAGACACTAGAGTCTTCTAAAAGTGCAGTTTTCCCCAGCATTAGAAGAGAAGTTAGTCCTGTGTTGCTCAATCCAGGACACATGTTCACACTTATGCTCCTCTGGAGAAGTTTTCACACAGAGTGACACAGTGTCTGCTTTGTAACAGAGTTTTCTGTACCTACTCACTGGCCCCATCCATTATGACTATCCTCTCCTGGGACAAGATGCATTACAAGCTTGCTCTTTTTTGGTTATTCTGCATACACAGCTGAATGATTCAACATACTCCTTACCAAAAAAACAACATGTAGATACCACTGGGTCACAGGACTTCTGATGCAATGGCAAGGAGATATTTAAAAACCTTGCTAAGCATCATCATTAAGAGAAAGATACAGTTCCATCTTTTCAAAACACTTAAGGATGTTCATTCCTTCACTTTAGCACTGGGCCAATTCATGTCTTTATCTTGTTGTTTAAAATGTTGTAGTCTTTTTTTTTTTTTTTTTTTTTACCAACAACAAGAACAGCAAATCAGAGATCCCTACCTTCACCCTCCAGATCAACACAGATTCCCAAGGAATATCTCTGAGAAATCCAGCTGCTACATCACTTACCACTTCATTGCTACATTTAGTGGCCAGCCCAGCCCAAACCACAACAACAATGAAAACATTATGCAAGAAAAGATGAAGCTGAAATATTTCTCATATTAGGGCCAACAGAACAGAAATTTTATTGAACTACCTGCAGATACTGGAATCCCACCAGAAGGAAAGAGAAGCACGCTCTCCACAGCCTGGCCATATTCTATTCTTATGACACTACCTTTTCTTTGTGCATCAAATAGTTTAACAGTGCAATCACAGAAACCTGCAAACACTATGGATAGCTTCAGTTTCATTATTTCAGTTACTTCAGGAACTAAGAGAGCCACATGCTACAATCTAAAGGAGCTCCTGGCAAACGGAAACACTTTTAAACCATACACTTAGAACACCTAGTGGTTTACCTTAGTTAATTTACAGCCTTCAGACAACATAAGGCTTCCAGTTCTAGCTCAAGAAACATCAGGTCTTAAAAGTAATTTAAGTCTTAATTTATTTCCCTTCCATAAATCAAGTGTATTTATAACAACAAAGAGAATCATTAGGGTTGGAAAAGACCCTTAAGATCATCAAATCCAACTGTAAACGTAACACTGTCATATCTATCACTAAACCATGTCCCTCAGCACCATGTCTGCCCATCTTTTAAATACCACCAGGGATGGTGACTCAACCACTTCCCTAGGCAGCCTGTTCCAATGCTTGATAAGCCTTTCAGTGAAGAAATTTTTCCTAACATCCATCCTAAACCTCCCCTGGCGCAACCTGAGGCTGTTTCCTCTTGTCCTATCACTTGTTACCTGGGAAAAGAGAGTGACCCCCCCCACCTCTCCACAACCTCCTTTCAGGGAGTTGTAGAGAGCAATAAGGTCTCCCCTCAGCCTCCTTTTCTCTAGGCTGAACACCCCCAGCTCCCTCAGCCATGCCTCACAAGATTTGTGCTCCAGACCCCTCACCAGCTTTGTTGCCCTTCTCTGGACCTGCTCCAGCACCTCAATGTCTTTCCTGTAGTGAGGGGGCCAAAACTGGACACAATATTTGAGGTGGGGCCTCACGAGTGCACGATCACTGCCCCAGTCCTGCTGGCCATGCTATTTCTGATACAAGCCAGGAAGCTATTGGCCTTCTTGGCCACCTGGGCACAATGCTGGCTCACATTCAGCTGGCTGTTGACCAACACCCCCAGGTCCTTTTCTGCTGGGCAGCTCTCCAGCCACTCTTCTCCAAGCCTGTAGCGTTCATGGATTGGTGTGACCCAAAGGCAGGACATGGCACTTGACCTCATTGAACCTCATAACATTGGCCTCAGCCCCTTCGATCCAGCCTGTCCAGATCCCCCTGCAGAGCCTTTCTACCCTCAAGCAGATCAACATTCCCGCCCAACTCGTTGTTGTCTGCAAACTTACTGAGGGTGCACTCGATTCCCTCCTCCAGCCATTTTTTTACCTAGCGAAGAGTACACCCAAGCCACGGGCAGTCAGTTTCTCCAGGAGAATGCTGTGGGAAATGATGCCAAAGGCTTTACTAAAGTCCAGGTAAACAACATCCACAGCCTTTCCCTCATCCACTAAGCGAGTCAGCTTGTTATAGAAGATCAGGTTTGTCAAGCAGGCCCTGCCTTTCACATACCCATGCTGACTGGGCCTGATCACCTGGGTGTCCTGTACGTTCCATGTGATGGCATTCAAGATGAGCTGCTGCATAACCTTCCCAGGCACCAAGGTCAGACTGACAGGCCTGTAGTTCCCCAAATCCTTTTTCTGGCCGTTCTTGTGGATGGGCATCACATTTGCTAGATGCCAGTCAACTGGGTTTTCCTCAGTTAGACAGGACTGCTGATTAATGATGGAAAGTGGCCTGGTGAGCACTTCCACCAGCTCCCTTAGTACCCTTGGGTGGATCCCATTCGGCCTCATAGATTTGTGCATGTCTATGTGGTTTAGCAGGTCACTCACTATTTCCCCTTGGATTATGGGGGCTTCATTCTGCTACACATCTCTGTCTTCTAGCTCAGAGGACTGGGTACCCTGAGAACAATTGGTCTTGCTATTAAAGACTGAGGCAAAGAAGGCATTAAGTACCTCAGCCTTTTCCTCATCCTTTGTTACGTTTCCCCCCACATCAAATAAAGGATGGAGATTCTCCTTAGCCCTACTTTTGTTGCTAATGTATTTATAGAAACATTTTTATTGTCTAGTACGGCATGTTCAGATTAAGTTCTAATTGGGCTTTAGGCCTTCTAATTTTCTCCCTACATAGCCTCACAACATCTTTGTAGTCCTCCTGAGTTGCCTGCCCCTTCTTCCAAAGGCCATAAACTCTCTTTTTTTTTTTTTTTCCCCGAGTTGCTGCCAAAGCCCTGTTCAGCCAGACCAGACTTCTTCCCTGCCAGCTTGTCTTTCAGTGTATAGGGATGGCCTGCTCCTGCACCTTGAAGATTTCCTTCTTGAAGAATGTCCAGCCTTCCTGGACTCCTTTGCCCTTCAGGACTGCCTCCCAAGGGACTCTGTCAAGCAGGCCCCTAAACAGGCCAAAGCCTGCCCTCCAGAAGCCCAAGGTAGCGATACTGAATCCAAAAGGACACATGGTTCCCTCCTTATCTAAGCAACACAGCCAAGATTGAAATGCTCTATGAGCAAAGGCTGGGTTAAATATTCGCTACGTTCGCTATGCTTGGTAGATGAGAAGAAGTCTTGAGACATATTGTATATAGGGTAGATAAGAAGTGGTGTTGGTATAAAACGGTTCGGGGGGGGGGATTGCATAAATAAGGTAGAGGACGAACTGAGTATGCATATGGACTAAGTTCAAATAAAGGACACAGTGAGGACACAGTTTTCTTCACGGTGAGGGTGACAGAGCCCTGGAACAGGCTGCCCAGGGAGGTTGTGGAGTCCCCTTCTTTGGAGATTTTCAAGACCCGCCTGAATGCAGTCCTGAGTAGCATTCTCTAAGCAATCCTGCTTCAGCAGGGGAGTTGGACTAGATGATCTCTATGGTCCCTTCCAACTCTAAAAAAAATTCAGTGAAATTCAGTGAGGAAGGCTCTTGACGACCACCGGAGGATCCTGGAAGACCACCAGTGGACTTAAATGCACATGCATTAAGGAAATTTACATATATTAATGAATTCCAGGAAATAGTATGAATATGTTAATTATTTCTTGGAAATTTGATGAATAAGTATACTTTGATCACTTATAACCTCTGTGGATAAGCAAGTCGGTACGCACACTAGGAGGAGCGATCCCCTGCGCGCCTGACGACGCAATAAAGAAAGCCTGCTTTCTAAAACTCCAAATTGAGTCTTAGAGAGTTCCTATTTTGCCGACTTACAGTAACAGTAGCAGTTCTGCTGCCCCCCCTCCTTACTTCTCCAGGAATTGAAAACTCTATTATTTCATGATCACTACGCCCAAGACAGCCTCCAACCGCCACATCCCCTATAAGTCCTTCTCTGTTTACAAACAGCAGGGCTCCTTCCCTAGTTGTTTCCCTCACCAGCTGTGTCAGGAAGTTATCCCCAACACACTCCAGGAACCTCCTAGCCTGTTCCCTCTCAGCTGTATTGTATTTCCAGCAGACATCTGGTAAGGTGAAGTCCCCCATGAGATCAAGGGCTAGCGATTGTGAGACTTCTCCCAGCTGCTTATAGAATATTTCATCTGCCTCTTCATCCTGGTTGGGTGGTCTATAACAGACTCCCACCGTGATAACATCTTATTGGATTCTTTTCCTGTGTCCAGGCAGGCAGGCTCTTTTTTGTTGATCTGCAGTTTCAGCCGAGGGTTGGAGCCTCCTTATTTTCTGGTTTCCACTCCTTGTACGCCTGCACTTGCTGGCAGAACATGGGGAACTGAAGAGTCCCAGATTTGGGAAAAACACTACCAAAACATCGGTGTGATATCAAAACACTTTCCCATACTAAAAGACTAAACACAGCCCTGTACTAGCTGCTAGGAAAATTACTAAGCAAAATAACTCTGTCGCGGCCTAAAAGCTTCAGCAAATCTAGCTACTCATGCCGAGTAAAGCTAGGCAGATAGCACAAATCACACCATATTATAATCCTAAGTAATTTATTCTAATTAAAACTTATTTATTTACACTAAACAACTAATATCCCTCAACAGATCAGAGCCTCATCCAACCCGACCTTGAATGCTTCCAGGGATGGGGCACCTACCACCTTTCTGGGCAACCTGGGCCAGTGTCTCACCACCCTCATTGCAATAAATTTCTTCTTTACATCTAGCCTGAATCTACCCTCTTTTAGTTTAAAGCCATTACCCCTTGTTCTATCACGAAAGGCCCTGCTAAAAAGTTTGTCTCCATCTCTCCTGTAGGCCCCTTTAAGTACTGAAAGGCTGCAATAACGTCTCCCCAGAGCCTTCTCTTCTCCAGGCTGAACAACCCCAACTCTCTCAGCCTGTATTCATAGGAGAGGGGCTCCAGCCCTCAGAGCATCTTCATGGCCTCCTCTGGACCCATTCCAACAGGGCCATGTCCTTCTTATGTTGGGGGCCCCAGAGTACTCCAGGTGGGGTCTCACCAGAGCAGAGTAGAGGCGCAGAATCACCTCCCTCGCCCTGCTGGCCATGCTGCTTTTTATGCAGCCCAGGATACAGTTGGCCTTCTGGGCTGTAAGAACACAATGTTGGCTCATGTCATCCACCAGTACCCCCAAGTCCTTCTCAGCAGGGCTGCTCTCAATCCCTTCATCCCCCAGTCTGTATTCATACCAGGGGTTGCCCCAACCCAGCTTGGTATGGTCTGCAAACTTGCTGAGGGTGCACTCGACCGCACTGTCTGTGTCATTGATGAAGATAATGAAACAGTACTAGTCCCATTACAGACCCCTGAGGGACATTACTTGCCACCAATCTCCATCCAGACATTGAGCCATCAACCACTACCCTCTGGATGTGACCATCCAACCAATTCCTCAGCCACCGAATAGTCCATCCATTAAGTCCATACCTCTCCAATTTAGAGAGATGTTGGGGGGGACTGTGTCAAAGGCCTTACAGAAGACTAGGTAAATGACATCTGTATCTCTTCCCTTGTCCACTGCTGTAGTCACTCAATCATAGAAGGCCACTAGGTTGGTCAGGCAGGACGTGCCCTTGGTGAAGCCATGCTGGCTGTCTCAAATTCCCTCCCTGTCCTCAGCATAGCTTCTAGGAGGATCTGTTCCAAGATCCTCCCAGGCACAGAGGTGAGGCTGACAGGTTGGTAGTTCCCAGGTGTCCTGGTTTGAGGTAGAACAGAACCAATTTTCTGTTCAGTAATTTTACTTCTTAGCAAAGCCTCTTCTAACTCTCTGAAATTAACAGCATATTGTGCAGAAACTGTTTGTTCTCAGAGTAATAAGACCAAGGAACAGTATACAGAGAAGCTCTTGCTTATAGTTATTGCTATAACAACCAAGGTCAGGTAACTTTGTTATTTGCCCCGCTGGAGGGTTGGAAGCAGAAAAGCGTAGAGGGGTCACACCTGCAGGGAGGAGCAGACAGGACAGGTGACCCAAAAATGGCCAACAAGGTATTCCATCCCATCTGTCCCATGCTCAGTATAAAAGCTGAGGGATCAAAGGGTCAATCTCTTTCCTCAATGGGCTCCGAGGAGGAGGACCCTGTCTGTTCATCTGCCTTTGATCTTGATCCGTGTGTTCCTGACTCCAGAGCTGGAATCCAGTTCCCGTGTGTTGCTGAGGCCAGTCTGGGATTTCCCCAGTGCCTGCCAGTGATGTGATCGTCTTCCTGGGAGCTTGATACGGTTTTGTATATATTGTATCTTTTTATTATTTTCTTTTTATTTTATTATTAATATTTCCATTAAAGTAGTTTAGTTCCTTCTAAACTCATAAATCTCTTTCTCTCTCCCCCACCTCTCCTTGGAGGAGAGGTGGGGGAGAGCATTTGTCGTTCGTTTCAGTGGCCAATCCGCCCCAAACCATGACACCAGGGTCCTCCTTTCTACTCTTTTTAAAAATGGGTGCAATGTTTCCCTTCTTCCAGTCACCGGGGTCTTCACCTGACTGCCATGACTTTTCAAATATCATGGAGAGTGGCTTGGCAACTACATCAGCCAATTCCCTCAGGACTCTGGGATGCATGTCATCAGGTCCCATAGACATCTGTATGTTCAGGTTCCTCAGGTGGTCATGAACCTGATCTTCTCTTGCAGTGGGAGGGACTTTGCTCCCCCAGTCCTGGTCTTGCAGTCCATCCACTCGAGAGGTGTGGGGAGAGAGGTTGCCAGTGAAGACTGAGGTAAAAAGATACTGAGTACCTCAGCCTTCTCCTCATCCATTGTTATCAGTTTGCCAGTCATGTTCATCGGGGGGGTACACTTTCTTTGACCTTCAGGAAGACAGATCCTCCATGTTTAAAATATAATAAATAAGATCCTATTGTATCAAAAACTATCTTTCTGCATTTTTCTTCAGTTCAGTCCAAAAGAAGCATATAAAAAAAGAAAATCAAACCTGTTATAAAGAGATCCTCATTCAGTTTACTTGCACAGTCATATCTCACATAGTCAGTATGTTCACAGTATGAGACGATTTCTGTAGCACTCAGAATATCCCACAAATTTGATGAATAATCATCACCACCAGAAAATATTTGGTATTTATTGGACAGGAAGCCCACTGCATGAACAGTTCTCAAAACCAAAGTCCACAATATCCAAAGTTAAAATATATACTTGTTTCCAGAACAGTTACTCTGAATGACGAGCTTATTGAAGGAAAGCATTTGCTCCAACTTAAAAGTGCAAAGTATTTACTATTGGAAGTTACAAAGCCTCACTTCAGAGGTTAAAAACACTTCAGTTTTTATATTTCCAGCCAGAAAAGGGTCATGCTTACCTAAGCACTGATACAATCTGCCTTAAGGGTTTTACAGGTCTACTGGATGCTCATTCAAAAGCTGTAAATTCTGTATTTGGTACTTAAAGGTCTGTATGCTATCACTGTCCTTTAGACCAAATTTATAATAGTAAGTTTTAAGTAAGACTGGTTGGACTCTCTTCTTGTCCTTTAAAAAAATCATTATTTAAATCCATATTATTGTAATATCCCAACATAGAATGACTTTGACAGAAAACACTGATACCCTAAATCTTGTTACAGTTAACTTAGTGGTTAGGACATAAGATAATACTGTATCTACAAACACAGATCTCAAATAGAAACACTCTCAAGGCCTGAAAGATGTACTTTCCAGTGAATGGGGAGTTGTTGTTGCTGTTCTAGCTATATAAAACACTTATTGGTCTTCCATAGCACAGCAATCTGTTTAATCTAAACGTTACCATGGTCTTCTCCTCACTGGTACGTCAGAACTCTTCTGACTCCTTCCCCTGCTGCCACACATGCACTTTTTTTGTTTTGATTTTTTCTTTGGGGGGGTGGTGGTTTTGCTTTGGGTTTTTTGGGAGGGAGGTTGTTGGTTGGGGTTTTTTTAAGTGTTTTGTCTTGCCACTTTTTACAACTCTCTTCCTACCAGCATGAAATAAAATGTGCTTATCAGCACCGTGTAGTCACAAGACTACATCTACATAACATATAAACAAACACCTGCCTGAATTAGAAAATTTGTTTATTATTCCGTGTTCTCAATTCACATTTAGAATGAAAAACAAATATATAGTCATTCCAATTCTGAATTCAATATAAAAATCTACTTTTCAGCAAGATCTACACGAGACTGTTGCAAGCAACATAGATTAATATTTTTTCAGGTTTTAAGCAACATGCAAAGTACATCAATCAAGCTTATACACACAAAGAACAAAATAACAATGTCTGACTCTATTGGGTCTGGCTGAGATGGAGTTAATTTTCCCCATAGTAGCCCTCATAGTGATGTGCTTTGTATTGGTAGCTAGAAAGGTGGTGATAAAAATACCAGTGTTTTGGCAACTGCTGAGCAGTGCTCCCACAGCACCAAGGCTGTCTCTCCAACATTCCCCCACCTCACCAGTGGGCTGGTGGGTGGGCAAGATCTTGGGAGGGGACAGAGCCAGGACTGCTGACCCAAACTGACCAAAGGGATATTCCATACCATATGAGGTCTGCTCAGCAATAAAAGCTAAGAGAAAGGAGGGGGGGAGAGGGATTCATTATTACAACATTTACCTTCCAGAGCAATGGCTATGTGTACTGAAACCCTATGTGAGAGACTGTTAATTTTTCTTTTCACCATCTGTCTCAAACAACCAAGCAGATAACTGTGAGCAGTGGAAGCAGGATGCAAGCAAGGCTCACTGAGCACGCTCCAAACAGGGGTCAAACACCAGTCAGATATGTTATGGGGGACAGAGGCCACCAGAGGCCCCCATGAAGTTTCAAGAACACCTTACAATGCATGCATGGCCACCAGCGCCCCGCCTCCCCCCCCAAGAACAGAATCACAGAATGATATGGGGCTGGAAGGGACCTACGGAGATCACGTAGTCCAACCCCCCTGCCAAAGCAGGTCCAGCTAGAGCAGGTTGCACAGGAACATGTCCAGGTGGGTTTTGAATATCTCCAGAGACTCCACCACCTCTCTGGGCAGCCTGTTCCAGGGCTCTGCCACCCTCAAAGTAAAAAAGTTCCGCCTCATGTTTAGATGGAACTTCTACTATTCAAGTTTGTGCCCCTTTCCTCTTGTCCTGTCACTGGGCACCACTGAAAAAAGACCGGCCCCATCCTCCCGACACACACCCTTTAAGTATTTATAGGCATTGATCAGATTCCCCCCTCAGTCTTTTCCAGATTAAAAAGACCCGAGTCCCTCAGCCTTTCCTCATAAGAGAGATGTTCTAGGCCCCTAATCATCTTTGTAGCCCTCTGCTGTACCCTCTCCAGTAGTTCCCTGTCCTTGAACTGGGGAGCCCAGAAATGGACACAGTACGCCAGATGGGGCCTCACCAGGACAGAGTAGAGGGGGAGGATAATCTCCCTTGACCTGCTGGCCATGCTCTTCCTGATGCACCCCAGGATGCCATTGTTCGCCTTGGCCACAAGGGCACATTGCTGTGTCATGGTCATCCTGTTGTCCACCAGGACTCCCAGGTCTTTTTCCTCAGAGGTGCTCTCCAGCAAGTCAGCCCCCAATCTCTACTGGTGCATGGGGTTATTCCTCCCCAGGTGCAGCACCCTACACTTGCCCTTGTTGAATTGCATCAGGTTCCTCTCTGCCCAACTCTCCAGCCCGTCCAGGTCTCGCTGAATGGCGGCACAGCCTTCCGGTGTGTCAGCCACTCCTCCTACTTATGTATCATCAACAAACTTGCTGAGGGTACACTCTGTCCCCTCATCTAGGTCATTGATGAATATATTGAAGAGGACTGGACCCAGTACTGACCCCTGGGGAACTCCACTTGTTACGGACCTCCAACTAGATTCTGGGCCACTAATCACGACCCTCTGAGCTCTGTCTTTCAGCCAGTTTTCAATCCTCCTCACTGTCCATTCAACTAACCCACACTTCCTAAGCTTACCTATGAGGATGCTGTGGGAGACTGTGTCAAAAGCCTTGCTGGAGTCAAGGCAGACAACATCCACCGCCCTCCCCTCATCTATCCAGCCAGTCATGCCATCGTAGAAGTCTATCAGGTTAGTCAGACATGATTTCCCCTTGGTGAATCCATGTTGACTACTTCTGATAGCTTTCTGTTCCTCCATATGCTTTGAGATGATGCCCAGAATGAGCCGTTCCATCATCTTTCCAGGGATGGAGGTGAGGCTGACCGGCCTGTAGCTCCCCAGGTCCTCCTTCTTGCCCTTTTTGAAGACTGGGATGACATTGGCTTTCCTCCAGTCCTCGGGCACCTCACCTGTTCTCAGGACCTTTCAAAGATGACGGAGAGCGGCCCAGCAATGACTTCTGCCAGCTCCCTCAGCACTTGCGGGTGCATCCCATCAGGACCCATGGACTTGCGGATATCCAGTGTACTTAACTGTTCCCTAACTTGGTCTTCCTCAACCAAGGGGAAGTCTTCCTTCGTCCAGACTTTCTCTGATTCCTCCAAATTCTGTGGCTCCTGAGGGCTGGCCTGAGCAGTAAAGGTGGCATTCAGCAACTCTGCCTTCTCTGCATCCTCTGTCACCATGGCACCCGTCTCATTCAACAGTGGGCCCACATTTTCTCTCGTTTTCCTTTTGCCTCCAATATACTTGAAAAAACCCTTCTTGTTGACTTTGACATCCCTTGCCAAGTTTAATTCCAAGGAGGCCTTGGCTTTCCTCGTTTCATCCCTGCATATTCTAACGGCATTCTTGTAGTCTTCCCAAGTTGTCAGTCCCTTCTTCCACGCACTGTAAACTTCCTTCTTCCACTTGAGCTTTTTCAGAAGCTCCCTGCTCAATCACACAGGTCTCCTGCTTCCCTTGCCTGATTTTTTTCTCTTAGGGATGCACCGATCCTGAGCTTGGAGAAAGAGATATTTGTATATTGTCCAGCTTTCTTGAGCCCCCCTACCTTCCAGAGCCCTAACCCATGGGATATCTCCAAGCAGTTTCTTGAAGAGGCTGAAGTTAGCCCTCCTGAAATCCAAGGTTTCAGTCTTACATGTTGTTTTGCGCGTACTACTCACAATCCTGAACTCTATCTTTTCATGGTCACTGCAGCCAAGGCTGCCCCCAACCTTAATGTCCTCCACCAGTCCCTCTTTGTTTGTCAGTACTAGGTCCAGTAGTGCCTCTCTCCTTGTTGGCTCCTCCACCACCTGAGTCAAGAAGTTATCATCAGTACACTGGAGGAACCTCTTGGACTGTGCATGCCTGGCTGTGTAGCCTTCCCAGCAGATATCAGGGTGATTGAAGTCCCCCATGAGAACCAAGGCCTGTGACTCTGAGGCTACTTTGAGCTGACTGTAAAACTGCAAGGGTTCCCTAACACCTGGGCTAGGACAAAAGGAGGTGAGACTAGCTCTAGGTGTGCACCTGCCGTGGGAGGAACTAGCTTACTACCACTGAGACTCATCACTGGATCTAAGGGTGGTGATACTTACCTTTTCTCTCTCTCTCTCTCACCCTCCTTTCCTTCTCTTTTCTATTTCCTTTCTTCCTCTTACCTTGTTGTTAGTTGTTAAGCTTTTTATTTGAAATATCTGCTACACCAAAATTAGTCATGTATGTACTTTAAGTCAAACATTGAATAAAACATATTTTGGATCATTTAGGAGCCATTTTTGTGACTCCTACCCTGAGACTTGATGAGCAAAACAGGGTGTTAAAATTCTCTGTCCCTCCTGAGTCATTGTGACTCCTGAGTACTACACAGACTATTTAAAAAAATCACCTCCCCCAAACCCACCAAGTGGAACGGGACACCTTACTTCCCAGGAAGTGACTGGACATCTCCTGCTGATGGGAAGTAGAGAAAAAATCTTTTCTTTTCCTTTGCTTCTGTGTGTGGCCTTTGCTTTTGCTTTATTAAACTGCCTTTATCTTTACCCATGAAGTTTTTTCCATCTTATTTTCTCCCTCCCCCATGTCCTGCTGAGGAGGGGAGTGATAGAGCGGCTTGGTGGGCACCTGGCATCCAGCCAAGGCCAACCTACTACAGCCTTTTTTGGTGACCTATGTGAGGCATGAGACAACAGCAGTTTTGTATTAAGCATGCTATAGCTATAGTAGTTATTAAGTGGCAAGTTTCTGTGCGGGTCACGGAGTTTGTTGGCTGCATTGCTTATTTTTTACTTTGCTGAGATTGGGAACATGTTAATACAAATAATGGCTATGTGTTTTGCCCTGGCATTGATGGACTTGCTGTGCTGGGGAAGCTATCTTGTGGAGAGGCTGAGGGAATATATCTCCCTCTTCCTACCTGGGACTGATATGGATGGTTTTATTATGCAGGTTCCCGAGGTCCTTGTTCACCCTTATGTGAGCTGTTTAATACTACTAATTAACACTGTTAGCATATTATGTAGTTTGTGGAATCTGGTGTCGTCCTGGTGTAAGAGAAGACAACTTTTGAGTGAGGTGATACTAAAATGTGCCCTGAGGCGGCCAGTCCCTGGGTGGCAGAATGTGTAGAAGGATTTGGGCAGGTTCCTAAGGTGGTTATCACCTTTTATAGCCTGGGACTTTACACCTGAACAGACAAGCAATCCTGACAAATGGACGTGCCACCTGATAGAAGGGTGCCCTGCCTACCCCAATGAAAAACAGCAGCTTCTAGCACTGTACTGGGGCCTGGCCTGTGCCTATCGAGCCACAGTTCAGTACTCTCAGAGGACTGTGGTTGAGGCAGGGACCCAAAAAACCCTATTGTAATTGCCCCAGTAGTGAAAAAGAAACAGTGGACAAGGAAAACAGCAGGTCCATGTTGGGAACCGAAGTAATCTTAAACTTGATTATTCAAATCATGTGCTTTGGTTAGCATTAGTAGATAACTTGCTTAGCATGAGTAGCTAGATTGGTGAAGCCTTAGGCTACAAGCTGTAACCTAGCAGCATAGTGAACTTAGGCTGAACTCCTTCTTAGTCCAAGAAGAATAGCTAGTAGTTTTGCATGACTTTGATATATTGTAACTTAACTAACATAATGAAATTGTATAAGTAATATTAATGAAGATTGTATGCTTAGCAATATAAATTAGAGTGACCATTACGATCAAAGGAAAGGGAACTATAATTCTGGGAAATGAAGAAAGGGACCTTTCTACCCAGAGTCAGCAGAAGATGGATGAGATCCAGGTGCAGATGGGACAAAAAGATTATGAAACCATGTAAGAACTTTCCAGTCATCGAAGAGGACAAGTAACCATTGAACAATTTGATTGGAAAAAAGACACATTTGTCACATGAACAGATGCACGAACAGCTTATGTAATAGACTGTGAGGCTTTAAATAGCACAGGAAAATAACTGAGGGGGGTCCCTCTTTTTGAAGGCACTCAGCTTGAGCCGCATTAAACTGACTCTGTGATGAACCTAGGGTCCGAACTCTTCTTTACTGTCAGAGGCTAAGACTGTATTCAGCCACACCTAGACTCCTCTCTGAGGAGTTTAGAAAGCAAAGGGGTCCAGTCTGAACCTCATGACTCGGCAGGAGGGTCTTCCTGGACTCTTCTTCAACAGATGGCGCCCGAGATGAGAACCTAGGACATGTCTCTGGATCCTCCCGACTCCAAACGTCCACATTGCTGGCAGACATGTGAGTTCACCTGGGAAATTTGGAGTGGGAGGCTGCAGAGAGAAAGTTTAAACTGACAAAGAGATCAGGAAGGAGGTGGTATTCAAGTCCCTATGCTCCATACTGAATAAGAAGGGGTTTGAGTCCCCTGACTAAGGTAAGAATGGTGAATGTGGCCAGAATAGAAAAGGGGGTGCCCTTGGCCGAAATTCTCCAGAATCGGGGAAAAATATATGGGACAGCAGAGTTATCAAAAAAAGTGCACTATAAAATTGTGTCAAGAGGAATGGCCATTTATTACGAGAAAAGCAGGGGAGATCCACAGGAAATCTGGCCAGGCTGTGGAACATTTGATCAAGATCAACTAACATTCTTGAGAAAATCTTTAGAAGACACTTATCCGGGTCAACTGGATTATTGGCTTGTATGGGACAACTGGGCTTATGAAAGGAAAAATTCTAAAACAAAAATGGAAGAAATAATGGCTGCAATCTTGGAAACTGCAGCAGGAGCCAAGAAGGAGACTGTAGCTGCTCTGCTTTCTCTCACTTCTGTTCCCTCTCCTCTATCTGCTTCGCCTGCTTTTGCTTCTGCTGCCCCTCCTCCCCAGGCTGTAGGGCTATATCCCATGTCTGTGTAACCAATACTGAATCCTGCTGCTGTGGGAAAGTAACGGAAGATCAGCAAGGAGGACTGTAAATACACTCAAGTGACTCGCATGTGAGGGGCTGGAAAACACATATATCACACTAATTGTTGCTTAGTTTTGTGTGCTCAACAAGCAGGACATCTGCACTTAGATAACACAGGCCTGGGATGGACTCAGGGGCACCTTATCGAACACGCCTGAGATTCCTGCCCTGCTGTTGAAGAGATCAAAGCACAGCGGAAAACTCTGCCTGCCAGAATCCTTGAAATAGAGGCCCAAACAGCAAGTGGGAGCTCTCTGGCTCTCTCACTCCCTTGCTAACAAGGACTCTCTTGCTAATAAGGACTCTCACTCTGTGGTGCCTGCGTCCCCTGCTTGCCTGCCTCTGCCCAGGTGCTGCTTCAGAGGTTCCCCGATCCATGAGGTATTGAGATTAAATTTGTTCTTTGCCCTTAATCCATGGTTTTGTGGTTGTTCCTGCATCCTGCCTGCATCGGCTCACACAGCTGCTATGCAACCTGGAGCTCCACCCAATACTTCACCAGCATTAGCAATTTATTACCATTATCCCTGGTCTCCAGGGGATTTAGCTGCTTGAGGAAGTAAAATGCTGAGGTTGAGAGATGACGCCGAGAGATGTGCTCAACTCTTTTCAAATTTATGCACTGGATATAATCCAAATTGGGGACATACGCAAGTGTGGTTAAGAGAACTGTTTAGGGCAGAGGAATGAGAAAAAATACTCCAGAGGGATGCAGAACTAACTCTAAGAGCTGGAGGGGGAAGAACTCCCTGGCCGGCAAATGATCCTAATTGGAATTATAATGATATGAATGGTAAAGAGGCATGTGACCGAGCCTTATGGAATTTGGTAGAAGCAATCCAAGCATGTGCTGAAACAGGAGTAAATAGGATGAAAGTACAGGAATGTAGGCAGAGGCCGGATGAACACCCCAGTGATTATTGGGGAAGACTTAGAAAACCTTTATTAAAATGTGGAGGGATGACCCTTCAAAATTTTAATGAAGCACTGGCCATCAGTGTATTTGTGGATCAGGCAGCCCTGGTCATCCAGAAATATTTTAAGAAACATTTACTAGGGTGGCAAGGAGAAAATTTGCAAAAGATATTGAGTGTAGACATGTTTGTTTATGATGGAAGGGAAGAGAGACAAAAAACAGGAGCAGAAGGAAAAGAGAAAGTTAAAAAAACAGGAGGTGAATTTATTGACGGCAGTGTTGGCAAAAAATTTGAAGGGCAGAGATAGAGAGCGGGCTCCCCAGGGAAGGGGAAGAATGGGACCATACTGGCCTAGCACTGTGTACCCAACACCAGGTTTGCAGTGTGGCAGTGTGCTCTCCCTGTTCATCTCCCTCTTCCCCCTCCCGGCTCCTGCTTGTGCATGCCCATCCATGGGGGTTGTAATAAGTTGCACCTGGACTTTGGGGGATGGCTGACAACACAGTCCTAACACTGTCTGGAGTGGAGACCTAGATATCTTGTTCCCATGAGAATATGACTATAGGTCAATTATCTTACTCTATAAATTGTGGACAGCCCAAGAGCCCTTTGAGCTCTCCTGCATGGCAGCGGGCTGCATGCCAGGATCTCCCCTTTTGTGAGAACGCTTGCTTAAGGTTCTACTCCTCGAGGTTTAGAGGTTCCTTGCTGCAACAGGTTCTCGGTAAGTGACTAATAGCATGCTAAACTTTGACATCTTAGCTAAGTAATATAAAGGGTTGATTGCGCATATATAATCCCTTAGACGTAAACCGTTGACCAAGTCTGGGACTAGGATTGGATCCAGCCGCACCTAGACTCCTCTCTGAGAAGGAGTTTAGAAAGCAAGGGGGTCTTTTCCGAACCTCGTGACTCAACGGGAGGGTCTCCCTGACAGCTTATCTGACCCTGTCCTCTATGCAGTAAATAATAGAGTGTACCTTGACATTGAATCTCGTAAAATACTGTTTCATTTACTACTGATTTTGTTAAATCACTGTTTCACCTTAATAAATATTTCACTACTTCTCTCTTACAAGTGAAGTCAATCACTCCGCCTGCGACATAGATTCATAGATTCATAGATTGGTCCAGGCCGGAAGGGACCTCCAAAGGTCATCTAGTCCGACCTCCCCGCAGTCAGCAGGGACACCCCCAACTAGACCAGGTTGCCCAGGACCTCGTCGAGCTTCACCTTGAATATCTCAAGGGAAGGGGCCTCAACCACCTCCCTGGGCAACCTGTTCCAGTGTTCCACCACCCTCATGGTAAAGAACTTTTTCCTAATATCCAATCTAAATCTCCCCTTCTCCAACTTAAAACCATTGCTCCTCGTCCTGTCACTGCAGGCCTTTGTAAACAGACCCTCCCCAGCCTTCCTGTAGGCCCCCCTCAGGTACTGGAAGGCCGCTATGAGGTCTCCCTGGAGCCTCCTTTTCTCCAAGCTGAACAACCCCAGCTCCCTCAGTCTGTCCTCATAGGAGAGGTGCTCCAGCCCCCTGATCATTTTGGTGGCCCTCCTCTGGACCCGCTCCATCAGGTCCATGTCCTTTCTATATTGAGGGCTCCAGACCTGCACACAGTACTCCAGGTGAGGTCTCACCAGAGCAAAGTGGCAGAATCACCTCTCTGGATCTGCTGGCAGCACTTCTTTTGATGCAGCCCAGGATGTGATTGGCCTTCTGGGCTGCGAGAGCACATTGCCTGCTCATGTCCAGCTTCTCGTCCATCAGCACCACCAAGTCCCTTTCCTCAGGGCTGCTTTCTAATACCTCAGCCCCCAGTCTGTATTTATACTGAGGATTGTTTCTTCCCAGGTGCAGAATCCTGCACTTGCTTTTGCTGAACCTCATGAGGTTCAACTGGGCCCACCTCTCCAGCCTGTCCAGGTCCCTCTGAATGACATCCCATCCCTCTGGTGTATCGACAACACCACACAGCTTGGTGTCATCTGCAAACTTGCTGATGGTGCTCTCAATCCCTCTGTCTATGTCTTTGATAAAAATGTTAAACAGTACTGGTCCCAGCACGGACCCTTGAGGGACACCACTTGTCACTGCTCTCCATCTGGACTTAAAGCCATTGAGTACCAATGCAGTACATGCAGCAAAGATACCCAAGGGAAAGTCGAGAATTTTATTTTTGTGGAAACCTCGGACATTTGCAACAGGACTGTCCTCTGACCCCTCATGGGAGGGGATGAGACAGAACAATGAATCAACTTGATCAGCGTCCTCGAGCAAATTCTCAGTGACTAGAAGAAAGACCAGAAGAGGTACTGATTATGTACTCCCTCTAGAAAACAAAAGGATCAAGAGGGACAAATAATGGGGAAAATCGAAGGTAAAGAAATAGTATTTTTGTTAGACACTGATGCAACCTTATCGCTTTTAAATTATGTACCCAAAGGGTCTCGTACAAAAGATCAAGTTTTGGTACTGGGTGTAGTGGGAGAAGTAAAGAGACCTCAGACTAAACCATTGTTAGTGACTATTGGAAATAAGAGTGTATGGGCAAGATTTGTATTAGCAGAAGACTTGCTGGTATGTCTCTTGGGGAGAGACCTGTTGCAGGCTCTGGATGTGGAAATAAGAAAAGCACCAGAAGGGATAGAATTAATTATTATGGGGGTGAACGTAATAAAAGAAAAAAAATAAAATGGGAAATGTAATCAGAAATGAATTGGAGATACCCCCAGAATTGAAAGAAGTTCCAGAAATATTGTGGAGTTGTACGAGTACAGATATAGCGTTATTAAAGTCAGCACAACCTGTGCAGATAAAAACAAAGGGGAGTGTTCCCCCAGCAGTAAAACAGTATCCAATCCCAAGTGAAGCACGCCCCAGTATTCAGAAACAAATTGATGAGTTTATGAGGGATGGTATTCTCCAGGAATGTGAATCCCCATATAATACCCCCATATTTCCAGTTGCCAAAATAGTACCGATGAAGAAGGTAATATGGAGTATAGATTCGTACAGAATTTAAGGAGAACTAATGAACGTGTGATAGTACCACACCCTGTGGTACCAGATCCATCAACTATCCTATTACAAATTCCACATTGGGCAAAAGTTTTTACAGTAATAGATTTAACTGCTGCATTTTTCAGTATACTGATCGAGGAGGAAAGCCAGCTATTATTCACTTTCACTTGGGAAGGAAAACAGTTAACTTGGATAAGATTGCCACAAGGTTTTGTGGGATCACCAACCATACTCTCATGAATATTGAAAACTGATTTGGAAGATATACAACTACCCATACATTCTGTGTTGGTACAGTACATAGATGACTTGTTGATAGCAAATAATTCTAGAAATAACTGTTTGGTAGACACTATGCACAAAATTGGCAGGAAAAGGACACTGTGCATCTCCATCTAAATTACAGCTGTGTCAGACAAAAGTAAAGTATTTGGGATTTATTTTGAAAGAAGGACAAAGGTTAATAGATCCAGAGAGAATTGAAGTGATTATTAACTTACCCCAGCCAGTGACAAAAAAGCAGTTAAGAGGATTTCTAAAGCAAATGGGATTTTGCAGACCATGGATTCCGGGTCTGGGAGAGTTAATTAAGCCCTTAACTGAAGCTACGAGACAGGAAGAATTAGAACCCCTGGCATGGGGCCCAGAAAGAAGATGAGCATTTGAAAAGGGTTTTAAACTAGATTTGAAGGGGGAAGGGCATGTAACCAGCAGCAGAGATGCGAGGGTCATTGATGGGTTTGAAACAGAAAGTAGAAGGATTAACCATGACAGGGACGTATATCTCAACCTTGGAGGGGAGGAAAGAAAACAAAGAATTGCCCAATTAGCGGACGTAGGCCTCAGCCTTGAAAGAACACTTCGCAGGCTAACAGGAACATCCCGACCGGTAACAGGAAAGATAACAAGAAGCTTTATGACCCCTGTCAAACCACTCAGAAGACAAACGGGAACATCCTGATAGACTACAGGAAGATAGCAAGAGGCTTTACGGCCTCTATCGGCAAAACAATCGGTGGGAACCGGCTCAGTGACTGTGGAATTTACTCCCTAAAAAGCCTCCCCAAAGAAAAACATCAGGAGAAGATATGCACATGCCTGGAGGAGGAGACTTATTATAATAAGGCCCCGGAAATAATTAACATAGTAACACCTATTCTTAGAACTAATTGTATTAGTCCATCCCATAGTTTGCATATGTATGATTTACATTATAAATAACTACGGGTTCAGCATAAGGGTGTGCAAGTTAGGAGGAAAAATCCCCCTTGCACCTGGCGCCGCAATAAACATACCTGCTTTATAACTCTATTTGAGTTGTAGGGTTTCTTTCCGCGCGTCAGGTTAGAAACTACGGATACACCTGGGAATGGACAGGTAGAAATTAAGGCTTCTCCCAGCAAAAATGTGGCAAGACCAGCTGAAGTGCTTCAGCCCAGCTGAAGTGCTTCTACACTAATGCATGCAGCATGGGCAACAAACAGGAGCTGGAAGCCATTGTGCGGCAGGAAAGCTATGACGTAGTTGCCATCACGGAAATGTGGTGGGATGACTCGCATGACTGGAGTGCTGCAACAGATGGCTACAAACTCTTCAGGCAAGGAAGGAGAGGAGGTGGAGTGGCTCAGTATGTTAGAGAGTGTTATGAATGTCAAGAACTTAATGATGGGGACAACAGGGTTGAGTGTTTATGGGTAAGAATCATGGGGAGGGCCAACAAGGCTGGTATCATGGTGGGAGTCTGTTATAGACTACCCCGACCAGGATGTAGAGGCAGAAGAAATATTCTACAAGCAGCTGGGAGAAATCTCAAAATCACTAACCCTTGTTCTCATGGGGGACTTCAACCTACCAGATATCAGCTGGGCACACAATACAGCTGAGAGGGAACAGTCTAGGAGGTTCCTGGAGTGTGTTGGGGATAACTTCCTGACACAGCTGGTGAGGGAGCCAACCAGGGAAGGAGCCCTGCTGGACCTGCTGTTTGTAAACAGAGAAGGACTTGTGGGGGACATGATGGTTGGAGGATGTCTTGCGCATAATGATCATGAAATGACAGAGTTTTAGATTCTCAGAGAAGCAAGAAGGGGAGTCAGCAGAACTGCCACCATGGACTTCCAGAGGGCAGACTTTGGTCTTTTCAGGAACCTGCTTGACAGAGTCCCTTGGGAGGCAGTCCTGAAGGGCAAAGGTGTCCAGGAAGGCTGGACATCTTTCAAGAAGGAAGTTTTAAAGGTGCAGGAGCAGGCTGTCCTCATGTGCCAAAAAACGAGCTGTCGGGGAAAAAGACCAGCCTGGCTGAACAGAGAGCTCCTGTCACTGAAATCTGGAATAAGCTCCTTAACACCAATGTAGTCTTAAGAAGCAGGCATTCTTTTATTCGGTGCTGGGGACATGGGGGATCTCTCCACCCAACATGTCCACCAAATGTAAGATTCACAGAGACTTATATCCATACAGAATATGCATAGGCACTACATTTCCCAGAACTCATTATAATATTCACATCACCCTGGCACATGCGCATTAAGTTTGTTAGGGGCTTCGTGGAAGGTCTTGGGTGTTCGGTGGTTGCTCAGGAGGGAAGTCTCAGTGCACTCTTGGTCATTCTTTCCATATGAGGCCTTGACTTGGAGCGTCCTTCTGTTTGCCCACTATGGCTGGTTTGAGCTGATAACTCTTTGAATGTATTGGGGAAGGTAAATGCAGAAGCTTTTGCAACTCCTCCATTTATTTTGCAGGCTTGTAAACAGGTTCTTTCTGATGGTGTTCTTCACTGTTTGTTTCTGCTTGTATTTGCGAAAGGTGCTCTTAATCCTTTTAGTTACACATTTACATATCCACTAGACTCTCAGTTCCTGATTGTAACACTACGGTTGCAACTCAGGGAAAAAAGGAGAGTTTATGGCCTTTGGAATAAGGGGCAGGCCACTCAGGAAGGCTACAAAAATGTTATGAGGCTATGTAGGAAGAAAATTAGAAAAGCCAAAGCCTTAACCTGGCTTTGGATGTTAAGAACAATAAAAAGTAGATAGGGGCAGGGAGCAGAATGAAGCCCCCATAATCCAAAGGGAGATGGTGAGGGACCTGCTCCAACACCTGGACATACACAAGTCTATGGGGCCGGATGGGATCCACCCAAGGGCAATGAGGGAGCTGGCAGAAGTGCTCACCAAGCCACTTCCCATCATTTACCAGCAGTCCTGGAACACCGGGGAGGTCCCAGTTAGACTGGCATCTAGAAAATGCGACATCCATCCACAAGAAAGGATGCAAGGATGATCCAGGAAATTAAAGACATTGAGGTGCCAGAGTGTGTCCAGAGAAGGGCAACGAAGCTGGTGAGGGGTCTGGAGCACAAATGTTATGAGGAGTGGCTGAGGGAGCTGGGGTTGTTCAGCCTGAAGAAAAGGAGGCTGAGGGAAGACCTCATTGCTCTCTACAACTCCCTGAAAGGAGGTTGTAGAGAGGCAGAGCTTGGTCTTTTCTCCCAAGTGATGGAGAGAAGAGGAAATGGCCTCAAGTTGTGCCAGGGGAGGTTTAGATTGGATATTAGGAAAAATTTTTCCCCTGAAAGGGTTATCAAGCATTGGAATGGGCTGCCCAGGGAAGTGGTTGAGGCACCATCCCTGGAGGTATTTAGAAGATGGGTAGACATAGTGCTTAGAGATATGGTTTAGTGATGGTTTTTGTCAGTGTTAGGTTGATGGTTGGACTCGATGATCTGAAAGGTCCTTTCCAACCTAGAAAATTCTATGATTCTGTAACTGTAAAGAGAGCTTTGATGATTACTCCAGCATTAGGCTTACCAGAGTGCACTAAGCCATTTAATTTGTATGCTCATAAAGGAAAGGGAGTAGCCAGGGGAGTGATTATGCAGAAATTAGGACCAGATCAGAGACCAGTAACATATTTTTCAGTTAAGTTAGATCCAGTAATAAATGGTACTCCTCAATGTATTAGAGTGATAGCAGCAGCAGCCGAGATGGTAGAAAAAAGCCATCCTCTTTTTTCTAATAGCCATTTTAGGACAGTGGTTATATGTATTTGTAACACATGAAGTAGAAATATTAAAACAATATGCAACTCAGGCCCTATCACCACGAGCACACAGGTATGAACTTATTTTGCTGATGGTGGATAATATGATTTTAAAATGCTGTAATAGCTTGAACCCTGCCACACTTTTGCCATTGCCAGATGATGGCGCCCCACATCACAATTGTGGGAAAAATCATTTTGACTACTAGTGAGCCTCAAGAGGATTTAAGAGACGTACCCATGTTAAACCCTGATCTAACTTTATATATGAATGGATCCTTACATCACCAGGATGGAAGATGTGTGACTGGATATGCAGTAGTGGATGACAAAGGAGTGCAAGAATCAGGAGCTTTGCCAGCAACAATAACTGCCCAAGGAGCAAAACTGGTAGCCCTAACACAAGCAGCAAACTGTAAGAACAAGCAAGTAAATATTTATACCGACTCACAATATGGTTTTGGAGTGTGTCATGCTATAGGAATGCTGTGGAAAGAGAGAGGATTCCTGACTACCGTGGGAAAAGAAGTGGCGAATGAAAAGGAAATAAGGAAATTACTAGAGGTTATACATTTGCCAGAACAAATATTGGTGACACAATGCACAGCCCATACCTTGGAAGATAATCTGGTCACCAAAGGAAATGCTCTAGCTGATGCCGCAGCAAAGGCAGCAGCTAGACAGCAGGTGCCAGTTCTCGTGCTCATGACTTGAAATCTGGAGGGACTGAGGAGACCAGGTATGACTGAACTATACAATGAGGTAAGCTCAGAAGTAAAAAGCATTTGAGAAAAATGGGAAGCAATCCAAGATAAAGACAGCACATGGACAACAGGGGGAAAACCAGTTTTACCAAAAAAAATATTTATTGGTCATGGCCAGATGGTTCCATGATAAATCTCACAGTGGAGCAGAAAGCATTGCAAACTGAGTGCAGTGACTATGGGCAGCACCGGGAGTTTATGCCACTGCAAAATGGATTGTAGGAGGGTGGAAGATCTGTGAGCAATTTGCAACTACCAAAGCCACTGAGCATAAAGGTGTGAGATCCCTGGAATGTTTTCCCTTTCAGAAGTTACAAGTCAACTACACAGATATGCCACCATCATTAGGCTATAGACATTTAGAATCATAGAATCATAGAATCATCCAGGTTGGAAGAGACCCTTGGGATCATCGAGTCCAACCATCTACCCTACACTACAAAGTTCTTCCCTATATCATATCCCCCAACACCACATCTAAACGTCTCTTAAACACATCCAGGGATGGTGACTCAACCACCTCCCTGGGCAGCCTATTCCAATGCCCGACCACTCTTTCTGTGAAGAATTCTTTCCTAATGTTCAGTCTAAACCTACCCTGTTGGAGCTTGATGCCATTCCCTCTTGTTCTGTCATTAGTTACCTGTGCAAAGAGACCAGCACCAACCTCTCTACAGTGTCCTTTCAAGTAGTTGTAGAGAGTGATGAGGTCTCCCCTCAGCTTCCTCTTCCTCAAACTAAACAGTCCCAGCTCCTTCAACCACTCTTCATAAGATTTATTCTCCAGGCCCTTCACCAGCTTCGTTGCCCTCCTCTGCACTCGCTCCAGCACCTCGAGATCTCTCTTGTATTGAGGTGCCCAAAACTGGACACAATACTCGAGGTGTGGCCTCACCAGTGCTGAGTACAGGGGCACAATCACCTCCCTACTTCTGCTGGTCACGCTATTTCTAATACAAGCCAGGATGCCGTTGGCTTTCTTGGCCACCTGGGCACACTGCCGGCTCATATTCAGCCGCTTGTCAATTAGAACCCCCAGGTCTCTTTCTTCCAGGCAGCTTTCCAGCCACACTTCCCCAAGCCTGTAGCAATGCACGGGGTTGTTGTGGCCCAAGTGCAGAACCTGGCACTTGCCCTTGTTGAAACTCATGCCATTGCTTTTGGCCCAATGATCCAATCTATCTAGGTCTCTCTGTAGAGCTTCCCTATCCTCCTGGGAATCAACACTCCTGCTTAACTTGGTGTCATCTGCAAACTTGCTGATGATACACCCTATGTCCTTGTCAAGATCATCAATAAAGACATTAAACAGAAATGGTCCTAACACTGAGCCCTGAGGCACACCACTTGTGACCGGCCGCCAGCTGGATTTAAATCCATTGAGCACCACTCTTTGGGACCTTCCAGTCAGCCATTGCTTGACCCAGCGGATCGTATGCTCATCCAGGCCGTGTGAAGCCAGTTTTTCCACAAGAATTGTATGGGGGACAGTATCGAATGCTTTTCTAAAGTCCAGGTATACAATATCAACAGCCTTTCCCTCATCCAATAAGGCTTAGCAAGGCTTTTGACACAGTCTCCCGCAGCATCCTCATAGATAAGCTTAGGAAGTGTGGGTTAGATGAATGGACAGTGAGGAGGATTGAAAACTGGCTGAAAGACAGAGCTCAGACGGTTGTTATTAGGGGCACAGAATCTAGTTGGAGGTCCGTAACAAGTGGAGTTCCCCAGGGGTCAGTACTGGGTCCAGTCCTCTTCAATATATTCATCAGTGACCTGGATGAAGGGATGGAATGTACCCTCAGCAAGTTTGCTGACGATACAAAAGTGAGAGGGGTGGCTGACACACCAGAAGGCTGTGCCGCCATTCAGAGAGACCTGGATAGGCTGGAGAGTTGGGCAGAGAGGAACCTGATGTACTTCAATAAAGGCAAGTGTAGGGTGCTGCACCTGGGGAGAAATAACCCCCTGCACCAGTAGAGATTGGGGGCTGACCTGCTGGAGAGCACCTCTGAGGAGAAAGACCTAGGAGTACTGGTGGACAACAGGATGACCATGAGCCAATGATGTGCCCTTGTGGCCAAGGCGGCCAATGGCATCCTGGGGTGCATCAGGAAGAGTGTGACCAGCAGGTCGAGGGAGGTTATCCTCCCCCTGTACTCCACCCTGGTGAGGCCCCATCTGGATCACACTGTGTCCATTTCTGGGCTCCCCAGTTCAAGAAGGACAGGGAACTGCTGGAGAGGGTACAGCAGAGAGCTACAAAGATGATTAGGGGCCCTTATGAGGAAAGGCTGAGGGACTTGGGTCTTTTTAGTCTAGAGAAGAGAAGACTGAGGGGGGATCTGATCAATGCTTATAAATACTTAAAGGGTGGGTGTCATGAGGACGGGGCCACTCTTTTTTCAGTGGTGCCCAGTGACAGGACAAGAAGAAATGGGCACAAACTTGAACGTAAGAAGTTCCACCTAAACAAGAGGCGGAACTTCTTTACTTTGAGGGTGGCAGAGCACTGGAATAGGCTGCCCAGGGAGGTGGTGGAATCTCCTTCTCTGGAGACATTCAAAACCTGCCTGGATATGTTCCTGTGCAACCTGCTCTAGGTGGACTTGCTTTGGCAGGGGGGTTGGACTAGATGATCTCCAGAGGTCCCTTCCAACCCCCTGTGATTCTGTTATTTATTGGTGATAGTAGAACAACTATTGGGATGGATAGATGTCGCGATGGAGGGAAGACAGGGACACTCAATATGAGTGATCAGCAAGCTTCGTTTATTGAATAGTACAGCCGTCTTTTATGCTTCATTATAATTAGCTAATACATATTCTGCAATACATCTCTCTGATTGGCCTGTCCTCCAAACTTCAACCCCGCCCTTAGTTCCTTCTTTACAGTTACTTTCATCCTCTTTTCCCATGCCTGAGCAGCTGCAATCTCCCTGTTATCGTACAACAGTTACAGTCAAGGACAGGGTGTCCTTGCCAGCTCAGCAGTTACAGGAGCTGAGTCCGATGTTTCCCAAGCTCCCGCTCAGCCAGCTGGACCATGTCTACGCGACCCTTCTCAGCTAGCCAGTCTCCCACAATTCCCCCGTTTTTATTTTGGGCAAGCAATACCTTTTCGGTGACTTGTTCAACTTTCCCAACTACACATCCCAGTACTACACGTGCTGCTATCAAAATCAGTATAATGATACCAACCCAACGAAGACCTTCCTTAACAAGTCCTACGACCCATCCAGATAGACCACCAAACATAGACTGGAGCCAGGAATCAAACCAAGTGGTCTGTACCGTGATCTTCTGTGTGTGCTGAAAGGGAGGTCCGAAGTAAGGACCATTCCCATTTGCGCCAGGATATCACGTCCTACCAGAGCGTGCACCCCTTCAGGCAATGGGATAATAGAAACACAGCAGTTTACCACCTTGTCCGTTATAGTCCATCGCAAAAGGGGTGACTTGCAAGCAAGAGTCAATCCCCCTACTCCCGCAACTGTGGCATTGGTCGGGTATGTTGGCCATTGAGCCGGCCATTTCCGTGTACTGATTATAGAAACATCGGCACCAGTATCCAAAAGTGCGACAAGTGAGATGGTTTGGTCGCCGTACTGCACCGTAACCGATCGTCGTGGCCGTTGGCGCAGGCCGATAGTTAGCAAGGCCATTTGTCCCGTAGATCCAAAACCACCTTGCCCTCGAGGTTGCTCCTGCAGCGGTTGAAGGGCCCCCGCAAGATGTGGCAGGGGAATCAACTGTGCCACCTTAGTGCCTTTAGCTACGAAAAGTGGTGGGAACAGCGTCTGAGCCATAATTTGAATCTCTCCGTAAAAGTCCTTATCAATCAGTCCCACCAAAACATTAAGTCCCAGCATAGTGGCAGATGAACGCCCTATAAGTAGCGCTCCGACCGCTTGTCCATTAATACAGATTGGTCCCTGTGTGCCGGCAGCAATTCTGACAGGTTTCGAGTCCAGTAGGGTGCAATCTACTGCTGTTGCCAGGTCCAGTCCGAGGCTTCCGCTTGTGGCTGGCCGGAGAGGAAGGGGTTGTGCGCTGCTGGGTAGGCAGCCGCTTTTTGTTTCGGTGCGGGGCGGCTTTTCCTGCTGGGTCGTCCGTTTCCCGATCCAGCTCGACGACAGGCAGCTTCGTTGTGAGTGTCTGATCGACAGTTCTTGCACCACACGGAGTTGGCATTGCAGTCCTGCCTCATGTGTCCGGCGACGCCGCAACGGAAGCACCACAAACGAGGTGGGCCGCGGGCATTTGACCGCCCAGCGGAGGTTTGCAAAGGAGCAAGGGCTGCTAAAACCTGACTCTGCGTAGCCTGCGCGTGTTCCTTTAAACTATTCCCTAGCTCCTTTACTGCCTCAACTAACATTGCCTGTGGCCCCACCGGTACCTGTGCCATTCTTTCTAGTCCTTCCTCGATGGTCCATGTCCCTGGCAATGTAGCCAAGATGTTACGCGTGGCCGGATTACTATTTTGTATAGCACACTGCTTTAGTATAGTGCCTTTGAGATAATCGGGCACCCCGGCCGCCTGTATGGCGTTTGCTACTCGATCGATAAACAAACCAAATGGCTCTTCTCTTCCTTGCTTAATACCCATATATGAAGGGATTCCTCCGGGCTCTCTTATGCGGTCGAGAGCTTGTCTAGCTAATTTCATTGCTTCCTTTGCCTTATCTGGCCCCATCAACGCTTGTGCTTCTGTTCGAAAATAAGGCCCTAGACCCATCAACTCCTGGAGAGTGACCCCGTGTAGCGGGTCCCCTGGTGCTCTAACCACCGCTACTGACTCCTGACAGGCAGCCTGCCAGTGGGCGTTAAATAATAGCTGCTGATGTTGGGTCAGGATCAACCTCATTATACTACGTATATCGCCCGGGAGTAAGATATTAGTACCCCAAATATAGTCCAACATTTGCCTTGTAGGTTCCTCTTTCAGTCCCGACTCATTCACCGTGGCTCGCAGCTGAGTTAATAGTTTCCAATCCAAGTTCGTAATTGAAACCATGACGTTCCCTTGTGCATCTGGCTGCGAGTACGTGGCCGGGAAGGCTTCATGTATAACACTCGCGGCAAACTCTCGGTCACCCTCAAGCATAGCACTCTCTGCTGTCTGCCGCCATGTTTTCTGCCTTTCTTGGGCGACTTGCAGACCCTCCGTAAAGGGATTCGTACCTTCCCTACTCTCCACTGGATTTTTATACTCCATTCCCTCGCCTGCCTCCTCATCCCCTAACGGGGGGGCCGCGGGCTCCGGAGGGGGCGGCGGGAAAGGCGGGTGGTCCCACGTCCCCGCCGCTCCCTGTGGAACCGTTAGCGTACGCACTGAGGGAGGCAATGGTCAGCCTGAGGGAGAGCCAGAGTCCCCCTGCTGCGGGACAGCTGTAGCCCCGGTTGACACTCCCAACCTTTCGGAGGCTGCAGCAGCGGCTCTTTTTTTTTTTTTTTTTTTTTTTTTTTGCTCAGCTCAGTGTTGCAACAGGGCGTTGGCGACTGCCTGCCATGCCTTCATCAACTTTTTGGCTGTTTTATTATCGCATATAACTTCGTCAAGCAATTTATCCCCATATTTACGCCATTCCTCGTGTTCAAAAACCGTATCTGGATTATCAAAGCAACCTCTCGCTACTCCATACGCTAATAACCCAGGCAACTCCCTTTTACAATCTATACCCTGAACGCTCCGCTTTTCTAAAAAGCATTTGAGCAAATCGTACGCCGCTTGTCTATTCATACCTTCGTCAGCGCTGTTGCAGCCTTTGCAAGACCTCGGCGGTGCGTGGCCGGTGGGACCCTCTGTAGGTGCTCCCGGGCACGGGGATTCGTCCCTTTCGCCTCCAGCGCTGCTTTCAGGACCGGTACCCAGGCTCTGTCGACTCGTGGCTCGCAGGTTCAGCCCTCTCTAGGGTCCCTGTTCGGGCGCCATTTGTCGCGACGGAGGGAAGACAGGGTCACTCAATATGAGTGATCAGCAAGCTTCGTTTATTGAATAGTACAGCCGTCTTTTATGCTTCATTATAATTAGCTAATACATATTCTGCAATACATCTCTCTGATTGGCCTGTCCTCCAAACTTCAACCCCGCCCTTAGTTCCTTCTTTACAGTTACTTTCATCCTCTTTTCCCATGCCTGAGCAGCTGCAATCTCCCTGTTATCGTACAACAGTTACAGTCAAGGACAGGGTGCCCTTGCCAGCTCAGCAGTTACAGGAGCTGAGTCCGATGTTTCCCAAGCTCCCGCTCAGCCAGCTGGACCATGTCTACGCGACCCTTCTCAGCTAGCCAGTCTCCCACAGGTAGAAGCCTTCCCAACCCAAAAGGCGGATTCAGGAACCATGGTAAAAGTTTTACTTGATGAAATTATTCCTAGATATGGGGTACTGGAAATGCTAGATTAAAATAGGGGCTCACATTTTGGGGCATCTATATGCATTTAGGTATTTAATGTACTGGGGGTACTACAACAGTTACATACTCCCTACCTACCCCAATCATCAGAAAAAGTGGAAAGAATGAATATGATAGTTAAGGAAAAATTAGCCAAAGTATGCATGCACACAGGGTTAAAATGGCCAGAAGCCTTAAATCTAGTTTTATGGGACATAAGAAATATACCCAAGCATCCCATAGGACTATCTCCAGCAGAATTATTATTTGGCAGGCATTTGGCAGTACCCGGAACTTATATTCCGGCAAAGACTAGCCTATTAGATGGAGATGAACAAGGCAGGAAAGTCTTCCCAGACTCTTCTTCAACAGTCCATATCATCAATTAGTAAGAGAGGAGGAAGAGGAGGAAAGTTTTGATCAAGAAGCTGGTCCTTCAACAAAGAAATTGGAGGCAGGAGTGAGAGAATTCCAACAGAAAGTAGAAACTACCCAGTCCCTGACCTCATCAGAACTCCGAGACATGCAGAAAGATTGCTGCCTGGCTGCTCCGATGCTGGGATAATGGGGCCAACAGTCAGCAACTGGAAAGCAAGGAAGCCCAACAACTGGGATCCCTTGCTACAAACTGGGGAATTGAGAGAGGAATTTGAAAAGAGGTAGCAATTTGAAGTCTCTGGAGAGAACTCTCAAGTGTGAGGGCAAGATATCCATTCAAGGAAGATCATGTGAACTCCCCAGGAAAGCGGACTACTGCAGATGAAGGCATCCAGTACCTGAGAGAATTAGCAGTGCTGGAAGTCATCTACAGAGATCTAGACAATGATGAGGTCTCCGAAGATCCAGAGGATGTCCTGTGCACATGGTCCATGTGGAGGAAGGTGATGCAAAGTACCCCAACATCATATTCTAACAGCTAGGCACCAATGTATTGTCCAGATAAGAATACACCAGCTGTGGAGAGAGTGTCTTCTTGGCTCCAAAACTTTGAAGAAAATCTCTGTACCTCCTCATCCCTATGGGCCAGCACCTTGGCTGTCAGGGACGCCCCAAGAAATAAGTCCTCTCCTGCCCCGGTCAGAGGGAAAAGGAGCCCCAGGCGCATGCCACGTGGTGCATTCTGGTTCTTCCTGCGTGACTGTTATGGTTTGAGAGAATCCATAACAATCTATTGTCGTTAGACAATTATTCTATCACCCGATGACCCCTCCCCACCTGGAAAGGGGAATCGGGGAACACAAAGAAACACAAGGGTTGAAATATAAATAGATTTAATAGACTAAGACTAAATAATTAACAATAATACTAAAGAACCAGTATTAATCCCAATACTGATATAAGATATACAGAAATTATACTCAGCCATCTATACCAGTAGGAAGCTGTGCACTCCCAGCAGTGGATAGCAAGTATCGGACACTGCGAGCACAATGGCTTCAGGAGGAAGGGGAGGCCTCAGGGTTCCGGCACCGGGGCAAGGAGTTGTCTGGACCGCCGCCATCAGGGAGAGAGCCTGCTACGCAGCAAACTTTTCTAATTTATATTGGATGTGACGTTCATGGTATGAAATAATCCTGTTGGCCAGCCTGGGTCAAATGCCCAGGCCTTGCTCCTCCTTGTCCCTGCAATTGGCAAGGCTCGAAAACACTAACCTTGAAGCCCACAGAGCCTGGCTGGCTATAAAGTAAATATTTTCACAAATTCAGACACTAGAGTCTTCTAAAAGTGCAGTCTTCCCCAGCATTAGAAGAAAAGTTAGTCCTGTGTCTCTCAACCCAGGACAGTGACCAGGGGGAGGACATGAGGAAGTGGGATGGTGAACCCACCTTTAAGCTGGAAGCCTGCGTACGCAAACTGAGAGGGAAGACAGCTGTACTGTGTGTACTCGATTGGCCTGGCACATGAGACCTACAGAAGTATAAGGCTTTGGTAGACAGTGGTGCCATCAGGGTATAGGGGCACAGAACCCATTGGGATCTCTGGAGTGACAGGGGGATGCCAAGAATTGTCTATATTGGAGGCTGAGGTGAGCTTAACAGGGGACAAGTGGCAAAGGCACTCCACTGTGATTGGCCCAGAGGCCCCTTGTATCCTTGGCATAGACTACATCAGGAGAAGGCACTTCAAGGACCTAAAGGAGTACCGATGGGCTTTTGGTGTTGCCACCATGAACACAGAGAAGATCAAACAGCTATCTACCCTTCCTGGCCTCTTGGAAGATCCCTTCATTTTGAGCTTGCTGCGAGTCGAAGAACAGCAGGTGCCGATTGCTACCAGGATGGTGCACCGGCGGTGGCAATATTGCACCAACCGAGACTCCCTGGCTCCCATCCATGAGCTGATTCATCAACTGGAATGCCTAGGAGTGATCAGCAAGACTCACTCACCCTTTAACAGCCCTATATGGCCAGTGCTAAAGTCTGACGGAGACTGGAGATTAACAGTAGACTATCGTGGCCTGAACAAAGTCATGCCACCACTGAGTGCTGCGATATCAGACATGTTAGAGCTCCAATATGAACCAGAGTCAAAGGCAGCCAAGTGGAATGCTACAACTGACATCGCTAATGCGTTTTCCTCGATCCCTTTGGCAGCAGAGTACAGGCCACAGTTTGCTTTCACCTGGAGGGGTGTCCAGTACACCTGGAAGTGACTACCCCAGGGGTGGAAACACAGCCCTACCATTTGCCATGGACTGATCCAGACTGCACTGGAGAAGGGTGATGCCCCTGAACATCTACAATACATCAGTGACATCATTGTGTGGGGCAACAAGGCAGAAGAAGTGTTTGAGAAGGGAAAAAGAGTAATTTAGATTCTTCTGAAAGCTGGTTTCACCATAAAGAAAAGTAAGGTCAAGGGACCTGCACAGGAGATCCAGTTCTTGGGAATAAAATGGACGCCATTATGTGCCTGTGGATGTGGTCAACAAGATAGCAAATATATCTCCACCAGCTAACAAGAAGAAAACACAACCTTTCCTAGGTCTTGTGGGATTCTGGAGAATGCATATTCCAGGTTATAGTCAGCTTGTGAGCCCTCTCTATTGAGTAACCCAAAAGAAGAACTATTTTGAGTGGGGCCTTGAGCAACAACAAGCCTTTGAGCAGACAAACAGGAAATAGTTCATGCGGTAACTCTTGGGCCTGTCCAGACAGGACCAGCTGTGCAAAATATACTTTACACTGCAGCTGGAGAGCATGGTCTCACCTGGAGCCTCTGGCAGAAAACATCAGGAGAAACCCGAGGTCGACCATAAGGGTTTTGGAGACGGGAGTATCGAGGATCAGAAGCCCCCTACACCCTGACTGAAAAAGAGATCCTAGCAGCATATGAAGGGGTTCAAGCTGCTTCAGAAGTTGTTGGTACAGAAGCATATCTCCTCTTGGCACCACAGTTGCTCATGCTACACTGGATGTTCAAAGGAAACATTCCCTCTACACATTATGCAACCAGCACTACATGGAGTAAGTGGGTAGCGTTGATCACGCAACAGGCTCGACTAGGGAAACCCAACCGCTCAGGAATCCTGGAAGAGATCGTGGACTGGCCAGAAGGCAGAGATTTTGGAGCACTGCCTGAGAAGGTGGCTCATGCCCAAGAAGCACCACCATATAATGAGTTATCAGAAGATGAAAGGCATTATGCTTTGTTTACTGATGGATCTTGTCATGTGGTAGGAAACCACTGGAAGTGGAAAGCTGCTGTGTGGAGTCCCACACAACAAGTCATTGAGGCCACTGAAGGAGAAGGTGAGTCAAGTCAGTTTTCAGAAGTGAAAGCCATCCAACTAGCCCTGGAGATTACTGAATGAGTGTCATGGTTTAACCCCAGCCAGCAACTAGGACCAGGCAGTTGCTCGCTCACCACCACCCCCACCCCCCACCCAGGTAGGGTAGGGAGAAGAGGGAGAAAAAGGTGGCGGGGGGAAAAGCCTCGTGGGTTGAGATAAAGACAGTTTTATAGAACAGTAACAGAAGAGGAAAAATAATAATAATGGTAAAAGAATATACAAAATAAAGTGATACAACACAAGTCGCTCTCACCACCCGATGATCATCCCAGCCCAAGCAGTGATTGCAGATTCTTGCTCCCCGGCCAACCCCCATTTATAAACTGAGCATGATGTCTATGGTATGGAATATTCCTTTGGCCAGCTTGTCCTGTCTGTGCTCCCTCTCAACTTCTATGGGAAGCTGAAAAAGTCCTTGACTAATGTAAACATCACTTAGCAACAGCTAAAACAATATGTGTTATCAACATTATTTTCATACTAAATCCAAAACACAGCAGCTACTAGGAAAAAAAATAACTATCCCAACTGAAACCAGGACAACGAGAAAAGTGGCCAGTACTCTATCTCTATACTGACTCCTGGATGGTGGCTAATGCCCTATGGGGGTGGCTACAGCAGTGGAAGACCAATTGGCAGCACAGAGGTAAACCCATCTGGGCTGCTACATTGTGGCAGAACATTGCTGCCCAGGTAGAAAACATTGCTCTAAAGGTATGTCACGTTGATGCTCACATGCCCAAAAGCCATGCCACTGAAGAACATCAAAACAACAAACAGGTAGGCAAGGCTGTCAAAACTGAAGTAGCTCAGGTGGACCTGGACTGGGAGCATGAGGGTGAGCTATTTGTAGCTCGATGGGCCCACAAAACATTGGGACAGCTAGGGAGAGATGCAACATACAGATGGGCTCATGATCAAGGGGTAGACCTGACCATGGAGGCCATCACACAGGTCACCCATGAACGTGAAACATGCTGTAATCAAGTGATCCACACAAGTAAAATCACCCTGGAAGAGAGGGCTGTGGTTTTCAATATGGCGAGGCCTGTCTGACTATATTGGACCACTGCCACAAACACGCCAAGGCAAGCGCTACTTGCTCACCACAGTGGAAGCAACTACTGGTTGGCTAGAGACGTACCCTGTAAACCATGCCACTGCCACTGCCACCATCTTAGGCCTCGAAAGGCAAATTTTGTGGCAACATGGTACCCCAGAAAGAATTGAATCAGATAATGGGGCTCATTTCCAAAATAACCTCATAACCTCCCGGGCCAAGAAATGGCACTGAGTGGATGTATCACATGCCCTATCACCCACAAGCCTCTGGAAAGATTGAGAGATATAATGGACTGTTAACGACTGTGTTGAGAGCATTGGGCAATAGGGCATGGAAGCACTGGGATAGCAGAAGTCACATGACTGGTTAACACCAGAGGATCTGCTAACTGTCCTGGTCTTGCCCAAACAAAGCTCCTACATACTGTGGAAGGTGATAAGGTTCCTGTAGTGCACATAGGGAAGTGTCTGGGGAAGGCAGTGTGGATTGCTCCTCCCTTGGGAAAAGGCAAACCTGTTCATGGGATTGTCTTCACTCAGGGACCTGGGTGTACTTGGGTGGGTAATGGGGAAGGATGGAGAGATCCGGTGTGTGCCTCAAGCAGGTTTAACCTTGGGGGAAAAATAATCTCTGATGTGAGTTGTATGGTGTAGGAAGTAATGTAGCAGGAACTACCTGAACCGATGAAGAGTGAGCTTTGCAAGGAACTGGGCGAGTGCAACAATGACCCAAACCAAGCCGGTGTTGGCGCCCAACAATCAAATTATGTGGGTCCTGAGCATGATGCAAATGGTATGGAATAAGGGGTGGAGATTGTATTTGGTCTGGCTGGGATGGAGTTAACTTTCCCCATAGCAGCCCTCATAGTGCTGTGCTTTGTATTTGTAGCCAAAATGGAATGGTGTTGATAACACACCAGTGTTTTGGCTACTGCTGAGCAGTGCTCCCACAGCATCAAGGCTGTCTCTCCAACACCCCTGTCCCAAAGGCCAGTAGGCTGGGGGTGGGAAAGAGGTTGGGAGGGGACAGAGCCGGGACGGCTGATCCAAACTGACCAAAGGGGTATTCCATACCATATGATGTCATGTTCAGCAATAAAAGCTAAGAGAAAGGAGGAGGAGAGGGGGCATTCGTTATTAAGGCATTTGGCTTCTGGAGCAACCGCTATGTGTACTGAAGCCCTACTTCCCGGGAAGTGGCTGGACATCACCTGCTGATGGGAAGTAGAGAATAAAATCTTTTTGTTTTCCTTTGCTTCCACGTGTGGCCTTTGCTTTTCTTTATTAAACTGCCTTTATCTCGACCCACAAGGTTTTTTCATCTTATTTTCTCCTCCCTGTCCTGCTGAGGAGGGGAGTGATACAGCAGCTTGGTGGGCACCTGGCCTCCAGCCAAGGTCAACCCACCACAATGACCATCAAATTGTCTCAGTGCTGCTATTCCGCTAATGTCAGAGGTGAATGCTACCTTCCTCACTGCCAGCAACAAGCAGATTGCCATCATTTTGGGCCCCTTACCACAAAAAAGACATTGAGGTGCTGGAGCGGGTCCGGAGAAGGGCAATGAAGCTGGTGAGGGGTCTGGAGAACAAGTCTTATGAGGAGAGGCTGAGGGAGCTGGGGTTATTCAGCCTAGAGTAAAGGAGGTTGAGGGGAGACCTTGTCAGTCTCTACAACTACCTGAAAGGAGGTTGTAGAGAGGTGGGGGTCGGTCTCTTCTCCCAAGTCACAGGCAACAGTACAAGAGGAAACGGCCTCAAGTTGCACCAGGGGAGGTTCAGAATGGATGTTAGGAAAAATTTTTCCACTGAAAGGGTTATTAAGCATTGGAATGGGCTGCCCAGGGAAATGGTTGAGGCACCATCCCTGAAGGTATTCAAAAGATGGGTTAACATAGTGCTTAGTGACATGGTTTAGTGATGGGGTTTTTTTTTATCAGAGTTAGGTTGATGGTTGGACTAGATGATCTTAAAGGTCCCTTCCAACCTAGACAATTCTATGATTCTATGATCATCTCTGTATGTGGCATAATAAGCAGCATCTTCAAAGCAAGAAAACCTTTTGAGTGGCTCCTGAGAGCAACGACTATAAATGTGGATCTAGCAAAATAAGCAGATATTAAATTCACTCATATGATGCCAGCTGAAGGACAACAACATAAAAATCTCAAAAAAGTCACTTATCCTCAAGTAGGCTGTGACAGTATAGTTATATGGAGGAACTGGGAGAAGTCAATTTTATTTACTGCGCAAAAATATTTTATATGAACACGTGTCTAAAACAATTGCGATCAAGATGATTAAACACACATACATTAAGTACGTCATGAAAAATGAAAGCAGCAAAACAAAAATCTATTCTTCCTACAGAGAGCTCAAAATCCCTTTTAGAGCCAAATCATTTTTTAAATAGAATCCTATTAAGTTTCTCTTCTGCCAGGTTACTTCTGCTCTTATACTTTTTTCCAGTTGCTCCACTACAACTGACCCATTAATTATGCATTTTATTTGAGGAAAAAACAACTTTATTCACTCATGCATGTTTAAAAATACTTTGATTACTCCCATGAAAGCAGTAAAAAAATATTTTAGGACAATAACTATGTCTGTTTGACCAATTTGGGGCACAAGTCAGCCTAGTTTTCTAGGAAGCCATTTAATAAGTTTCAGGGCAATATTAAAAAACCGCTTCTAATTGAAAGCCACAAGAATGCCCCAGTTAACACACAAGACTGGTAGAAGTGATGTGCAGAGCCTGTGCCAGTGACAGCCCCTGGCCCACCAGCAAGCTGCCCCAAGCACCCCCCCACCAGAGGGCTCCCTCCTACCTTGTAGCCCCACCAGTACAGCAATCATCTCCCTGAACTTTGGGAACACCTGAACCACTACAGGGTTGTAACTGGACATCACTGACTAGGAGCGGGGGCCTCCTGCGAGGCGAAGGCCTGTGCAGTACCTCCTCAGGGAGCCGCGGCTGCCACCAAGCCGTGCTCCCACCTGCGTGCCCAGCCACACAGGCAGCTCTCTAGGAAGGTCAGACACGCCGAACTGATTACGCGCCACCTCAGGGAGCAAGGACCATGCTGTGCACCAACACCACGGCGAGCCCCGTGCCTGCCTTGGGGAGAGCTAGCATGCTGGTGAGGGCCACACATCATTGGGATGCAACTCCACCTGTCCAATTGCAACCGCGGCAAGGGGGAAGTGACATCCTACTGCCTCACGAGCAGTGACGGGGTGGTAGTGCGTTATTTCCCCCTCACCATCCTCAGCAGTAATGACAGCAGTAAGGTGAGGTGAGTCTGCAAAGAGCAAAGCTGTGGGCCTGCTTGGGGCCTGCCAGAGGGGTTCCCAGGTAGCCTGCCATGCCCTGCATGGGGAGCAGGAGAATGCTGTGGAGAGCGTCACTGTCATAGTTCTCCTTTGGGCCTTTCCTCCCAGAGCCAGTGGTCTGCAGTACAGGGATGGAGGACGGGCTCTAGGACTGCCTGAGGCTTCCAAGTCACTCTGTCTGCTAGGCGTTGCTGTGGAGCCAGTCCTGATGTTAGGTCTCTCTCAGCGGTGTCAAAAAGCTCCGGGTATTCTGGGCTGTTTTCCTGTCTTCAGTCTAAAAGGGACTTATCATTTTCCTACATGTACGGTAGGAGCCATTTATTTTACTCGAGTTATGAAAAGACTTAGAGACATTAAGAGACATAACACCTGAACTTTTCCTTCAAGTCTAATGTTTTTTAGGCAATAAAGTAATCTCCTTATAGCTTGTTCCTGTTCTTGGTATAAATGTGATTGTTTGGGGTTGGTTTTGTTTCAACCAGACTAATATTCTGAAATATTGCTTAGATGAAACTCCTACTGACTTCATTAGGGAATTTGGCTTAAGTATCTGCCGCGATGGAGAGACGGGACGCAGCTTGATGCAAGCAAGATGTCGATTTTATTATAATTCTTTACGTACATTTATACTAGTCCTAAGGTAGCGTGTTCTAAGCTAATTGGTTCACATTCCACATTAGGCACTCACAGATTGGCTAATGCTGATGCTAATGCAAAAAGGTATTTTTCTAAACACCTATAAATCTATCTTGAGCAAGGACAACAGGATAATTGTTTTACAGTCTCACCAGCTGTCCCTGTAGGATGTCAGTACTCCCTATTCTGAAAGTTTTTATCTTATCTTTCCCAGGGCCTGTGGCCCACAAGTTCCAGCACATTTTCTTTTATCAACTGAGCAGTGCTGGGGGTTTTGCTGAGACCAGCTGAATCCTGTCCCACATCTCCCCCTTCTTGTTGCACAGTAAGAACTCTCTTAACAGAGTTTGCTACCAACTTTTGCACACATTGCAACAGACAAGGCAAACAAAGCAACAAAAGGACAAAAACAACTAAAATATACACAATCGTTTTAACTAAACTTCTTAGCCATCCGGACAGACCTAGCCAGTCCCCAAGAGCATCCAGGCCAAAGAATCCAGAATCTTGTTGTATCTTTTGAGTATGCGTCATTAGATATTGAATTTCTTTATGGATAGATCTTGAGTGATCCTCTAGGTCCATACAACACATTCCATCGAAATCCTCACAGCCATGTCCGTGGGCTAGCAAAAGGAAATCTATCGCGGCTCTATTCTGTAATACCGCGTGTTGCACTGTGGACAGATCATCTGCAAGTTCGGACAGGACTCTGCTTGTTGCATTGGCTTGCTTTGCCACCCAACATGCTATACTATTCAAATTTCTATGTGCTCGCGCTGCGGCAATACCTGGCGTAAAAAGGGATGCAAAGATAACTTCCCATTTGTTCCAGAGGCTAATTTGGTCGGAACAATCGCTAGTCAGGCTGTGGGAAGTGTCTCTTGTAAATCGATATCGGTGAGTGCTGTTAGGGTGCATTAGTGGTGCAGCTAGACTAAGTTGGCCTATAGTACATGGTCCTCCCTGAGGGTTTGAAGGGATTCCTGACCATGCTCGGTTGCCGCAGATTAAAAAGAATCCTTTTGGAAGGCGCCTGGGCAGTACGGTGCCAGGAGCTGGAGAACTCTCACTACGGGCCATTCTTTGACACCAGGTTTTCCTCCAACTAGTATGGTTTTCTATTGGAGAGAGGATTGTAGGGGCCGTCGCCTTAACTATGCGTCCTTCTTTTTGCTCTCCTGTCCAATTCTCAGTGCCAATATATATACAATAACTGGCGTTGAGGGAGTCCGCTAGATCAATCTCCTGTGGTTCAGGACCTACAGGGAGTTTATCGTCCCAAATGTCATACTTTTCAAACATTTCCGCAATGTCATTCCACATGAATTGGATTTTGCTTGTCACCTTATACTGTTGTCTTAATACTGAGAGGGATTCATAGAATGCCTTAAAGGTGACATCGGTCAAGGGCACCCCCACAAGGCATGTAGTAAATGGGGAACTAGGTGTTGCTAGGCTTGCACAAAAGCTGGTCGTGTTGAGTGATCGAGCTAAAGTTACCCACACATTTTCCCGCGGGTCAAACATTCTGCTATATGGGATGGCTCTTACACTTACAGTTAAAACAACTACTATAAAACCTTTTATACCTAAAATATCCATTTTCAATCAGCTGATACTAAACACTTCTTATTACATTTTATGCTAATGATTATTACTTATACAGTAAACAGGCCCACTGGCGGTAATTAATATAATTTCCTTTGTTATCTTCTGCTATGTGTCCTGCGATTTTGAGACCGAAGGTTCAGGAGTTTGTTGATCAAAGAGACGATCAGGGTCGTTACTGGATGATTGTGGTAGGGATTCACGGAAGGGTCGTACACTCTTTGCCGGGATCCATCGGGGGCCTTTCTCTGTGGAGACACAAGCATAGCCTCTGCCCCATGTGATAAGGGGATACGGTCCCATGATCTTACCTGTTTCCGGATCACGAACCAACACGGGGGCTTTGACTCGCACCTCAAGTGAAGCATTCGTATTAAAATGTCGGACTATCGGAGGGTTGCTATCTAACAAAGAGCAATTCAAAAAGTTAAAAACATACAAAGCTTTCTGCAGACGTTCCTCAGGAGTAGCAGTTCCTACTCCCCCTTTTTGTTGTTGTAACAAACGCTTCAAAGATTGGTGAGAGCGTTCAATTAGAGATTGACCTGTAGGGGAATAAGGAATACCAGTAATGTGAGTCACACCCCAGGAGTCAAAAAATGCTTTTGTTGCCGTAGAGACATAAGCAGGACCGTTGTCCGTCTTTATTTGTGAAGGTATACCTAAAGTAGCAAAAGCGCGCATCAAGTGTTTGCGGACATCACGTGCCTTCTCTCCTGTGTGGCAAGAAGCAAATAAAGCACCTGAAAAGGTGTCAATGGAGGAATGGACATATTTCAATTTACCAAACTCCGGATAATGCGTAACATCTGTTTGCCATAGCTGTAGGCTCTGTAGTCCTCTGGGATTAACTCCTCCTGCGACTGACGGGAAAGAATGCCTTTGGCAGTCAGGACATACAGCAATAATGTTAGATGCTTGTTGAGAGGTAAGTCCAAACTGCCGTTTGAGACCTCCAGCATTCTGGTGAAAAAAGGAATGGCTGAGTTTAGCCTGTGCCACGCGATCCGGCAACACCTGTACTGGTAATGTCAGCAAATCGGCTCGTCGATTCCCTTCTGCAATAAAACCAGGTAGAGAAGTGTGTGATCTGACATGCATAACAAAATAGGGGTGAGGGCGAGAGTCCAAGAGAAAGATAAGTTCTTGTAATAAAGCAAATAGGTCAGAATGTGGGACGTTGCGTAACACAGATGCTTCAGCTCGCTCAACAATCCCCGCAACATAGGCTGAATCAGTGATGAGATTAAGCGGTGTGGACCACCTCCGAAAAACTCGAACAACCGCAGTTAACTCCACTATCTGGGGAGAACCAGGAACAGTCTCTATGTCCGAGTCCCAGCGTTCATGCTGGTTGTCCCACCATAAAATGACTGATTTGTGCGATTTTCCAGACCCGTCTGTAAATACAGTAAGGGCTTGTAATGGCTGATCACTCCTTTTCGGCTTGGGTATCAAGCGAAAATCGACATTAAGCAGCTTATGCGAAGGTGGGTGGGATGTGAGTTGGCCCGTATAGTCTGCCAACGCCATAATAAAGGTGTCTGACTGCTGATAAAGCCATTGTAGATACATATTTGTCACAGGTAAGCAAATACAAGCAAAGTCTACTCCTGATAACGTTAACAAGCGTTGCCTGGCTTTAATTATCAAAGAAGCAAACATCTCATGCTGCGTCAAAATGGTTTTTGTAGATTGATTCGGCAAGAAAACCCATTCGATAATCAGCAGTGGGTCTGATTTCTGAGAGTCCCATTGAAATATTAGTGCATGAGGCTGTCGAGCGGGGTTTAAAATAATTAGATAAAAAGGTAATTCGGGAACCCACCGGTGTGCTTGTTTAAGAGTGATTGCGGTAGCAACCTTTTGTAAGGAGGCAATGGCCTCAGGATCAAGACTGCGGTGGGAACGCAAGTCAGTATCTCCTTTAAGCAGTTCGAATAAAGGACCTAAGTCCGCATTAGAAATTCCCAACAGCGGTCGGACCCAATTGATTGTTCCCAGCAATTTTTGCACATCATGCAAGTTTTTTATATCTGTCTGTATCTGTAAAGGTTGAGGAACTATAGTTTGAGCCCTTATGCGCCAGCCTAAATATTTCCACGGCGGTGTTTTCTGAATTTTTTCCGGCGCGATACAGAGGCCTGCCGAATTAACGGCAGCCGTGACAAGGGCTACAGCTTCCTCCATGACCTCGTGATGTTGTGCAGCCACCAGGATATCATCCATATAGTGGTACAATAAGACACTAGACATTGCAGTCCTGACTGGACTAAGCACTTTGGCTACATACCATTGGCATATCGTGGGGCTATTTTTCATTCCTTGTGGCAGCACAACCCACTGGTATCTTTGCAACGGAGCTTGCATGTTGACGCTTGGAACTGAAAAAGCAAATTTAGGAGCATCATTTGGATGCAGAGGAATATTAAAAAAACAGTCTTTGAGGTCAATAACAGTCAAGTGCCAATCTCGAGGAATCATAGTAGGGGACGGGAGTCCGGGTTGTAGGGCTCCCATGTCTTCCATAGCATCATTAATTTTTCTAAGGTCATGGAGCAAGCGCCACTTGCCGGTCTGTTTTTTAATAACAAAAACCGGTGAGTTCCATGGACTAGTAGAAGGTACAATATGTCCTTTCATTAGTTGCTCCGTAACTAATTCTTGAAGGGCGCGAAGCTTTTCTAAAGGTAGGGGCCATTGATCTACCCAAATGGGGACATCGGTTTTCCAGGTTAATTTTAGGGTGTCGCGCATTTCAATGGCCGCACCTAAAAATGGGTTTGAATGGACATTCCCCATTGTGATAGTACGTCACGCCCCCATAAAATCATGGGAACAGGTAATACAAAAGGTTTGACAGAGGCTATACGTCCTTCTGGGCCTTGAATTTGGATTAATTCCAAGCTTTGGTGGCTGCTGCCGGTTCCACCGATCCCAGCTAACGCCTGGGAAATATTGGCTAGGGGCCACTGTGGGGGCCATTTAGCTTGAGATATTACTGTAACATCAGCCCCGGTGTCAATAATTCCGTTTAACACCACCTGCTGCCCTCCGCGAATGAGGGTGCATTGGCATATAGGCCGTTTTTGGGAGAGAGACTGTACCCATAAGATTTGTGGGCTCCCCGTAGATCCGAACCCACCCTGCCTTTGTTGAAGCTGACTAGAAATTGGGCAACTTGTGCCTGTGGGAATCAGTATCAATTGCGCTATACGGCTATCTTTCGGTACAGTGCAAGGAGGAAACGGGGTCCATGCCATAATCTTAATTTCATCAGTGCTATCAGAGTCAATAACACCTGGTAACACAAAAAGCCCTGACAATGTTGTAGATGATCTTCCTAATAATAAGGCTTGTGTTTTAGGGGGTAAAGGTCCCGAGACATTTGTTGACAATAGGTGAACCGAGGAATCGAGTAACGTTACTGTGTGAGCGGTTGCCAGGTCCAGTCCGGCGCTGCCTGTTGTTGCTGGGCGAAGACCTGAGGCACTGCTGCTTCCCTCCGAGGGGGTTGAAGCGTCGGCTGCGGTATTTGTGTCTGCACGCGTCGCTGCTCCGCGCTCCGTAGCCGGTTTCCCTGTATCGGTTGTCCCTGAAAATCATACTTGGACCGACATTGATTAGCATAATGACGCCCTTTTCGGCACCTGGGACAAATCCCAGAGGCTTGGGGTCTAGCACTGGTATTAGCATTTAGACAATTTTTCTTTAGATCCCCGGGTTTGCCACAACTATAACAGTTCCCCGGTCCTGTTGGACCACGCATGGCTGCGAAAGCAGCGGCCATGGCCTCAAATTTATGATCCATAGTACCAATTCTATTACAAGCCTCCACCATTTCAACCAATGTAGGGTTCGGGTTTGGGAGGGATTTTAACAATTTTTTGCAATCTGCGTTAGCATTTTCAACAGCCAGTTTTAGCAACAAAATTTCGCGTGCCTCTGTGTTATCTATTTGGCGTTCCAAGGCTTGTTTTAGTCTGTCAATAAACTGCATATAAGGCTCTCGGGGTTCTTGGGTGATAGTAGTAAAAGCCTTTTGCGGTTTCTGAGAATCGGGAACTTTAAAAAAGGCCTTTTTCGCTTCTTCACGAGTTGCCTCGAGGGCCTCCTGTGGAATTCGAGCTTGATTTACAGGGTTAGTGTGCTGACCTGTGCCTGTGAGGTGCTCCAAGGTCAGTGCAGCAATAGCGTTATTATTATGACCTACATAAGTTAAAAGGAGTGCTTGGAGTCCCCCTCTCCAGTGAGCCTCCCACAAAGCGTATTGAGTCGGTGTCAAAAGCAATTGCGCTAAGGATTTTAAATCATGCGGAGTCATAACATATGTATCAAAAACAGAGGATAACAAGCTTGCAAAATACGGCGAGGAAAGTCCATGTTCAGTGACAGTACGGCGCAACTCCTTAACTACCGGAAAAGATAGAGCTTCCCACTGTGCCCCCCGACCTTGATAAATCACTGGAGCTACTATCATTTTAGCAATCTCTAGTTCTCCTTCCTTTAAGGCTTGGCGCCTTATGTTAGCCCACACATCGTGTGGGTCGGGGGGGTAGAGGTCTGGCTCCTTTTCAGGGTCCACTGGTCCCGGATCAAAGGGATCCTCCTCTGGGGGACACCCCGCAGCACACACCTCTAGTGGTGCAATGGATTTTTTACCCTCCGACGATAACGGAGGTATCGCAGGAGAGTCTTCCTCTCTCTCTGCTTCATCTTTGTGACTTTTTTCCTGGGCTTTTAAAGTTTCAAAAATACTTCTCCACCACGGAAGCATGCGCTGTGCTTCAGCATTCCCCGTAGTCGCTGCATCCCATAATTTCACTCCCACATTGTCCCAAAGTTCTCGCGTAAAAATAGTGGATGCAGTCACAGTGGGTATTTTCACTTGCACCCATTTAAGTATCGTTTTAAGATCATGCCCAGAGATATTCTTTCCATGCTTTTTAAGGAGAGCTTTCATAAGCTCATATACGTCTCTCTCAGGGGAAGACGCTTGATTCCCCATGTTTCCCACAGCTCACCTCTCTACTCCGGAGGGATTGATTGCCGGCCGGCTCCTGCTTCCTTTCAGCAGCTCATTCAAAGTTCTGTGGGACTCGCAGCAAGTCGCTCAGCTAGGCGATTCATAAACCCATCACGTCGGGGTCACCAATTTGCCGCGATGGAGAGACGGGACGCAGCTTGATGCAAGCAAGATGTCGATTTTATTATAATTCTTTACGTACATTTATACTAGTCCTAAGGTAGCGTGTTCTAAGCTAATTGGTTCACATTCCACATTAGGCACTCACAGATTGGCTAATGCTGATGCTAATGCAAAAAGGTATTTTTCTAAACACCTATAAATCTATCTTGAGCAAGGACAACAGGATAATTGTTTTACAGTCTCACCAGCTGTCCCTGTAGGATGTCAGTACTCCCTATTCTGAAAGTTTTTATCTTATCTTTCCCAGGGCCTGTGGCCCACAAGTTCCAGCACATTTTCTTTTATCAACTGAGCAGTGCTGGGGGTTTTGCTGAGACCAGCTGAATCCTGTCCCACAAGTATCCACTTGATAAAATTTAAACAAAGGAATTAGTCAATAGCTTGTGTCAGTAGTAATAGATACTTCATCAAGGTTTTGACTACCAAAAACAAATGCCATGAGCTTAAATGAAGAAAGTTTGGTGTATTTTTATGTATTACTTCACAAGAATGTTGTTACATGTGTTCAATTACAGGTTGTTCAAACATCCAGATATCTTGGGTGGCCAGAACTGCTCTTGGCTAGAAACTATGAAGATATATTTTGCATAAAACTTTTACATGACTGAAGCCATGGCATCTTCAACAAACTTAGATATTGGGGCCCAGTTAATTATAGAAGAATGTACCACTAGCTACAGCCTTCTGCCCATGCCAGACATTAAGGTGGAGCATCAGCTTGACTCTAGCACAGAGGAAGGCCCAGCTCACCATGGGAACGAAATTCATCTTGCCCAACAGATTTGATGTGAATGTCTGTTCATGATTTGTGAAATCTTTAAATGAGGAGGACAGTAAAAATATTCAGGACCAAGTTAACTCTCACCTTGAAGTGGCATCTGTCTTGTTTAAAGGTTGAACTTTATGGTACAAATTGTTATGTATGGACTGTCTCATCCTGTTAAGCTGATACGTTTAAAAAAAATGCTTTACCTTTTTACTAGTATGATGACAAAATAACACGGTTCATGCAGTTGACTTTGTTTTATCAATATGGCTGTACAAAGCCTGTAGTCATTGTCTCACCTATTCAGTTTCACACTACTTGAAAGTGAATGTTGTTGCAATTCTGTAAACTGACTCCTGCAGCTAATCTCCAGACATTGCGGTGCAGCTTCATCAGAATTGATCCAGAATTGATTCATGGCTGCGCATATTGATAGAGAACAGAATTAGGACTTCTGTCTATTTCCACTTAATAATTGTGGTTTTCAGTGCTTGCTGTAATATTTCAGACTGTTAGTAATGTATCTTCTCATGATGTTGAACTTGACCAATTTCCTATAACAAACACAGATCTATTTTGATTATTTCTCTGATTTGTATTGTTGGCTGCAGTTTAGCCATTGTAATTTTCACACTTTTTTTTTATTTGCAGGCCCTAAGTGCTTTCTAGTGGAGCTGCAGACCTGAATGCCAAATTTAGACCCATCAGCAATAGGGTTGCTTTTCTTGGGTAACATTTGTGAACTTCTTAGAAGCAGTCCTGTGGGTCCAGGGACCACATGTTGAAAATCCCTGGTAGGCTTCTTAATTTGATAATGTCAGCTGTAGCTATTTGATTGGCAAACAAAATGTAATTTTGTTTTCATACTGTTGCCCTGTAGTTCATTTAATAGGTTCTTTAAATTTGTGCTTGGCTTTATGATCATGAAGCTCTCTATAGTGTGTATGTTAATTAGCTTCCAGTCATTAATTACTTGTGCACACTGGTGTCAAATCAATTTAGCCAAAAATGGAGTTTAATCCTTTAATATGTCTGTTTTGTTAAGAGGCAAAATAGTTTTGGCAGAAAATAAACCCCCTTGCGTTCTAACACTCCTCACCGAAGTGGGAGGCTAGAGGCGGCTAGGTTTAAATTCTGAGTGATGCCCAATTCACCACTATCAGTCCAGTCGCGTTTAATATATTAAACTATCACGATTCCGGATACACTAATAGTGGACTGCACCTTCAGTCTAGTCATGTTCATGAACTAGCATGGCCACTCTCCAGTGTTTGGTCGCGTTCAATGAGAAACCGAAATGGCTAGCTACTTAAGTAGTGCAGTTTATTCAAGCAACAGATATAAAGGTTCTTATGGTTTGCTGGTGATAAATACACTGTCTGCAAAGCATGTGCAAGTAAAAATATTGTTAATGGTACAAAACATGCGACAAAGTTATAAACAATACAGCCTGGCTATAAATGTGGAAAAGTAACCCTCTAGAGAGATTTCTAAGTTTCTCGAGGAAGCACTCGGTATAGTCTAAGTCTTACCCAAAGGCATCCCTATGGGGGGGAAGAAAGGCTCAGCCCATCGACTGGTCCCGGAAGTCAAAGGCAGTCCGTGATGGAGTCCTCCTTGACTTGTTCACAATGGTGTCTTCCCTAGTATCCCCCTTTTCTTGGGCTATTTTTATACTATTTTTTACCTTCAAGGTGGAGTTTGAGTGACTCTAGTCATAAATACCTTTATTATGATTGGTGTAAAATTCTCTCGCTTCGCATTTAAAGGTATAGTTTACGAAAAATTCAGGGCGCAGACTCAAGGAGGAGTGGTCGCACCTTGGAGGCGGGTAGCCTTTGGGCTGGAGGTGTGTTTTGGTATTATAATGACATTATAATGAGCAAAGTTCGCACAAAGGACAGCATTTTATCAAAATTTGACAGACTGTTGGCTCAGGGTAGCAAATATGCAGCTTATCAGTTCCATAGGATCACCTTGTTCCCATATCTGCTGTATGATCACAGAGCTTGACTGTGGAATCTTCACTCCACTCCATCCTCCGTGTTGCTTTGCAAGCAATATTGTTCAGGGAATCACAGATGGAGCAGATTCCTCGCATACCAGCTGCCACTGTATTCCACCCTGGAAATGTTTTTATTTTATACTTTTCCTTAATGTGTGAACAATGCTATATTTTTAATATAATTTTATTTTAGGAATTATTCTACATATGTCTTTCCAGTATTTAATCAGTTGGCTTTTTAAAAAATATTTGGCTTGTCAGCTACTTCTCAAAACCAAAAGCTACTTGTGAGAATTAGAAGCCAAGATAACATATATATTCTGTAATAAAATACCATTAAATTCTAATAGAGAGCTAGAAAAGTTAGTACAAATGAACACAGCAGCACTGACTTCTTGAATTCTAAGTGTTGACCTGCTGTTGCATTTTCTGTAAGTAAGTTAGTGTGGAATATCTCTATTTCTGCTGGGTAAATATTAATAAGGCAGTCATAATGCAGTTACAATTTTATCTAACAGTAGAAAAAGTCCTAGTGAAGAAATTTAGTGAAGGTTATGTCCACCCATTCAGTGGACTGGTTAGGGAGTAGACAAAGGAGATGCAGTTACATGACTGCATGTCTGTCTAGAGCAGCATCACATTCATTGCACAGAAGAGTGTTAGTAAGGGTATTACAGGCTAAGTGGAGCTGTCCTATCTATCTGCTAAATCCATGCCGTGCATGTTGAAAGTCTAGACAAAGGTTTACCTCATTTAGATACCAACTTGTCTCTGGGTGACATTACACCATACTGAATGTGTGGGGTAGCAGCATTTTTTTATGCCAGAAACAAATACAGCCCTTTCTTCAACTTACACAAAATGATGTGGAAAAAGTATGTCTCGCAAAGCTTACTTAACATGGGTTTTAAAGATCATAGAATCATAGAATGGTTCGGGTTGGAAGGGATCTTATAGGTCGTCAAGTTCCAGCCCCCCTGCCATGGGCAGGGACACCTCCCACTAGACCAGGTTGCTCAAAGCCCCATCCAGCCTGGCCTTAAACACCTCCAGGGATGGGGCATCCACAACTTCCCTGGGCAACTGTGGCGTATGAAGAAATCACGGACTCGTAGGTCATGCAGTAAGTGAATCCAAATCGACCCTTTATTGCTACACAGAGAAACTTATATACACTAAGACACAAACCCACTCCCCTCGTAATGCCCAATCATGGACTTAAAAAATATTTTCTACCTTCTACTGAGCTTATCACAATAACAGGTACTCTGCTACCAGGACAAGTTTCGGTTCCCAGACTGTGTTCTGGTTTTGTCAGGGTGAGCTTCAGGATGTGTAACTTATGTTTCTCATTCCTCCCCTGCTCTCAAGGTTGCTACTGGCACACACTGTTGCTCCAGATGCACGTAAATCTTAGCCGTCTGAGAGAACTTTAACTGAACCCACATCTCCCCCTCCTTTATTAGTTAGAATAGAAACCAAAGCAAGGGTCATCACAACCTGGCACTGAATATCACACGTCTAATTAATAACTGAACCTAGGAACCCAAAAAGAAAGAAAATTAAACAAAAAGAGCAAAGCATCTTCAAGGGCCTGTAATCATGTACTATAGCAAAAGTTAATCACTCAAGAAAGCACTTAACCCTCTTTTTGGTATTTTCAACTTCATCCTTAAGAAGTCTAACTAAATAACCTATACCATCTTGCTCTTCCCATTCACGCGTAAAATTAACAGGTATCCATACTTCTGGTCATCTTCTAAAAGAACAATAATTTCCTAATGCTAAATCAACATGTGTAATACAATTCTTAAAGAAAAGGATTGTGCTTCTAATGAATACAAACTATCATTAAAGGTTACATTAAGATTACAAGCTAATGCAAATACATATGGGTGAGTAGTACACACAGTTATGTTAGCACAATGCAAAACCCATCAGATTAAGGTAATATTTTTCTGCATATACAACTCATGTACAGTTCGTGTTAAACCTGGCAAAACTAATCTCCATAGTTTTAATGCTAGAATGATTGTCCTTAGAATCAAAGGGCCTGCCATTTCCCATCATGCCAAATTAGGCTCGCATTATCCTCACTAAAAGATAATGCTAAACAATTGTATTTTTGATTCCAAAAGGTGCCATGCGGACCCCAGTCAATAGCAAACCCAAATGACAAATTTTGTCTTTGAGGATACAACCTCAGACACGGTCTCCGAGCCAATTGTTGTAGATCTTGCAATTTTGCAGGTTGCATGCTGGGAAAGAAGACAAATATGGGATAATACCTTCCTCGTCGGTATTGCTTGGACTTGGCAGAGTGACCATAGTGTAATTAGTTTTGCCATTTAGTTTTAATCCAATAAGATGTAGCTGAGTAGTAAAATTTATATAAGGAGATTGATTCTTGGGCCTAGTAACATTGGCCCATGTGACACACATGTAAGTCACTATAAAATATCTGGCTAGTCTCAAAGGAATTGTTAAGATCGTCACAAGATGGTGGTAATCAAACTCCTTTCATCCATCTCGTGTCATTATTACTTAAAGGTGACACTAGATCCCACCATGTGAGAGGCCTAAACACAGGCAGGTCTAAAACATGCGCCCAATAGACATAAGCTCTAGTTACTGAGCTACATAACATACATATGATAATGCGAAACACATGCGACATGATTAAACCTGAGGAAGATTAGAATCTTCCTCTTTATCTTCACCTTGAGAGACGTCTTCAACAGATTCTGCGTCTTTCTATATAGTGTTGGCGGGCTTGATATTTTTCGCAGGTAACTAGTATGGTCCTGTGGATAAAGAAACACAACCATAACCACGTCCCCATGACAACAAGGGGACTGGGCCCATCCATTGTCCTGATTGTAAGTCTTTATAAAATGCAGTAGGCTTCATATTTGTCTGATCCGGCAAACCATATCGCCGTCGATTAGCAGTCAAACTGTCAGCACGCATAAGATTCAAAAAATTTAGAACATAAGTGGCTTTATCTAATTGTTCCTGAGGTGTGATACCCAGGGGATTCCCCCTTTTTTGTTTATGAAGCATATTTTTCAGAGTAAGATGAGAACGCTCTATAATTGCTTGACCAGTCGGAGAATGGGGAATACCTGTAACGTGCAGGATACCCCACTCAGCTAAAAAGGTTTTTGTCCGTCTAGCGACATAGCCTGGCCCATTATCAGTCTTAATTTTCTGTGGAATACCTAAAACAGCAATTGCACGAAGCCAATGGCGACAGACATCTTTAGCCTTTTCGCCCCTGTGTGCAGAAGCAACAATAAACCCAGAAAAGGTGTCAACAGTAACATGTACAAAGCGAAAAACTCCAAACGCAGAAATATGAGTAACATCAGTTTGCCATAGTTCATTGGGCTGCAATCCACGAGGATTAGATCCAGTCTGTGTAGGAAGCGGCAGGAGACGCTGGCAATCCGGACAGCAGAGACAATTTCTCGTGCCTGCTGCAGTGTAAGCTGGAAATCCTTGGAGAGTGCCTTGGCGTTCTGATGATAAAATTCATGGGAGAGTTGAGCCTGTTGAAGTTTCTTAGGTACCACAACAGTCACAGTAAAAGAATCGGCAACAGCATTACCTTCAACCATAGGCCCAGGCAATGTAGTGTGAGAACGTAAATGAGACACAAAATAAGAATGAGCTCTCCGTGAAATCAATACATACAACCTGGAGAGGAGATCAAACAAGTCCTGATTTGCAACTTCCTTTAAAAAGGATTTTTCTAATCTTTGTATAATACCAAAGACATAGGCAGAGTCAGTGACAACATTAAGGGGTTCAGCAGGAAATAAACTGAATGCATGGATGGCAGCTGTAAGCTCAACCAATTGAGTAGAACCTGACTGAAAAACAACAGAGTTTTGCCACCCACGTGTGGCCTCTTGCCAGACAACAGCAGCTTTGCCCGTTCTTCCAGAGCCATCAATGAATGCCGTTCGGGCATTAGGGATTGGCGAAGATTGCTGCAAAAAAAGAGGCTGTAGAGGAACATCTTTTAGGGAGTTAAGCAGACGGTGCTTCGGCAGAGTATAAAGTATTTTGCCAAGGTAGTCCGCAAAGGCTGCCTGTAAAGATAAACTCTCACGAAGCATTACCGTAAAATCTTCCTTCCTGATGTACATATGAATGAAATCCGGATCAGTTCCTCAAAGTTGCTGGCATCGCAGTCGACCTGTAGAAATTAATCTCACAAACATCTCAAGCAAAGTAGTTACAGTTTTTGAAAATGAATGAGGAAGGAAAATCCATTCTAGTACAAATAGCTGTTGTTCCTTTTCATCCCATTGGCCAATAATCGCATATGGCTGGAAAGAATTAGGGATTAAAAATAGATGGACAGGTAAATTTAAATCATACCTGGATGCAAAGGCTGTATTAACCCTTTCTGCCACAATCTGCAATGCTTGTGAAGCTTCCCCGGTAATCGATCTTGGGGATGACAAATCAGAATCGCCTTTCAAAAGGTCAAACAGGGGAGATAATAATTCTGTAGAAATCCCCAATAAAGGTCGTAGCCAATTAATGGTTCCCAATAATTTTTGTAACTCATTCAATGTAGTTACTGTATTGACAATTTGTATGGGTTGTGGAATAATGGTTTTATCTAAGATTTGCCAACCCAGATATTTCCAAGGTGGTATAGACTGTACCTTCTCAGGTGCAATCCAAAGTCCGTAGCGTTCCATGGCCAATTTCACCTCAGCAAACGCAGATTGTAACTGAAACTCATCAGGCACAGCAATTAAAATATCATCCATGTAATGATAAAAACAACAGAGTAGGAAATTGTGTTTTCACTGGTTTCAAAGCAGAATAAACAACAAATTGACAAATAGTTGGACTATTTTCCATGCCTTGAGGAAGCACTACCCAATGATATCTCTCCATAGGCCCTTCATTGTTAATAGAAGGTACAGAAAAGGCAAAATGTGGACAATTATCAGGATGCAGAAAAATTGTAAACAATCCTTTAAATCAATGACAAGAAGATTCCAAGATTGTGGTATCATTGCAGGATTTGGCAGTCCCGATTGCAGTGCACCCATTGGAGCTATAACAGCATTAACTGCCCATAAATCCTGCAATAATCGCCATTTGCCCGATTTCTTAGGTATTACAAAAATTGGAGTATTCCATGGACTTGTAGAAGGGACAATATGTCCTAACTGCAATTGTTCTGCAACCAGCTCTTGCGCTCGCTCCAACCGCTCACCTCTGAGGGGCCACTGATCAACCCAAACAGGGGAATTGGTTAACCATGTAAGTTTGAGCCGCGGTTGGACATCAGCAACCCCAGTCAAAAATATGTCATTAAAAGCAAACCCCATTGTGAAATCAAGTCACGGCCCCATAATGTGGGTACTGGTAGAATGTATGGTTTCAATTTAGTTATTTTCCCATCCGGTCCTTCAACCAGCAGGAATTGTAGGGATTGTTGAGGAAGCTGAGTTCCTCTGACCCCAGTAATTAAAGCAGCTGTGTCCACAACAGGCCATTCAGACGGCCAGTCAGACTTATGGATGATAGAAATATCCGCTCCAGTATCTACCAACCCTGAAAAATCTTTACCATTAAGTCGACAAGTAAGAAAAGGTTGTTGAGTCGTGATCTGCTGAGTCCAATAAATCTGTGGGGATCCTGTACTCCCGAAACCTCCAGCTCCACGGATCGGTGCCGATGCAGCAGTGTCGTCTGTTAAAGGAGACAAACTAGGGAGAGGTATTAATTGAGCAATGCGTTCACCTGCTGGTATGGTACAGGGAGTCTATGCCATGATTTTAATTTCTCCCCGATAGTCACTATCAATAATCCCAGGTAAAACAAACAAACCCATCTTTGTAGTAGAAGACCGGCTCAGTAACAAAGCATGTCCGTTAAAAGGCAGTGGCCTTGCGGTCCCGTCGATATCAGGTGCACAGAAGTATCATTTATGTTTGTTGTGGCGAAAGTTGCCGTGTCCAACCCGGCACTCCTGGGGGTGGCATGGCGGGGGGTGATGCCTGCATTGCTTATCCATTCCCCTGCTGTGGTACTAATTGCAGCATCTGGCCTTGGGCCCTGTTGGGATTGCATGGGGCACCGGACCGCGTGCCCCTCCTGGCGTTTCCCGACTGCGGAGAGGGTAAGGGATGACCATTTTTATCAAATTTAGAGTGACATTGATTGCTCCAATGATATCCTTTCTGGCACCGAGGACATAATTCATTCGGAGTCTTATCCCTTTCTCCCCTTCGTTTTGGGCAATCCTTTCTCATGTGTCCGTCCTGCCCACACGAAAAACATTTAATAGCAGCACGAGCCACGGTTAGTTGTCGAGCCAATGCCGTCGCTAACATCTCAAACCTGCGCTCTTCCGTTCCTACATGCTGACACGCTTTAATAAGTTCATTCAAAGTGGTGGCCTTGCCACATATAGGGTCTAAAGCCCTGCGGCATTCAGTGTTAGCATTTTCCACTGCTAATTGCATTAATAAAAGTTCAGCAGCTGCTGGAAGTTCAATCTGTCAAGAAATAGCTGTTTGCAAGTGGTCTATGAATTCTATGTAAGGCTCTTGCGCTCCCTGTCGGATACTTGCAAATGACAGTTCTGAAATCTCTTGATGTTGATTCCGCGGGGGCGGCCGCGTGGCCCCCCCGTGCCACGCATGGCAGAAGCCCTTTTTCTACACTCTTCCATGAAATCCCTTCTTGCCTTATCGTGAGAATCATTAGGAGGCACATCTAGAGAAGGAGCATAAGGTGGTGGGTGTGTAACAGAGACACGACTAACAGTCATTCGTTTAGTATTTTGTAAGATCTGTTCCGCAGTTGGTGCAGAAGCCACCATAGCTTTAACCGGAGTTAAAGACGGGTACAAATCAGGCTCTTGATCAGAGTCAATAGGACCTGGATCAAAGGGATCCTCAGGTATCTGTGAGTCTAAGTCGTCGGCTGCTTCTACTGTAGCAGCTAACGGCAATTGCGGCTGCTGAGCTGAATCACAGACAGGCTCAGCGTCAGGGTCTGAACCAGCCGGAGCTGTATCCTCTAAAGTTAATAAATCAGCCGGCGGAGGTGGAAAATCTGAGTTAGCAAACACTTTATCGGTAGGGAGGAATGTTCTTAACGCTGTATATATGACACGCCATGTTACGATATTATCAGGATTAACATCATGATCAATAATTAGTCGTGCTTGCAAGCATTCTGCCACTTTCTGCCAGTCAGAAAGATCATAAGACCCGTTGGGGGGATACCACGGACAGTGATCCCAAATCCATACTAAAAGCTGTACAAGCTTAAGAGGCTGTAACTTTAATCCTTATTTGTTAACGATTTTCATTAAAAGTGCTTTATGTATCTGCTGCGCTTTCATCGCAAACTGCCCCATATATTATAATAATACCTTCCCCGGCCCCTCGCTGTGCTAACCTTATATCATGCAGCGATGAGTATATAGGAGCTCCTTGGTGATCAATGTCTTCCGTCCGGCTCACGGGGGTACGCCACTGATCCTTGATCACCGTCGTGCTGAATCTTTAACCCTGTTCGGGTGCCATTTGTGGCATATGAAGAAATCACGGACTCGTAGGTCATGCAGTAAGCAAATCCAAATCGACCCTTTATTGCTACACAGAGAAACTTATATACACTAAGACACAAACCCACTCCCCTCGTAATGCCCAATCATGGACTTAAAAAATATTTTCTACCTTCTACTGAGCTTATCACAATAACAGGTACTCTGCTACCAGGACAAGTTTCGGTTCCCAGACTGTGTTCTGTTTTTGTCAGGATGCATTTCAGGATGTAAAACATGTTTCTCATCCTCCCCTGCTCTCAAGGTCGCTACTGGCACACACTGTTGCTCCAGATGCACGTAAATCTTAGCTGTGCGAGTGAACTTTAACTGAACCCACAGGCAACCTGTTCCAGTGCCTTACCACCCGCACAGGAAAGAATTTCTTTCTGATATCTAATCTAAATCTCCCCTCTTTCAATTTAAAACTTACTCCTCATCCTATCGCTACATTCCCTGATAAAGCGTCCCTCCCCATCTCTCCTGTAGGCTCCCTTTAGGTACTGGAAGGCTGCTATAAGGTCTCCCCGGAGCCTTCTCTTCTCCAGGCTGAACACCCCCAACTCTCTCAGCCTGTCCTCACAGCAGAGGGGCTCCAGTCCTCTGATCATCTTCGTGGCCCTCCTCTGGACCTGTTCCAACAGGTCCATGTCCTTCCTGTGCTGAGGACTCCAAAGCTGGACGCAGTACTCCAGGTGGGGTCTCACCAGAACATAGTAGAGGGGCAGAATCACCTCCCGCAACCTGCTGGCCATACGTCTTTTGATGTAGCCCAGGATGCAGTTTGCTCATGTTGAGCATCTCATCCACCAACACCCCCAAGTCCTTCTCCTCAGGGCTTCTCTCCAGCCATTCTCTGCCCAACCTGTATTTGTGCCTGGGATTGCTGTGACCCAGGTGCAGGACCTTGCACTTGGCCTGGTTGAACTTCATGAAGTTCACATGGGCCCACCTCTCAAGCCTGTCCAGGTCCCTCTGGATGGCATCCCTTCCCTCCAGCATGTTGATCACACCACATAGCTTGGTGTCATCGGCAAACCTGCTGAGGGTGCGCTCAATCCCACTGTCCATGTCTCCGACAAAGATGTTGAACAGCACTGGTCCCAGTACTGACCCCTGAGGAACACCACTCGTCACTGGCTTCCACTTGGACATTGAGCCATTGAGATCTTGTGACACTGGTGCTTTCTAGTTTGACTTAGAATCTGTGACTATCTCTTAATACTCTTACTAGTGCTAAAATGCTGTCTATTTTCTCTGTTCAGTGTAGCTGAATGCAACATCCATACTTCTCCTTCCCATGGTATCATAGTAAGAAATGTTTATACTTGCTAGATTTTTCCTATTTTTATTTGGTATTGTAATGAACTTTAATATAGGAAGAAAACATTGAAATAATCTTGTCTAATTTCACAGGGTTCCAACCATAAAATTGTAATCCACCTGCTGTACTGAATTCATGACTGAAGCGTCATTGTCCAGAAAGGATCCAATTATTGATTTAAAAACCAGAGATAAAGATTTTTCTGATCCTTTCTAAGCTTTAACTTAATGTGTTTGATATATTTTTTTTCAGAATTTGTGTAGCTTGTAAAATTTATTAAAATTAGATGATTGGTAAGTGCTACAGACTACTGCAAATGTCATGATTGTCATAGATCTTGAAAGTCAAGAAGGCACTGTTTATGTGTGGGGTTTTTTAATTCTTAATTTTCAAGCATTTTTCTCTATAAATTACTTCTCTTTAATTTACTTCATCTATAAACTTACTTCCTCTATAAATTAATTTAAAATCTTGAGTGTGCATCTTAAACTAAGCAAGTCCAATGCTTAAAAAAAAAAACAACAAAAACCAAACAACTGTTTGCATGGGAAAAACAAATCTGGAACTACAACATACACCATTGGACAAAATGCTCAGTCTTTCTGAAAAAAAATCAAACTTTCATGCAGTGAATAGGAAGAGGACAGTGAACATTTACATATTATGTAATCATTAGCTAATTGTCTTATTATACAAATTGGATAATTTATTATATATTCCCTCCTGAGCACCTTTCAGACCTGCCCCAAGTTGTAATTATCAAAACCGTGCACCTATGCAGAGTTTACTGTGGGGTCAGAGATTTCTTTTCTTCATAACTCCTTAAGAATTATGCTACTTTTAATGCTTGGTACTTTTTATTAAAAATGAAAAAAACCACAACCTTTTTCTTCTTCTGTAGATGTCATGTTGTATATAGTTTTGTAATGTCTGATCTGTTCCATATTTTAGTGAGTGAGCACCATGACAGGTCTCCCGATAGCATGTGATCTCTTTGCATTATGTCATTTTTAAACTACACAGCCTTAATTTATCAAATGAAAATAAGCATTTATTGATAAATGTTCTTGATGTGGTCTTGAGTTGCTGACCAAGCAGCAGAGAAGACAGCATGTTACCTTGTAAAAAGTCAGTGTAGGAAGTATCTTTGCTTTCTAGTATGATTTATACATGGATTAGAAAATTACCAAAACCTATGAAACTCTTTGGAAAAATTTTCAATTTTTAAGATGGTGATTCCTTTCAGAGTATAAGGTGAAATCTGTCTACACTCTCAAATCCAAGTTCTGTTCAGCTCAAGACAGTGGACATGCGCCCAGCTCCAAATAGAGTAGAATGGAAATCAATGTGCTTATCACATGCTTTTGCTTCCCTTTTTTGCAGCTTTATCAGTTCATCAGCTGGCTGCTCAGGAAGAAATGTTATATATGGCCACACATATTGAACAAGGTGAGACTGAGGGAGATTAAATGCCTGCCTTTTTTCCTTTGGGGCATTTTTACCCTGTTGTGCTTGACATTTTCCCCAAATCTGCATACCCCCCCCCAAAAAAAAACCCCAAACCAAAACTCCAAATCTGGTACAAATTGAAGGATATTTGAGATATCTGTTCTTTGTGGATGTGAACTATTGTTTTACATGAGTCTTTTATCTACTCATTTGTATGATTTGGGTTTTAAGTGAAACATTAGCATTAATGGGAGCTGTAGGTAAATCCCTTCCTCCCCCTGCTCCCCAGCTATATAGATAACCCATGTAAACAAGGGGAGAACCTGTTAGTTCTATCAGAAGTTAAACTTTTTTTTTTAAATTATCTTTATAATTTAAAACACATTCCTATTAATGGTGCCTTTCCAATTCTATTTAATCAATAAATATATATAGCTATATGTTGGTAATTTAAGCCATAGATCACACCTGCAATATCACGATGCTACTCATTCTGAGCTGTGTGATATTCTTCATTGTGACAGCTGTGTCCATAATACATATACAAAATTTCAACTTTACATAACATATTGAGCTGAGTACTGTTAATAGTATAATTTATTGTACGATTAGTAATCAGCCTTGCTTTCAGTGCACTTTTGTTGAAATGTTTACTGGAAAGCAGGCAATGAGTAGCCGAGCCTGTATACTTTGTAATGAGTTGTATATATGGAAAACAAATCGATCCAGAAATCTCAGTGATGGTTAAAAATGCTTATTATAGAATATTCATCTAGGTTTGGAGGGACCTTTAAAATCATCGAGTCCAACCATCAACCTAACACTGCCATAACCACCACTAAACCATGTCCCTCAGCACCACATCTACCTGTCTTTTAAATACCTTCAGGGATGGTGATTCAACTACTTCCCTGGGCAGCCTGTTCCAATGTTCGATAACCCTTTCAGTGAAGAAATTTTTCCTAACATCCATCCTAAACCTCCCCTGGTGCAACTTGAGGCTGTTTCCTCTTGTCCTATTGCTTATTACTTGGGAGAAGAGACCGACCCCCACCTGTCTACAAACTCTTGTGACTTTGAGGTGATGTCTCTTAGGAAATGTTCCCAGTGAGAATTTCTCATAATTAGTAGTGCATATTTAATATATGTGATCAAGGAAGATCACTTGAGTTGGTTTAAAATGTTCACAGTGTGAGGAGCGGAAAAGGCCTTGACACTGTGCAAGTGCTGCTTAGCAACAGCTAAACCATCCCTGTGTTATCAACACTGTTTCCAGCACAAATCCAAAACATTGCCTTGTACTAGTGACTGTGAAGAAATTTAACTATATCCCAGCCAAAACCAGCACAGATGTTAAATAATACTGGTCCCAATACGGACCCCTGAGGGACACTACTCATCACTTGTCTCCACCCAGATATCAAGCAATTTACAGCAACTCTTTGAGTGTGACCATCCAGCCAATTCCTTATCCACCGAGTGGTCCACCTGTCAAATCCATGTCTCTCCAGTTTAGAGACCAGGATGTCATGCAGGACAGTGCCAAACGCTTTGCACAAGTCCAGGTAGATGACATCTGTTGCTCTTCCCTTATCCACCAATGCTGTAATCCCATCAGAGAAGGCCATTAAGTTTGTCAGGCACAATTTGCCCTTGGTGAAGCCATGTTGGCTGTCACCAATCATCTCCTCATTTTCCAGGAGGATCTGCTCCATGATCTTGCTGGGCACAGAGGTGAGACTGACCGGCCTGTACTTCCCCAGGTCTTCCCTTTTTCCCTTTTTGAAAATGGGGGTTATGTTTCCCATTTTCCAGTCAGTGGGAACTTCACCGGACTGCCACGACTTCTCAAATATGATGGATAGCAGCTGTGTGAGTCAATGCAGGCAGGATGCAGGAACAACCACAAAACCATGGATTAAGGGCAAAGAACAAATTTAATCTCAATACCTCAAGGATCAGGGAACCTCTGAAGCAGCACCTGGGCAGAGGCAGGCAAGCAGGGGACGCAGGCACCACAGAGTGAGAGTCCTTATTAGCAAGAGAGTCCTTGTTAGCAAGGGAGTGAGAGAGCCAGAGAGCTCCCACTTGCTGTTTGGGCCTGTATTTCAAGGATTCTGGCAGGCAGAGTTTTCCGCTGTGCTTTGATCTCTTCAACAGCAGGGCAGGAATCTCAAGCATGTTCGATAAGGTGCCCCTGAGTCCATCCCAGGCCTGTGTTATCTAAGTGCAGATGTCCTGCTTGTTGAGCACACAAAACTAAGCAACAATTAGTGTGATATATGTGTTTTCCAGCACCCCACATGTGAGTCACTTGAGCGTATTTACAGTCCTCCTTGCTGATCTTCCGTTACTTTCCCACATTCCACCCCCTCGCTCAAGAGACCGCTTCTGCTGGGATTGACAAAGCTGGAGATGTTCATTTAGGCTTGCAATAAACATATATAGAAAAAGGAATAAACATCTCTCTACAATAATGCTTTGAATCAGGTGTCCTGTTCCTCCTATCCAGGAATTAAACCCCTCAACCAGCCAGGCACCACCAGTAGGTTGTTCTGTTTGATGCATTCAGTCCTGGACAATGTTGAATGTTGTGCTCTGGGCTGGTGGCTGTTTCAGCAGTTATGTTGAAGCAACATGTTTTCAAAGTCGAAGCAGCGTTTCTGGTGTCCAGGGTGGAAATCATCTACCATCAGTCAATTTGTAATGTTCATTAGCACGTAGCCGTTCCCTACTCAGAAAAGACAGCAATGAGACATTAATATCAAAGTCACTTAGCACAGTATAATTCTATAATACAGCTGCTGGTGTTGATGCACCAATGAAACAAGTTGTCTACAGATCTGCAGCTGTTAATCTTCCCTTAGTATAAAATGCAGACAAGTTAGTTGCAGTAGAGGCTAACCAAATCTAAGTGTTTACATGTTGATTTTGCAGAGATGTATCCAGGGCATGTGCTTGTAGTACCAGACTACAAAGCATGATGAGCCAACCTGTGACAGGGGAGGAAAACAGCAGTGATATCTCCTTCCAGTGATACATAAGTGCTGCTTCAGCTCCTTCAGCTACTATTACTTTGGGTTTGATAGCCTGACGTGAGGTAATTGCCCACACGGATTGTAGAGCTATGGCTTGTGCTTTTTCAGATTGAACTTCAATTCGATGTTGGGTTTGCAACACCAATAACACCGTTCCAATGCTATCTCCTCTAGATAAGGCACAGGTATTCGCCGAAGACACCTGAAATACAAAAACTCGAGAATCTGATATTAACAAAGGATGTAAAATAAGAGGAGAAGTTGGTTTATGATTTATAGCGGAACCTTGTAATGCCCTGGACCAAAACCCCACAGATTCTTTCTGATTTTTCATCCCAGTCATCTGCCACAATCCTGAGACTATATTGTCTGGAATTGTTACTAATTCAAATGAATATCCTTGCTTAGGAGTGTATAATTGTGCATGCTCAATCAAAGCATCTTTGCAGGCATCAAAGGCCTCTTGTTGTTGCTTGGTCCCCTGCCAGACAACTTTCTTCCTAGTTAATTTCTGCCAAAGGCATATTAATATGACCAAATGTGGGATAAAAGTTCTCCAATACCCTAAAAGTCCTCCAAAGGTCTGTGACTGTTTTACTGTGATTGGTACAGGAAATGGCTGCCTCATTTGCTGTACCTGATTTGGTATTTTTCTGATCTGTCCATGCCAAACTATTCCCAAAAATTGTAGAGTAGCACTAGGGCCCTGTATTTTCTTTGGATTATTTGCCCAACCTCGGTCCTGCAAATGCACTTTTAGCAATTCGGCAGCTGCTTCACTTTCTTGTTGTGACTCTGCCATAATCAATTGATCATCAGTATAATGATAAACAGTAACTGTACCCGACCACACTGCTAAATCAGCTGCTATCATTAGGTGGCAAATGGAGGGACTGAGTTTGTATCCTTGAGACAATACTTGTAAAGTATATTGATTTTGTTGCCGGGCAACATCTTGCACTGAGGTGTCAGGCGGGGTGGAGGGGGGGCGAGGAGTTGGTTGTGGGGCTGGGGGTGGTTGACTTTTTTGCGTAAATGCTAACTTTTGCCACCGGGAAAACATTTCTGATGTTGTGATCCCATCTATTCCTGGTTTTGGGATACCGGCTTGTACAAAATCATTCCACCTTTGTTTCCTTGTCACCCATGCTGTAACTCCTTTCCATTTTGCTGCCTGTCCTTTACTCACCACCCGCACAGAGGGTCCCGAAATCACAGCCCCAGTTTCCCTCAAGGTATTTGCTAGGGCGCCTACATTATCCATAGCATTTGTCACTGCTGGTATAATCATGGGGTTTAGTGAGGCAGGTGCTCCTCTCAAAAACTGCATTTTGATACTTTTTGTCACTGTTACACTGTCCGGATTGGATCCTGTAACCAACACAGGAACTGTCCTCATCTGCTGCACCAAATTAATACCTACGACACTAATTCAACAGGTTCTGTATATGCTGCTAAAACTGCTGCGCACAACCACTGATACGACATCGGGGCAATAATGTCTCGCCTGTCAGGACCTCTGACATTTTGCAGCTGAGCATGTCCTTGTTCTGTCTGATCATCAATGGCTCTAGGGCTTAGAAAATCTTTTTCACTCACTGATAAATGGATAGAAGCAGCTCCACTATCCCATGCTCGCAAACTCCATGACAGTATGCCTCCCCCACTCTTTTGCTGACAGGTCTCTGAAAATTCCCTTTACTCTTTCAGAGTGTAAGTACCAGTGATCTGCACTCCTCTGTCTGCTCGTTCCTGCTCCCCCCCATTTGTATGAGGGGTTGTGCTTCCAACACCTCAGTGCTTTTTAAGCCCGGATCAAATTCAAACTCAGTCTCAGAGTCTGAGGATTCACTCCAAATATTTTCATCCCATTCCTCGGGATCCCATGACCATTTTGTAGTGAGAGCATGAACTTGGGAAATCAAAAGCTTACTTTTCCCATATTTGTCCCTTTGTTTATTAACAATACACGCTACAACCCGGTCTACATTATCTTGCATCTCATAGCACCGCTCTGCTTGAACCGTAATTACTTCTTGTGCAATCGCCTTTGCATCTTGCAAACTCCTGTTTTCCTTTTCCAATTCTCTCACTTTACCACACAATGCAATAACTTCACGGTCAAGAGCTCTTAGTCCGGTAGGTAACAGCCATCCCAATCTGCCCGCTAATTTGCTGCTTTCCACAGCAATCCATGCATGGCCATTTCAATGCTCTGGGGGGTAATCACCGCCCCATCATCTATTTCAGGCCATGCCTCTGGCAGAGCCAATTTAGCCAAGAAAGTAGCCACAGGGGTCCAGTGCTCCGTACTGGGCCATCCTGGAATAGGGGGAGTCACCATAGTAGCCTCCCCAGTCCCCAACTTTTTTATCAGCCATAGCATGGGTGTTCCTGGAGCTGCCAACTACGCCAAATGTGTGAGCTGATGCAGGCAGGATGCAGGAACAACCACAAAACCATGGATTAAGAGCAAAGAACAAATTTAATCTCAATACCTCATGGATCAGGGAACCTCTGAAGCAGCACCTGGGCAGAGGCAGGCAAGCAGGGGACGCAGGCACCACAGAGTGAGAGTCCTTATTAGCAAGAGAGTCCTTGTTAGCAAGGGAGTGAGAGAGCCAGAGAGCTCCCACTTGCTGTTTGGGCCTGTATTTCAAGGATTCTGGCAGGCAGAGTTTTCCGCTGTGCTTTGATCTCTTCAACAGCAGGGCAGGAATCTCAAGCATGTTCGATAAGGTGCCCCTGAGTCCATCCCAGGCCTGTGTTATCTAAGTGCAGATGTCCTACTTGTTGAGCACACAAAACTAAGCAACAATTAGTGTGATATATGTGTTTTCCAGCACCCCACATGCGAGTCACTTGAGCGTATTTACAGTCCTCCTTGCTGATCTTCCGTTACTTTACCACAGCAGCTTAGCAACTTCATCTGCCAGTTCCCTCAGGACGAGATGCACCTCATCAGATCCCATGGACTTGTGCAACTTCAGGTTCCTTAGATCGTCTCAGACCTGATCTTCTCCTACAGTGGGCAGAACCTCATTCTCCTAGTCCCCGCCTCTGGATTCTCTGAGGTGGGCAGTGTGGCTAGAGCCCTTGCAGGTGAAGACCAAGACAAAAGTGTTATTGAGTACCTCAGGCTTCTCCACATTGCTTGTAGCCAGATCTCCCATTTCGCTCATCAGGGGGGGTACATTTTTTTCGTGGTTTGGGCCGACTTTACCAAAACCGGACCGACAGATGGCCCTTTCCCCCCCAATTATCCCCCCACAAAAAGAGGAGAGAGGAGGAGAAAAAGGAGATGCAGAAGTTTAGAATGAACTAAACTACTTTAATGAAGAAATAATATTAAAATAAAAATAAAGATGAAAATAATGAAATAGATACAATATATACAAAACCGTATCAAGCTCCCAGGATGACAGTCACGTCACCGGCAGGCACTGGGGAAGTCCCAGACTGGACTCAGTGACGAATGGGAACTGGATTCCAGCTCTGGAGTCAGGAACGCACGGATCGGGATCAAAGGCAGATGAACAGACAGAGTCCTCTCTGGACGTCGGCCATCGCAGGAAGGGGCCTGACCCTTTGATCCCTCAGCCTTTATACTGAGCATGGGGCAGATGGGATGGAATACCCCAGTTGGTCAGGTTTGGGTCACCTGTCCTGTCCACTCCTCCCCACCGATGTGACCTCTTTACAATTTTTCCGTTTCCGACCCTCTAAGGGGGCAAATAACGAAATTGGCTGACCTTGGTTGTTATAGCAATAAGGATAAGCAAGGGCCTCCCTGCATACCATTCCTTGGCATGGAGGACAAACATTGGTCTTATCATTCTACTGCGACGGAGACCGGCTCATGAGCAAGTAAAACTGCGCTGGGAGAGGGGATCTGTAGCTAAAAAGGCCGACGGAAAGCTCTTTTTGGGGCACTTTTGACGCCGGGCAACGCCTCCTCCTCGTGCTGGGGGCTGACAGCCGGTGGGCGGGCTGCTGACTAAGACTGGGCGGAGCCAGCGCCTCCCGCGGCACAATTAAACGAGCCATTAACGTGCCTAACGGTCACTGCGACGGAGACCGGCTCCAGGGCAGGTAAGACTGCGCTGGGAGAGGGGATCTGTAGCTAAAAAGGCTGATGGAAAGCTCTTTTTGGGGCATTTTTGACGCCGGGCAACGCCTCCTCCTCGTGCTGGGGGCTGACAGCCGGTGGGCGGGCTGCTGACTAAGACTGGGCGGAGCCAGCGCCTCCCGCGGGACAATTAAATGAGCCATTAACGTGCCTAACGGTCATTGAAACGGAGACCGGCTCCAGGGCAGGTAAGACTGCGCTGGGAGAGGGGATCTGTAGCTAAAAAGGCCGACGGAAAGCTCTTTTTGGGGCTTTTTTGACGCCGGGCAACGCCTCCTCCTCGTGCTGGGGGCTGACAGCTGGTGGGTGGGCTGCTGACTAAGACTGGGCGGAGCCAGCGCCTCCCGCGGCACAATTAAACGAGCCATTAACGTGCCTAACGGTCACTGCGACGGAGACCGGCTCCAGGGCAGGTAAGACTGCGCTGGGAGAGGGGATCTGTAGCTAAAAGGGCCGACGGAAAGCTCTTTTTGGGGCATTTTTGACGCCGGGCAACGCCTCCTCCTCATGCTGGTGGCTGACAGCCGGTGGGCGGGCTGCTGACTAAGACTGGGCGGAGCCAGCGCCTCCCGCGGCACAATTAAACGAGCTATTAACGTGCCTAACGGTCACTGCGACGGAGACCGGCTCCAGGGCAGGTAAGACTGCGCTGGGAGAGGGGATCTGTAGCTAAAAGGGCCGACGGAAAGCTCTTTTTGGGGCATTTTTGACACCGGGCAACGCCTCCTCCTCATGCTGGTGGCTGACAGCCGGTGGGCGGGCTGCTGACTAAGACTGGGCGGAGCCAGCGCCTCCCGCGGCACAATTAAACGAGCCATTAATGTGCCTAACGGTCACTGCGACAGAGACCGGCTCCAGGGCAGGTAAGACTGCGCTGGGAGAGGGGATCTGTAGCTAAAAAGGCCGATGGAAAGCTCTTTTTGGGGCATTTTTGACGCCGGGCAACGCCTCCTCCTCGTGCTGGGGGCTGACAGCCGGTGGGCGGGCTGCTGACTAAGACTGGGCAGAGCCAGCGCCTCCCGCGGCACAATTAAACGAGCCATTAACGTGCCTAACGGTCACTGCGACGGAGACCAGCTCCAGGGCAGGTAAGACTGCGCTGGGAGAGGGGATCTGTAGCTAAAAAGGCCGACGGAAAGCTCTTTTTGGGGCATTTTTGACGCCGGGCAACGCCTCCTCCTCGTGCTGGGGGCTGACAGTCAGTGGGCGGGCTGCTGACTAAGACTGGGCGGAGCCAGCGCCTCCCACGGCACAATTAAATGAGCCATTAACGTGCCTAACGGTCACTGCGACGGAGACCGGCTCCAGGGCAGGTAAGACTGCGCTGGGAGAGGGGATCTGTAGCTAAAAAGGCCGACGGAAAGCTCTTTTTGGGGCATTTTTGACGCCGGGCAACGCCTCCTCCTCGTGCTGGGGGCTGACAGCCGGTGGGCGGGCTGCTGACTAAGACTGGGCGGAGCCAGCGCCTCCCGTGGCACAATTAAACGAGCCATTAACGTGCCTAACGGTCACTGCGACGGAGACCGGCTCCAGGGCAGGTAAGACTGCGCTGGGAGAGGGGATCTGTAGCTAAAAGGGCCCACGGAAAGCTCTTTTTGGGGCTTTTTGACACCGGGCAACGCCTCCTCCTCATGCTGGTGGCTGACAGCCAGTGGGCGGGCTGCTGACTAAGACTGGGCGGAGCCAGCGCCTCCCGCGGCACAATTAAACGAGCCATTAAAGTGCCTAACGGTCACTGCGACGGAGACCGGCTCCAGGGCAGGTAAGACTGCGCTGGGAGAGGGGATCTGTAGCTAAAAGGGCCGACGGAAAGCTCTTTTTGGGGCTTTTTTGACACCGGGCAACGCCTCCTCCTCGTGCTGGTGGCTGACAGCCACTGGGCGGGCTGCTGACTAAGACTGGGCGGAGCCAGCGCCTCCCACGGCACAATTAAACGAGCCATTAAAGTGCCTAACGGTCACTGCGACGGAGACCGGCTCCAGGGCAGGTAAGACTGCGCTGGGAGAGGGGATCTGTAGCTAAAAGGGCCGACGGAAAGCTCTTTTTGGGGCATTTTTGACGCCGGGCAACGCCTCCTCCTCGTGCTGGGGGCTGACAGCCGGTGGGCGGGCTGCTGACTAAGACTGGGCGGAGCCAGCGCCTCCCGCGGCACAATTAAACGAGCCATTAACGTGCCTAACGGTCACTGCGACGGAGACCGGCTCCAGGGCAGGTAAGACTGCGCTGGGAGAGGGGATCTGTAGCTAAAAAGGCCGACGGAAAGCTCTTTTTGGGGCATTTTTGACGCCGGGCAACGCCTCCTCCTCGTGCTGGGGGCTGACAGCCGGTGGGCGGGCTGCTGACTAAGACTGGGCAGAGCCAGCGCCTCCCGCGGCACAATTAAATGAGCCATTAACGTGCCTAACAGTCACTGCGACGGAGACCGGCTCCAGGGCAGGTAAGACTGCGCTGGGAGAGGGGATCTGTAGCTAAAAGGGCAGACGGAAAGCTCTTTTTGGGGATTTTTTGACACCGGGCAACACCTCCTCCTCATGCTGGTGGCTGACAGTCAGTGGGCGGGCTGCTGACTAAGACTGGGCGGAGCCAGCGCCTCCCACGGCACAATTAAACGAGCCATTCAAGTGCCTAATGGTCACTGCGACGGAGACCGGCTCCAGGACAGGTAAGACTGCGCTGGGAGAGGGGATCTGTAGCTAAAAGGCCGACGGAAAGCTCTTTTTGGGGCATTTTTGACACCGGGCAACGCCTCCTCCTCGTGCTGGGGGCTGACAGCCAGTGGGCGGGCTGCTGACTAAGACTGGGCGGAGCCAGCGCCTCCCGCGGCACAATTAAACGAGCCATTAACGTGCCTAACGGTCACTGCGACGGAGACCGGCTCCAGGGCAGGTAAGACTGCGCTGGGAGAGGGGATCTGTAGCTAAAAAGGCCGATGGAAAGCTCTTTTTGGGGCATTTTTGACGCCGGGCAACGCCTCCTCCTCGTGCTGGGGGCTGACAGCCGGTGGGCGGGCTGCTGACTAAGACTGGGCGGAGCCAGCGCCTCCCGCAGCACAATTAAACGAGCCATTAACGTGCCTAACGGTCACTGCGACGGAGACCGGCTCCAGGGCAGGTAAGACTGCGCTGGGAGAGGGGATCTGTAGCTAAAAAGGCCGATGGAAAGCTCTTTTTGGGGCATTTTTGACGCCGGGCAACGCCTCCTCCTCGTGCTGGGGGCTGACAGCCGGTGGGCGGGCTGCTGACTAAGACTGGGCAGAGCCAGCGCCTCCCACGGCACAATTAAACGAGCCATTAACGTGCCTAACGGTCACTGCGACGGAGACCGGCTCCAGGGCAGGTAAGACTGTGCTGGGAGAGGGGATCTGTAGCTAAAAAGGCCGACGGAAAGCTCGTTTTGGGGCATTTTTGACGCCGGGCAACGCCTCCTCCTCCTGCTGGGGGCTGACAGCCGGTGGGCGGGCTGCTGACTAAGACTGGGCGGAGCCAGCACCTCCCGCGGCACAATTAAACGAGCCATTAACGTGCCTAACGGTCACTGCGAAGGAGACCGGCTCCAGGGCAGGTAAGACTGCGCTGGGAGAGGGGATCTGTAGCTAAAAAGGCCGACGGAAAGCTCTTTTTGGGGCATTTTTGACGCCGGGCAACGCCTCCTCCTCGTGCTGGGGGCTGACAGCCGGTGGGCGGGCTGCTGACTAAGACTGGGCGGAGCCAGCGCCTCCCGTGGCACAATTAAACGAGCCATTAACGTGCCTAACGGTCACTGCGACGGAGACCGGCTCCAGGGCAGGTAAGACTGCGCTGGGAGAGGGGATCTGTAGCTAAAAGGGCCGACGGAAAGCTCTTTTGGGGGCTTTTTTGACGCCGGGCAACGCCTCCTCCTCGTGCTGGGGGCTGACAGCCGGTGGGCGGGCTGCTGACTAAGACTGGGCGGAGCCAGCGCCTACCGCGGCACAATTAAACGAGCCATTAACGTGCCTAACGGTCACTGCAACGGAGACCGGCTCCAGGGCAGGTAAGACTGCGCTGGGAGAGGGGATCTGTAGCTAAAAGGGCCGCCGGAAAGCTCTTTTTGGGGCTTTTTTGATGCCGGGCAACGCCTCCTCCTCGTGCTGGGGGCTGACAGCCGGTGGGCGGGCTGCTGTCTAAGACTGGGCGGAGCCAGCGCCTCCCGCGGCACAATTAAATGAGCCATTAACGTGCCTAACGGTCACTGCGACGGAGACCGGCTCCAGGGCAGGTAAGACTGCGCTGGGAGAGGGGATCTGTAGCTAAAAGGGCCGACGGAAAGCTCTTTTTGGGGCTTTTTTGACACCGGGCAACGCCTCCTCCTCATGCTGGTGGCTGACAGCCAGTGGGCGGGCTGCTGACTAAAACTGGGCGGAGCTAGCGCCTCCCGCGGCACAATTAAACGAGCCATTAAAGTGCCTAACGGTCACTGCGACGGAGACCGGCTCCAGGGCAGGTAAGACTGCGCTGGGAGAGGGGATCTGTAGCTAAAAAGGCCGACGGAAAGCTCTTTTTGGGGCTTTTTTGACGCCGGGCAACGCCTCCTCCTCGTGCTGGGGGCTGACAGCCGGTGGGCGGGCTGCTGACTAAGACTGGGCGGAGCCAGCGCCTCCCACGGCACAATTAAATGAGCCATTAACATGCCTAACGGTCACTGCGACGGAGACCGGCTCCAGGGCAGGTAAGACTGTGCTGGGAGAGGGGATCTGTAGCTAAAAAGGCCGACGGAAAGCTCTTTTTGGGGCTTTTTTGACGCCGGGCAACGCCTCCTCCTCGTGCTGGGGGCTGACAGCCAGTGGGCGGGCTGCTGACTAAGACTGGGCGGAGCCAGCGCCTCCCGCGGCACAATTAAATGAGCCATTAACATGCCTAACGGTCACTGCGATGGAGACCGGCTCCAGGGCAGGTAAGACTGCGCTGGGAGAGGGGATCTGTAGCTAAAAAGGCCGACGGAAAGCTCTTTTTGGGGCTTTTTTGATGCCGGGCAACGCCTCCTCCTCGTGCGGGGGGCTGACAGCTGGTGGGCGGGCTGCTGACTAAGACTGGGCGGAGCCAGCGCCTCCCGCGGCACAATTAAACGAGCTATTAACGTGCCTAACGGTCACTGCGACGGAAACCGTCTCCAGGGCAGGTAAGACTGCGCTGGGAGAGGGGATCTGTAGCTAAAAAGGCCGACGGAAAGCTCTTTTTGGGGCTTTTTTGACGCCGGGCAACGCCTCCTCCTCGTGCTGGGGGCTGACAGCCGGTGGGCGGGCTGCTGACTAAGACTGGGCAGAGCCAGCGCCTCCCGCGGCACAATTAAACCAGCCATTAACGTGCCTAACGGTCACTGCGACGGAGACCGGCTCCAGGGCAGGTAAGACTGCGCTGGGAGAGGGGATCTGTAGCTAAAAAGGCCGACGGAAAGCTCTTTTTGGGGCTTTTTTGACATCGGGCAACGCCTCCTCCTCGTGCTGGGGGCTGACAGCCGGTGGGCGGGCTGCTGACTAAGACTGGGCGGAGCCAGCACCTCCCTCAGCACAATTAAACGAGCCATTAACGTGCCTAACGGTCACTGCGACGGAGACCGGCTCCAGGGCAGGTAAGACTGCGCTGGGAGAGGGGATCTGTAGCTAAAAAGGCCGACGGAAAGCTCTTTTTGGAGCTTTTTTGATGCCGGGCAACGCCTCCTCCTCGTGCTGGGGGCTGACAGCCGGTGGGCGGGCTGCTGACTAAGACTGGGCGGAGCCAGCGCCTCCCGCGGCACAATTAAACGAGCCATTAACGTGCCTAACGGTCACTGCGATGGAGACCGGCTCCAGGGCAGGTAAGACTGCGCTGGGAGAGGGGATCTGTAGCTAAAAGGGCCGACGGAAAGCTCTTTTTGGGGCTTTTTTGACACCGGGCAACGCCTCCTCCTCATGCTGGTGGCTGACAGCCAGTGGGCGGGCTGCTGACTAAAACTGGGCGGAGCCAGCGCTTCCCGCGGCACAATTAAACGAGCCATTAAAGTGCCTAAAGGTCACTGCGACGGAGACCGGCTCCAGGGCAGGTAAGACTGCGCTGGGAGAGGGGATCTGTAGCTAAAAAGGCCGACGGAAAGCTCTTTTTGGGGCTCTTTTGACGCCGGGCAATGCCTCCTCCTCGTGCTGGGGGCTGACAGCCGGTGGGTGGGCTGCTGACTAAGACTGGGCGGAGCCAGCGCCTCCCACGGCACAATTAAACGAGCTATTAAAGTGCCTAACGGTCACTGCGACGGAAACCGTCTCCAGGGCAGGTAAGACTGCGCTGGGAGAGGGAATCTGTAGCTAAAAAGGCCGACGGAAAGCTCTTTTTGGGGCATTTTTGACGCCGGGCAACGCCTCCTCCTCGTGCTGGGGGCTGACAGCCGGTGGGCGTGCTGCTGACTAAGACTGGGCAGAGCCAGCGCCTCCCGCAGCACAATTAAATGAGCCATTAACGTGCCTAACGGTCACTGCGACGGAGACCGGCTCCAGGGCAGGTAAGACTGCGCTGGGAGAGGGGATCTGTAGCTAAAAGGGCCGACGGAAAGCTCTTTTTGGGGCTTTTTTGACGCCGGGCAACGCCTCCTCCTCATGCTGGTGGCTGACAGCCAGTGGGCGGGCTGCTGACTAAGACTGGGCGGAGCCAGCACCTCCCACGGCACAATTAAACGAGCCATTAAAGTGCCTAACGGTCACTGCGACGGAGACCGGCTCCAGGGCAGGTAAGACTGCGCTGGGAGAGGGGATCTGTAGCTAAAAAGGCCGACGGAAAGCTCTTTTTGGGGCTTTTTTGACACCGGGCAACGCCTCCTCCTCGTGCTGGGGGCTGACAGCCGGTGGGCAGGCTGCTGACTAAGACTGGGCGGAGCCAGCGCCTCCCACGGCACAATTAAACGAGCCATTAACGTGCCTAACGGTCACTGCGACGGAGACCGGCTCCAGGGCAGGTAAGACTGCGCTGGGAGAGGGGATCTGTAGCTAAAAAGGCTGATGGAAAGCTCTTTTGGGGGTTTTTTTGACGCCGGGCAACGCCTCCTCCTCATGCTGGGGGCTGACAGCCGGTGGGCGGGCTGCTGACTAAGACTGGGCGGAGCCAGCGCCTCCCACGGCACAATTAAACGAGCCATTAACGTGCCTAACGGTCACTGCGACGGAGACCGGCTCCAGGGCAGGTAAGACTGCGCTGGGAGAGGGGATCTGTAGCTAAAAAGGCCGACGGAAAGCTCTTTTTGGGGCATTTTTGACGCCGGGCAACGCTTCTTCGACGTGCTGGGGGCTGAAAGCTGGTGGGCGGGCTGCTGACTAAGACTGGGCGGAGCCAGCACCTCCCGCGGCACAATTAAACGAGCCATTAACGTGCCTAACGGTCACTGCGACGGAGACCGGCTCCAGGGCAGGTAAGACTGCGCTGGGAGAGGGGATCTGTAGCTAAAAAGGCTGATGGAAAGCTCTTTTTGGGGCATTTTTGACGCCGGGCAACGCCTCCTCCTCGTGCTGGGGGCTGACAGCCGGTGGGCGGGCTGCTGACTAAGACTGGGCGGAGCCAGCACCTCCCGCGGCACAATTAAACGAGCCATTAACGTGCCTAACGGTCACTGCGACGGAGACCGGCTCCAGGGCAGGTAAGACTGCGCTGGGAGAGGGGATCTGTAGCTAAAAAGGCCGACGGAAAGCTCTTTTGGGGGCTTTTTTGACACCGGGCAACGCCTCCTCCTCATGCTGGTGGCTGACAGCCAGTGGGCGGGCTGCTGACTAAAACTGGGCAGAGCCAGCGCCTCCCGCGGCACAATTAAACGAGCCATTAAAGTGCCTAACGGTCACTGCGACGGAGACCGGTTCCAGGGCAGGTAAGACTGCGCTGGGAGAGGGGATCTGTAGCTAAAAAGGCCGACGGAAAGCTCTTTGGGGGCATTTTTGACGCCGGGCAACGCCTCCTCCTCGTGCTGGGGGCTGACAGCCGGTGGGCGGGCTGCTGACTAAGACTGGGCAGAGCCAGCGCCTCCCGCGGCACAATTAAACGAGCCATTAAAGTGCCTAACGGTCACTGCGACGGAGACCGGCTCCAGGGCAGGTAAGACTGCGCTGGGAGAGGGGATCTGTAGCTAAAAAGGCCGACGGAAAGCTCTTTTGGGGGCTTTTTTGACACCGGGCAACGCCTCCTCCTCATGCTGGGGGCTGACAGCCAGTGGGCGGGCTGCTGACTAAAACTGGGCAGAGCCAGCGCCTCCCGCGGCACAATTAAACGAGCCATTAAAGTGCCTAACGGTCACTGCGACGGAGACCGGCTCCAGGGCAGGTAAGACTGCGCTGGGAGAGGGGATCTGTAGCTAAAAAGGCCGACGGAAAGCTCTTTTTAGGGCTTTTTTGACACCGGGCAACGCCTCCTCCTCGTGCTGGGGGCTGACAGCCGGTGGGCGGGCTGCTGACTAAGACTGGGCGGAGCCAGCACCTCCCTCAGCACAATTAAACGAGCTATTAACTTGCCTAACGGTCACTGGGACGGAAACCGTCTCCAGGGCAGGTAAGACTGCGCTGGGAGAGGGGATCTGTAGCTAAAAAGGCCGACGGAAAGCTCTTTTTGGGGCATTTTTGACGCCGGGCAACGCCTCCTCCTCGTGCTGGGGGCTGACAGGTGGTGGGCGGGCTGCTGACTAAGACTGGGCGGAGCCAGCACCTCCCGCGGCACAATTAAACGAGCCATTAACGTGCCTAACGGTCACTGCGACGGAGACCGGCTCCAGGGCAGGTAAGACTGCGCTGGGAGAGGGGATCTGTAGCTAAAAAGGCCGACGGAAAGCTCTTTTTGGGGCTTTTTTGACGCCGGGCAACGCCTCCTCCTCGTGCTGGGGGCTGACAGCCGGTGGGCGGGCTGCTGACTAAGACTGGGCAGAGCCAGCACCTCCCTCGGCACAATTAAACGAGCTATTAACGTGCCTAACGGTCACTGCGACGGAAACCGTCTCCAGGGCAGGTAAGACTGCGCTGGGAGAGGGGATCTGTAGCTAAAAAGGCTGATGGAAAGCTCTTTTGGGGGCTTTTTTGACGCCGGGCAACGCCTCCTCCTCGTGCTGGGGGCTGACAGCCGGTGGGCGGGCTGCTGACTAAGACTGGGCGGAGCCAGCGCCTCCCACGGCACAATTAAACGAGCCATTAACGTGCCTAACGGTCACTGCGACGGAGACCGGCTCCAGGGCAGGTAAGACTGCGCTGGGAGAGGGGATCTGTTGCTAAAAAGGCCGACGGAAAGCTCTTTTTGGGGCATTTTTGACGCCGGGCAACTTCTCTTCCTCGTGCTGGGGGCTGACAGCCAGTGGGTGGGCTGCTGACTAAGACTGGGCGGAGCCAGCGCCTCCCGCGGCACAATTAAATGAGCCATTAACGTGCCTAACGGTCACTGCGACGGAGACCGGCTCCAGGGCAGGTAAGACTGCGCTGGGAGAGGGGATCTGTAGCTAAAAGGGCCAACGGAAAGCTCTTTTTGGGTCATTTTTTGACACCGGGCAACGCCTCCTCCTCATGGTGGTGGCTGACAGCCAGTGGGCGGGCTGCTGACTAAGACTGGGCGGAGCCAGCGCCTCCCACGGCACAATTAAACGAGCCATTAAAGTGCCTAACGGTCACTGCGACGGAGACCGGCTCCAGGGCAGGTAAGACTGCGCTGGGAGAGGGGATCTGTAGCTAAAAAGGGCCGACGGAAAGCTCTTTTTGGGGCTTTTTTGACACCGGGCAACGCCTCCTCCTCGTGCTGGGGGCTGACAGCCGGTGGGCGGGCTGCTGACTAAGACTGGGCGGAGCCAGCGCCTCCCGCGGCACAATTAAACGAGCCATTAAAGTGCCTAACGGTCACTGCGACGGAGACCGGCTCCAGGGCAGGTAAGACTGCGCTGGGAGAGGGGATCTGTAGCTAAAAAGGCCGACGGAAAGCTCTTTTGGGGGCTTTTTTGACGCCGGGCAACGCCTCCTCCTCATGCTGGGGGCTGACAGCCGGTGGGTGGGCTGCTGACTAAGACTGGGCGGAGCCAGCGCCTCCCACGGCACAATTAAACGAGCCATTAACGTGCCTAACGGTCACTGCGACGGAGACCGGCTCCAGGGCAGGTAAGACTGCGCTGGGAGAGGGGATCTGTAGCTAAAAAGGCCGACGGAAAGCTCTTTTTGGGGCTTTTTTGACACCGGGCAACGCCTCCTCCTCATGCTGGTGGCTGACAGCCAGTGGGCGGGCTGCTGACTAAGACTGGGCGGAGCCAGCGCCTCCCGCGGCACAATTAAACGAGCCATTAACGTGCCTAACGGTCACTGCAACGGAAACTGTCTCCAGGGCAGGTAAGACTGCGCTGGGAGAGGGGATCTGTAGCTAAAAAGGCCGACGGAAAGCTCTTTTTGGGGCTTTTTTGACGCCGGGCAACGCCTCCTCCTCATGCTGGGGGCTGACAGCCGGTGGGCGGGCTGCTGACTAAGACTGGGCGTAGCCAGCGCCTCCCGCGGCACAATTAAATGAGCCATTAACGTGCCTAACGGTCATTGCGACGGAGACCGGCTCCAGGGCAGGTAAGACTGCGCTGGGAGAGGGGATCTGTAGCTAAAAAGGCCGACGGAAAGCTCTTTTTGGGGCTTTTTTGACGCCGGGCAACGCCTCCTTCTCGTGCTGGGGGCTGACAGCTGGTGCGTGGGCTGCTGACTAAGACTGGGCGGAGCCAGCGCCTCCCACGGCACAATTAAACGAGCCATTAACGTGCCTAACGGTCACTGCGACGGAGACCGGCTCCAGGGCAGGTAAGACTGCGCTGGGAGAGGGGATCTGTTGCTAAAAAGGCCGACGGAAAGCTCTTTTTGGGGCATTTTTGACGCCGGGCAACGCCTCCTCCTCGTGCTGGGGGCTGACAGCTGGTGGGCGGGCTGCTGACTAAGACTGGGCGGAGCCAGCGCCTCCCACGGCACAATTAAACGAGCCATTAACGTGCCTAACGGTCACTGCGACGGAGACCGGCTCCAGGGCAGGTAAGACTGCGCTGGGAGAGGGGATCTGTAGCTAAAAAGGCTGATGGAAAGCTCTTTTTGGGGCATTTTTGAGGCCGGGCAACTTCTCTTCCTCGTGCTGGGGGCTGACAGCCAGTGGGCGGGCTGCTGACTAAGACTGGGCAGAGCCAGCGCCTCCCGCGGCACAATTAAATGAGCCATTAACGTGCCTAACGGTCACTGCGACGGAGACCGGCTCCAGGGCAGGTAAGACTGCGCTGGGAGAGGGGATCTGTAGCTAAAAGGGCCGACGGAAAGCTCTTTTTGGGGCATTTTTTGACACCGGGCAACGCCTCCTCCTCATGCTGGTGGCTGACAGTCAGTGGGCGGGCTGCTGACTAAGACTGGGCGGAGCCAGCGCCTCCCGCGGCACAATTAAACGAGCCATTAAAGTGCCTAACGGTCACTGCGACGGAGACCGGCTCCAGGGCAGGTAAGACTGCGCTGGGAGAGGGGATCTGTAGCTAAAAAGGGCCGACGGAAAGCTCTTTTTGGGGCTTTTTTGACACCGGGCAACGCCTCCTCCTCGTGCTGGGGGCTGACAGCCGGTGGGCGGGCTGCTGACTAAGACTGGGCACAGCCAGCGCCTCCCACGGCACAATTAAATGAGCCATTAACGTGCCTAACGGTCATTGCGACGGAGACCGGCTCCAGGGCAGGTAAGACTGCGCTGGGAGAGGGGATCTGTAGCTAAAAAGGCCGATGGAAACCTCTTTTTGGGGCATTTTTGACGCCGGGCAACGCCTCCTCCTCGTGCTGGGGGCTGACAGTCAGTGGGCGGGCTGCTGACTAAGACTGGGCGGAGCCAGCGCCTCCCGCGGCACAATTAAACGAGCCATTAAAGTGCCTAACGGTCACTGCGACGGAGACCGGCTCCAGGGCAGGTAAGACTGCGCTGGGAGAGGGGATCTGTAGCTAAAAAGGCCGACGGAAAGCTCTTTTGGGGGTTTTTTTGACGCCGGGCAACGCCTCCTCCTCATGCTGGGGGCTGACAGCCGGTGGGCGGGCTGCTGACTAAGACTGGGCGGCGCCAGCGCCTCCCGCGGCACAATTAAACGAGCCATTAACGTGCCTAACGGTCACTGCGACGGAGACCGGCTCCAGGGCAGGTAAGACTGCGCTGGGAGAGGGGATCTGTAGCTAAAAGGGCCGACGGAAAGCTCTTTTTGGGGCATTTTTTGACACCGGGCAACGCCTCCTCCTCGTGCTGGGGGCTGACAGCCGGTGGGCGGGCTGCTGACTAAGACTGGGCGGAGCCAGCGCCTCCCGCGGCACAATTAAACGAGCCATTAACGTGCCTAACGGTCACTGCGACGGAGACCGGCTGCAGGGCAGGTAAGACTGCGCTGGGAGAGGGGATCTGTAGCTAAAAAGGCCGACGGAAAGCTCTTTTTGGGGCTTTTTTGACGCCGGGCAATGCCTCCTCCTCGTGCTGGGGGCTGACAGCCGGTGGGCGGGCTGCTGACTAAGACTGGGCGGAGCCAGTGCCTCCCGCGGCACAATTAAACGAGCCATTAACGTGCCTAACGGTCACTGCGACAGAGACCGGCTCCAGGGCAGGTAAGACTGCGCTGGGAGAGGGGATCTGTAGCTAAAAAGGCTGATGGAAAGCTCTTTTTGGGGCATTTTTGACGCCGGGCAACGCCTCCTCCTCGTGCTGGGGGCTGACAGCCGGTGGGCGGGCTGCTGACTAAGACTGGGCAGAGCCAGCGCCTCCCGCGGCACAATTAAACGAGCCATTAACGTGCCTAACGGTCACTGCGACGGAGACCGGCTCCAGGGCAGGTAAGACTGCGCTGGGAGAGGGGATCTGTAGCTAAAAGGGCCGCCGGAAAGCTCTTTTTGGGGCATTTTTGACGCCGGGAAACGCCTCCTCCTCGTGCTGGGGGCTGAAAGTCAGTGGGCGGGCTGCTGACTAAGACTGGGCGGAGCCAGCGCCTCCCGCGGCACAATTAAACGAGCCATTAAAGTGCCTAACGGTCACTGCGACGGAGACCGGCTCCAGGGCAGGTAAGACTGCGCTGGGAGAGGGGATCTGTAGCTAAAAAGGCCGACGGAAAGCTCTTTTTGGGGCTTTTTTGACGCCGGGCAACGCCTCCTCCTCGTGCGGGGGGCTGACAGCCGGTGGGCGGGCTGCTGACTAAGACTGGGCGGAGCCAGTGCCTCCCGCGGCACAATTAAACGAGCCATTAACGTGCCTAACGGTCACTGCGACGGAGACCGGCTCCAGGGCAGGTAAGACTGCGCTGGGAGAGGGGATCTGTAGCTAAAAAGGCTGATGGAAAGCTCTTTTTGGGGCATTTTTGACGCCGGGCAACGCCTCCTCCTCGTGCTGGGGGCTGACAGCCGGTGGGCGGGCTGCTGACTAAGACTGGGCAGAGCCAGCGCCTCCCGCGGCACAATTAAACGAGCCATTAACGTGCCTAACGGTCACTGCGACGGAGACCGGCTCCAGGGCAGGTAAGACTGCGCTGGGAGAGGGGATCTGTAGCTAAAAAGGGCCGACGGAAAGCTCTTTTTGGGGCTTTTTTGACACCGGGCAACGCCTCCTCCTCGTGCTGGGGGCTGACAGCCGGTGGGCGGGCTGCTGACTAAGACTGGGCGGAGCCAGCGCCTCCCACGGCACAATTAAATGAGCCATTAACGTGCCTAACGGTCACTGCGACGGAGACCGGCTCCAGGGCAGGTAAGACTGCGCTGGGAGAGGGGATCTGTAGCTAAAAAGGCTGATGGAAAGCTCTTTTTGGGGCTTTTTTGACGCCGGGCAACGCCTCCTCCTCGTGCTGGGGGCTGACAGCCGGTGGGCGGGCTGCTGACTAAGACTGGGCGGAGCCAGCGCCTCCCGTGGCACAATTAAACGAGCCATTAACGTGCCTAACGGTCACTGCGACGGAGACCGGCTCCAGGGCAGGTAAGACTGCGCTGGGAGAGGGGATCTGTAGCTAAAAAGGCTGATGGAAACCTCTTTTTGGGGCTTTTTTGACACCGGGCAACGCCTCCTCCTCGTGCTGGGGGCTGACAGTCAGTGGGCGGGCTGCTGACTAAGACTGGGCGGAGCCAGCGCCTCCCGCGGCACAATTAAACGAGCCATTAACGTGCCTAACGGTCACTGCGACGGAGACCGGCTCCAGGGCAGGTAAGACTGCGCTGGGAGAGGGGATCTGTAGCTAAAAAAGCCGACGGAAAGCTCTTTTTGGGGCTTTTTTGACGCCGGGCAACGCCTCCTCCTCGTGCTGGGGGCTGACAGCCGCTGGGCGGGCTGCTGACTAAGACTGGGCAGAGCCAGCGCCTCCCGCGGCACAATTAAATGAGCCATTAACGTGCCTAACGGTCACTGCGATGGAGACCGGCTCCAGGGCAGGTAAGACTGCGCTGGGAGAGGGGATCTGTAGCTAAAAGGGCCGACGGAAAGCTCTTTTTGGGGCATTTTTTGACACCGGGCAACGCCTCCTCCTCATGCTGGTGGCTGACAGCCAGTGGGCGGGCTGCTGATTAAGACTGGGCGGAGCCAGCGCCTCCCGCGGCACAATTAAACGAGCCATTAAAGTGCCTAACGGTCACTGCGACGGAGACCGGCTCCAGGGCAGGTAAGACTGCGCTGGGAGAGGGGATCTGTAGCTAAAAAGGCCGACGGAAAGCTCTTTTTGGGGCTTTTTTGACACCGGGCAACGCCTCCTCCTCGTGCTGGGGGCTGACAGCCGGTGGGCGGGCTGCTGACTAAGACTGGGCGGAGCCAGCGCCTCCCACGGCACAATTAAATGAGCCATTAACGTGCCTAACGGTCACTGCGACGGAGACCGGCTCCAGGGCAGGTAAGACTGCGCTGGGAGAGGGGATCTGTAGCTAAAAAGGCCGATGGAAACCTCTTTTTGGGGCATTTTTGACGCCGGGCAACGCCTCCTCCTCGTGCTGGGGGCTGACAGTCAGTGGGCGGGCTGCTGACTAAGACTGGGCAGAGCCAGCGCCTCCCGCGGCACAATTAAACGAGCCATTAAAGTGCCTAACGGTCACTGCGACGGAGACCGGCTCCAGGGCAGGTAAGACTGCGCTGGGAGAGGGGATCTGTAGCTAAAAAGGCCGACGGAAAGCTCTTTTTGGGGCTTTTTTGACGCCGGGCAACGCCTCCTCCTCGTGCTGGGGGCTGACAGCCGGTGGGCGGGCTGCTGACTAAGACTGGGCGGAGCCAGTGCCTCCCGCGGCACAATTAAACGAGCCATTAACGTGCCTAACGGTCACTGCGACGGAGACCGGCTCCAGGGCAGGTAAGACTGCGCTGGGAGAGGGGATCTGTAGCTAAAAAGGCTGATGGAAAGCTCTTTTTGGGGCATTTTTGACGCCGGGCAACGCCTCCTCCTCGTGCTGGGGGCTGACAGCCGGTGGGCGGGCTGCTGACTAAGACTGGGCGGAGCCAGCGCCTCCCGCGGCACAATTAAACGAGCCATTAACGTGCCTAACGGTCACTGCGACGGAGACCGGCTCCAGGGCAGGTAAGACTGCGCTGGGAGAGGGGATCTGTAGCTAAAAAAGCCGACGGAAAGCTCTTTTTGGGGCTTTTTTGACGCCGGGCAACGCCTCCTCCTCGTGCTGGGGGCTGACAGCCGGTGGGCGGGCTGCTGACTAAGACTGGGCAGAGCCAGCGCCTCCCGCGGCACAATTAAATGAGCCATTAACGTGCCTAACGGTCACTGCGACAGAGACCGGCTCCAGGGCAGGTAAGACTGCGCTGGGAGAGGGGATCTGTAGCTAAAAAGGCTGATGGAAAGCTCTTTTTGGGGCTTTTTTGACGCCGGGCAACGCCTCCTCCTCGTGCGGGGGGCTGACAGCCGGTGGGCGGGCTGCTGACTAAGACTGGGCGGAGCCAGTGCCTCCCGCGGCACAATTAAACGAGCCATTAACGTGCCTAACGGTCACTGCGACGGAGACCGGCTCCAGGGCAGGTAAGACTGCGCTGGGAGAGGGGATCTGTAGCTAAAAAGGCTGATGGAAAGCTCTTTTTGGGGCATTTTTGACGCCGGGCAACGCCTCCTCCTCGTGCTGGGGGCTGACAGCCGGTGGGCGGGCTGCTGACTAAGACTGGGCAGAGCCAGCGCCTCCCGCGGCACAATTAAACGAGCCATTAACGTGCCTAACGGTCACTGCGACGGAGACCGGCTCCAGGGCAGGTAAGACTGCGCTGGGAGAGGGGATCTGTAGCTAAAAAGGGCCGACGGAAAGCTCTTTTTGGGGCTTTTTTGACACCGGGCAACGCCTCCTCCTCGTGCTGGGGGCTGACAGCCGGTGGGCGGGCTGCTGACTAAGACTGGGCGGAGCCAGCGCCTCCCACGGCACAATTAAATGAGCCATTAACGTGCCTAACGGTCACTGCGACGGAGACCGGCTCCAGGGCAGGTAAGACTGCGCTGGGAGAGGGGATCTGTAGCTAAAAAGGCTGATGGAAAGCTCTTTTGGGGGCTTTTTTGACGCCGGGCAACGCCTCCTCCTCGTGCTGGGGGCTGACAGCCGGTGGGCGGGCTGCTGACTAAGACTGGGCGGAGCCAGCGCCTCCCGTGGCACAATTAAACGAGCCATTAACGTGCCTAACGGTCACTGCGACGGAGACCGGCTCCAGGGCAGGTAAGACTGCGCTGGGAGAGGGGATCTGTAGCTAAAAAGGCTGATGGAAACCTCTTTTTGGGGCTTTTTTGACGCCGGGCAACGCCTCCTCCTCGTGCTGGGGGCTGACAGTCAGTGGGCGGGCTGCTGACTAAGACTGGGCGGAGCCAGCGCCTCCCGCGGCACAATTAAACGAGCCATTAACGTGCCTAACGGTCACTGCGACGGAGACCGGCTCCAGGGCAGGTAAGACTGCGCTGGGAGAGGGGATCTGTAGCTAAAAAAGCCGACGGAAAGCTCTTTTTGGGGCATTTTTGACGCCGGGCAACGCCTCCTCCTCGTGCTGGGGGCTGACAGCCGCTGGGCGGGCTGCTGACTAAGACTGGGCAGAGCCAGCGCCTCCCGCGGCACAATTAAATGAGCCATTAACGTGCCTAACGGTCACTGCGATGGAGACCGGCTCCAGGGCAGGTAAGACTGCGCTGGGAGAGGGGATCTGTAGCTAAAAGGGCCGACGGAAAGCTCTTTTTGGGGCATTTTTTGACACCGGGCAACGCCTCCTCCTCATGCTGGTGGCTGACAGCCAGTGGGCGGGCTGCTGATTAAGACTGGGCGGAGCCAGCGCCTCCCGCGGCACAATTAAACGAGCCATTAAAGTGCCTAACGGTCACTGCGACGGAGACCGGCTCCAGGGCAGGTAAGACTGCGCTGGGAGAGGGGATCTGTAGCTAAAAAGGGCCGACGGAAAGCTCTTTTTGGGGCTTTTTTGACACCGGGCAACGCCTCCTCCTCGTGCTGGGGGCTGACAGCCGGTGGGCGGGCTGCTGACTAAGACTGGGCGGAGCCAGCGCCTCCCACGGCACAATTAAACGAGCCATTAACGTGCCTAACGGTCACTGCGACGGAGACCGGCTCCAGGGCAGGTAAGACTGCGCTGGGAGAGGGGATCTGTAGCTAAAAAGGCTGATGGAAAGCTCTTTTTGGGGCATTTTTGACGCCGGGCAACGCCTCCTCCTCGTGCTGGGGGCTGACAGCCGGTGGGCGGGCTGCTGACTAAGACTGGGCAGAGCCAGCGCCTCCCGCGGCACAATTAAACGAGCCATTAAAGTGCCTAACGGTCACTGCGACGGAGACCGGCTCCAGGGCAGGTAAGACTGCGCTGGGAGAGGGGATCTGTAGCTAAAAAGGCCGACGGAAAGCTCTTTTTGGGGCTTTTTTGACGCCGGGCAACGCCTCCTCCTCGTGCTGGGGGCTGACAGCCGGTGGGCGGGCTGCTGACTAAGACTGGGCGGAGCCAGCGCCTCCCGCGGCACAATTAAATGAGCCATTAACGTGCCTAACGGTCACTGCGACGGAGACCGGCTCCAGGGCAGGTAAGACTGCGCTGGGAGAGGGGATCTGTAGCTAAAAAGGCCGACGGAAAGCTCTTTTTGGGGCTTTTTTGACGCCGGGCAACGCCTCCTCCTCGTGCTGGGGGCTGACAGCCGGTGGGCGGGCTGCTGACTAAGACTGGGCGGAGCCAGCGCCTCCTGCGGCACAATTAAATGAGCCATTAACATGCCTAACGGTCACTGCGACGGAGACCGGCTCCAGGGCAGGTAAGACTGCGCTGGGAGAGGGGATCTGTAGCTAAAAAGGCCGACGGAAAGCTCTTTTGGGGGCTTTTTTGACGCCGGGCAACGCCTCCTCCTCATGCTGGGGGCTGACAGCCGGTGGGCGGGCTGCTGACTAAGACTGGGCAGAGCCAGCGCCTCCCGCGGCACAATTAAATGAGCCATTAACGTGCCTAACGGTCATTGCGACGGAGACCGGCTCCAGGGCAGGTAAGACTGCGCTGGGAGAGGGGATCTGTAGCTAAAAAGGCCGACGGAAAGCTCTTTTTGGGGCTTTTTTGATGCGGGGCAACGCCTCCTCCTCGTGCGGGGGGCTGACAGCCGGTGGGCGGGCTGCTGACTAAGACTGGGCGGAGCCAGCGCCTCCCGCGGCACAATTAAACGAGCCATTAACGTGCCTAACGGTCACTGCGACGGAGACCCGCTCCAGGGCAGGTAAGACTGCGCTGGGAGAGGGGATCTGTAGCTAAAAGGGCCGATGGAAAGCTCTTTTTGGGGCTTTTTTGACACCGGGCAACGCCTCCTCCTCATGCTGGGGGCTGACAGCCGGTGGGTGGGCTGCTGACTAAGACTGGGCGGAGCCAGCGCCTCCCGCGGCACAATTAAACGAGCCATTAACGTGCCTAACGGTCACTGCGACGGAGACCGGCTCCAGGGCAGGTAAGACTGCGCTGGGAGAGGGGATCTGTAGCTAAAAAGGCCGACGGAAAGCTCTTTTTGGGGCATTTTTGACGCCGGGCAACGCCTCTTCGTCGTGCTGGGGGCTGACAGCTGGTGGGCGGGCTGCTGACTAAGACTGGGCGGAGCCAGCACCTCCCGCAGCACAATTAATCGAGCCATTAAAGTGCCTAACAGTCACTGCAACGGAGACCGGCTCCAGGGCAGGTAAGACTGCGCTGGGAGAGGGGATCTGTAGCTAAAAAGGCTGATGGAAAGCTCTTTTGGGGGTTTTTTGACGCCGGGCAACGCCTCCTCCTCGTGCTGGGGGCTGACAGCCGGTGGGCGGGCTGCTGACTAAGACTGGGCGGAGCCAGCGCCTCCCGCGGCACAATTAAACGAGCCATTAACGTGCCTAACGGTCACTGCGACAGAGACCAGCTCCAGGGCAGGTAAGACTGCGCTGGGAGAGGGGATCTGTAGCTAAAAAGGCCGACGGAAAGCTCTTTTTGGGGCTTTTTTGACGCCGGGCAACGCCTCCTTCTCGTGCTGGGGGCTGACAGCTGGTGCGTGGGCTGCTGACTAAGACTGGGCGGAGCCAGCGCCTCCCGCGGCACAATTAAACGAGCCATTAACGTGCCTAACGGTCACTGCGACGGAAACTGTCTCCAGGGCAGGTAAGACTGCGCTGGGAGAGGGGATCTGTAGCTAAAAAGGCCGACGGAAAGCTCTTTTTGGGGCTTTTTTGACGCCGGGCAACGCCTCCTTCTCGTGCTGGGGGCTGACAGCTGGTGCGTGGGCTGCTGACTAAGACTGGGCGGAGCCAGCGCCTCCCGCGGCACAATCAAACGAGCCATTAACATGCCTAACGGTCACTGCGACGGAGAGCGGCTCCAGGGCAGGTAAGACTGCGCTGGGAGAGGGGTTCTGTAGCTAAAAAGGCCGACGGAAAGCTCTTTTTGGGGGTTTTTGATGCCGGGCAACGCCTCTTCGTCGTGCTGGGGGCTGACAGCTGGTGGGCGGGCTGCTGACTAAGACTGGGCGGAGCCATCGCCTCCCGCGGCACAATTAAACGAGCCATTAACGTGCCTAACGGTCACTGCGACGGAGACCGGCTCCAGGGCAGGTAAGACTGCGCTGGGAGAGGGGATCTGTAGCTAAAAAGGCCGACGGAAAGCTCTTTTTGGGGCATTTTTGACACCGGGCAACGCCTCCTCCTCGTGCTGGGGGCTGACAGTCAGTGGGCGGGCTGCTGACTAAGACTGGGCGGAGCCAGCGCCTCCCGCGGCACAATTAAACGAGCCATTAACGTGCCTAACGGTCACTGCGACGGAAACTGTCTCCAGGGCAGGTAAGACTGCGCTGGGAGAGGGGATCTGTAGCTAAAAAGGCTGACGGAAAGCTCTTTTTGGGGCTTTTTTGACGCCAGGCAACGCCTCCTCCTCGTGCTGGGGGCTGACAGCTGGTGGGCGGGCTGCTGACTAAGACTGGGCGGAGCCAGCGCCTCCCGCGGCACAATTAAACGAGCCATTAACGTGCCTAACGGTCACTGCGACGGAAACTGTCTCCAGGGCAGGTAAGACTGCGCTGGGAGAGGGGATCTGTAGCTAAAAAGGCCGACGGAAAGCTCTTTTTGGGGCTTTTTTGACGCCGGGCAACGCCTCCTCCTCGTGCTGGGGGCTGACAACCAGTGGGCGGGCTGCTGACTAAGACTGGGCGGAGCCAGCGCCTCCCGCGGCACAATTAAACGAGCCATTAACGTGCCTAACGGTCACTGCGACGGAGACCGGCTCCAGGGCAGGTAAGACTGCGCTGGGAGAGGGGATCTGTAGCTAAAAAGGCTGACGGAAAGCTCTTTTGGGGGCTTTTTTGACACCGGGCAACGCCTCCTCCTCGTGCTGGGGGCTGACAGGCGGTGGGCGGGCTGCTGACTAAGACTGGGCGGAGCCAGCGCCTCCCGCGGCACAATTAAACGAGCCATTAAAGTGCCTAACGGTCACTGCGACGGAGACCGGCTCCAGGGCAGGTAAGACTGCACTGGGAGAGGGGATCTGTAGTTAAAAAGGCCGACGGAAAGCTCTTTTTGGGGCTTTTTTGATGCCGGGCAACGCCTCTTCGTCGTGCTGGGGGCTGACAGCTGGTGGGCGGGCTGCTGACTAAGACTGGGCGGAGCCAGCACCTCCCGCGGCACAATTAAACGAGCCATTAATGTGCCTAACGGTCACTGCGACGGAGACCCGCTCCAGGGCAGGTAAGACTGCGCTGGGAGAGGGGATCTGCAGCTAAAAAGGCCGACGGAAAGCTCTTTTTGGGGCTTTTTTGACGCCGGGCAACGCCTCCTCCTCGTGCTGGGGGCTGACAGCTGGTGGGCGGGCTGCTGACTAAGACTGGGCGGAGCCAGCGCCTCCCGCGGCACCATTAAACGAGCCATTAACGTGCCTAACGGTCACTGCGACGGAGACCCGCTCCAGGGCAGGTAAGACTGCGCTGGGAGAGGGGATCTGTAGCTAAAAAGGCTGACGGAAAGCTCTTTTTGGGGCTTTTTTGATGCCAGGCAACGCCTCCTCCTCGTGCTGGGGGCTGACAGCCGGTGGGTGGGCTGCTGACTAAGACTGGGCGGAGCCAGCGCCTCCCACGGCACAATTAAACGAGCCATTAACGTGCCTAACGGTCACTGCGACGGAGACCGACTCCAGGGCAGGTAAAACTGCGCTGGGAGAGGGGATCTGTAGCTAAAAGGGCCGACGGAAAGCTCTTTTTGGGGCTTTTTTGACGCCGGGCAACGCCTCCTCCTCGTGCTGGGGGCTGACAGTCAGTGGGCGGGCTGCTGACTAAGACTGGGCGGAGCCAGCGCCTCCCGCGGCACAATTAAACGAGCCATTAAAGTGCCTAACGGTCACTGCGACGGAGACGGCTCCAGGGCAGGTAAGACTGCACTGGGAGAGGGGATCTGTAGTTAAAAAGCCGACGGAAAGCTCTTTTTGGGGCTTTTTTGATGCCGGGCAATGCCTCTTCGTCGTGCTGGGGGCTGACAGGTGGTGGGCGGGCTGCTGACTAAGACTGGGCGGAGCCAGCGCCTCCCGCGGCACAATCAAACGAGCCATTAACATGTCTAACGGTCACTGCGACGGAGACCGGCTCCAGGGCAGGTAAGACTGCACTGGGAGAGGGGATCTGTAGCTAAAAAGGCCGACGGAAAGCTCTTTTTGGGGCTTTTTTGATGCCGGGCAACGCCTCTTCGTCGTGCTGGGGGCTGACAGCTGGTGGGCGGGCTGCTGACTAAGACTGGGCGGAGCCAGCACCTCCCATGGCACAATTAAATGAGCCATTAACGTGCCTAACGGTCACTGCGACGGAGACCGGCTCCAGGGCAGGTAAGACTGCGCTGGGAGAGGGGATCTGTAGCTAAAAAGGCCGACGGAAAGCTCTTTTTCGGGCATTTTTGACGCCGGGCAACGCCTCCTCCTCGTGCTGGGGGCTGACAGTCAGTGGGCGGGCTGCTGACTAAGACTGGGCGGAGCCAGCGCCTCCTGCGGCACAATTAAATGAGCCATTAACGTGCCTAACGGTCACTGCGACGGAGACCCGCTCCAGGGCAGGTAAGACTGCGCTGGGAGAGGGGATCTGTAGCTAAAAAGGCTGACGGAAAGCTCTTTTTGGGGCTTTTTTGATGCCAGGCAACGCCTCCTCCTCGTGCTGGGGGCTGACAGCCGGTGGGTGGGCTGCTGACTAAGACTGGGCGGAGCCAGCGCCTCCCGCGGCACAATTAACCGAGCCATTAACGTGCCTAACGGTCACTGCGACGGAGACCGGCTCCAGGGCAGGTAAAACTGCGCTGGGAGAGGGGATCTGTAGCTAAAAGGGCCGACGGAAAGCTCTTTTTGGGGCTTTTTTGACGCCGGGCAACGCCTCCTCCTCGTGCTGGGGGCTGACAGTCAGTGGGCGGGCTGCTGACTAAGACTGGGCGGAGCCAGCGCCTCCCGCGGCACAATTAAACGAGCCATTAACGTGCCTAACAGTCACTGCGACGGAGACCGGCTCCAGGGCAGGTAAGACTGCACTGGGAGAGGGGATCTGTAGTTAAAAAGGCCGACGGAAAGCTCTTTTTGGGGCTTTTTTGATGCCGGGCAATGCCTCTTCGTCGTGCTGGGGGCTGACAGGTGGTGGGCGGGCTGCTGACTAAGACTGGGCGGAGCCAGCACCTCCCGCGGCACAATTAAACGAGCCATTAACGTGCCTAACGGTCACTGCGACGGAGACCGGCTCCAGGGCAGGTAAGACTGCGCTGGGAGAGGGGATCTGTAGCTAAAAAGGCCGACGGAAAGCTCTTTTTGGGGCATTTTTGACACCGGGCAACGCCTCCTCCTCGTGCTGGGGGCTGACAGTCAGTGGGCGGGCTGCTGACTAAGACTGGGCGGAGCCAGCGCCTCCCGCGGCACAATTAAACGAGCCATTAACGTGCCTAACGGTCACTGCGACGGAAACTGTCTCCAGGGCAGGTAAGACTGCGCTGGGAGAGGGGATCTGTAGCTAAAAAGGCTGACGGAAAGCTCTTTTTGGGGCTTTTTTGACGCCAGGCAACGCCTCCTCCTCGTGCTGGGGGCTGACAACCAGTGGGCGGGCTGCTGACTAAGACTGGGCGGAGCCAGCGCCTCCCGCGGCACAATTCAACGAGCCATTAACGTGCCTAACGGTCACTGCGACGGAAACTGTCTCCAGGGCAGGTAAGACTGCGCTGGGAGAGGGGATCTGTAGCTAAAAAGGCCGACGGAAAGCTCTTTTTGGGGCTTTTTTGACGCCGGGCAACGCCTCCTCCTCGTGCTGGGGGCTGACAACCAGTGGGCGGGCTGCTGACTAAGACTGGGCGGAGCCAGCGCCTCCCGCGGCACAATTAAACGAGCCATTAACGTGCCTAACGGTCACTGCGACGGAGACCGGCTCCAGGGCAGGTAAGACTGCGCTGGGAGAGGGGATCTGTAGCTAAAAAGGCCGACGGAAAGCTCTTTTGGGGGCTTTTTTGACACCGGGCAACGCCTCCTCCTCGTGCTGGGGGCTGACAGGCGGTGGGCGGGCTGCTGACTAAGACTGGGCGGAGCCAGCACCTCCCGCGGCACAATTAAACGAGCCATTAATGTGCCTAACGGTCACTGCGACGGAGACCCGCTCCAGGGCAGGTAAGACTGCACTGGGAGAGGGGATCTGTAGTTAAAAAGGCCGACGGAAAGCTCTTTTTGGGGCTTTTTTGATGCCGGGCAATGCCTCTTCGTCGTGCTGGGGGCTGACAGCTGGTGGGCGGGCTGCTGACTAAGACTGGGCGGAGCCAGCACCTCCCGCGGCACAATTAAACGAGCCATTAATGTGCCTAACGGTCACTGCGACGGAGACCGGCTCCAGGGCAGGTAAGACTGCGCTGGGAGAGGGGATCTGCAGCTAAAAAGGCCGACGGAAAGCTCTTTTTGGGGCTTTTTTGACGCCGGGCAACGCCTCCTCCTCGTGCTGGGGGCTGACAGCTGGTGGGCGGGCTGCTGACTAAGACTGGGCGGAGCCAGCGCCTCCCGCGGCACAATTAAACGAGCCATTAACGTGCCTAACGGTCACTGCGACGGAGACCCGCTCCAGGGCAGGTAAGACTGCGCTGGGAGAGGGGATCTGTAGCTAAAAGGGCCGACGGAAAGCTCTTTTTGGGGCTTTTTTGACGCCGGGCAACGCCTCCTCCTCGTGCTGGGGGCTGACAGTCAGTGGGCGGGCTGCTGACTAAGACTGGGCGGAGCCAGCGCCTCCCGCGGCACAATTAAACGAGCCATTAAAGTGCCTAACGGTCACTGCGACGGAGACCGGCTCCAGGGCAGGTAAGACTGCGCTGGGAGAGGGGATCTGTAGTTAAAAAGGCCGACGGAAAGCTCTTTTTGGGGCTTTTTTGATGCCGGGCAATGCCTCTTCGTCATGCTGGGGGCTGACAGGTGGTGGGCGGGCTGCTGACTAAGACTGGGCGGAGCCAGCGCCTCCCGCGGCACAATTAAACGAGCCATTAACGTGCCTAACGGTCACTGCGACGGAGACCGGCTCCAGGGCAGGTAAGACTGCGCTGGGAGAGGGGATCTGTAGCTAAAAAGGCCGACGGAAAGCTCTTTTTGGGGCTTTTTTGACGCCGGGCAACGCCTCCTCCTCGTGCTGGGGGCTGACAGCTGGTGGGCGGGCTGCTGACTAAGACTGGGCGGAGCCAGCGCCTCCCGCGGCACAATTAAACGAGCCATTAACGTGCCTAACGGTCACTGCGACGGAGACCGGCTCCAGGGCAGGTAAGACTGCGCTGGGAGAGGGGATCTGTAGCTAAAAAGGCCGACGGAAAGCTCTTTTTGGGGCTTTTTTGATGCCGGGCAATGCCTCTTCGTCGTGCTGGGGGCTGACAGCTGGTGGGCGGGCTGCTGACTAAGACTGGGCGGAGCCAGCACCTCCCGCGGCACAATTAAACGAGCCATTAACGTGCCTAACGGTCACTGCGACGGAGACCCGCTCCAGGGCAGGTAAGACTGCGCTGGGAGAGGGGATCTGCAGCTAAAAAGGCCGACGGAAAGCTCTTTTTGGGGCTTTTTTGATGCCAGGCAACGCCTCCTCCTCGTGCTGGGGGCTGACAGCCGGTGGGTGGGCTGCTGACTAAGACTGGGCGGAGCCAGCGCCTCCCGCAGCACAATTAAACGAGCCATTAACGTGCCTATCGGTCACTGCGACGGAGACCGGCTCCAGGGCAGGTAAAACTGCGCTGGGAGAGGGGATCTGTAGCTAAAAGGGCCGACGGAAAGCTCTTTTTGGGGCTTTTTTGACGCCGGGCAACGCCTCCTCCTCGTGCTGGGGGCTGACAGCCGGTGGGTGGGCTGCTGACTAAGACTGGGCGGAGCCAGCGCCTCCCGCGGCACAATTAACCGAGCCATTAACGTGCCTAACGGTCACTGCGACGGAGACCGGCTCCAGGGCAGGTAAAACTGCGCTGGGAGAGGGGATCTGTAGCTAAAAGGGCCGACGGAAAGCTCTTTTTGGGGCTTTTTTGACGCCGGGCAACGCCTCCTCCTCGTGCTGGGGGCTGACAGTCAGTGGGCGGGCTGCTGACTAAGACTGGGCGGAGCCAGCGCCTCCTGCGGCACAATTAAATGAGCCATTAACGTGCCTAACGGTCACTGCGACGGAGACCCGCTCCAGGGCAGGTAAGACTGCGCTGGGAGAGGGGATCTGTAGCTAAAAAGGCTGACGGAAAGCTCTTTTTGGGGCTTTTTTGATGCCAGGCAACGCCTCCTCCTCGTGCTGGGGGCTGACAGCCGGTGGGTGGGCTGCTGACTAAGACTGGGCGGAGCCAGCGCCTCCCGCGGCACAATTAACCGAGCCATTAACGTGCCTAACGGTCACTGCGACGGAGACCGGCTCCAGGGCAGGTAAAACTGCGCTGGGAGAGGGGATCTGTAGCTAAAAGGGCCGACGGAAAGCTCTTTTTGGGGCTTTTTTGACGCCGGGCAACGCCTCCTCCTCGTGCTGGGGGCTGACAGTCAGTGGGCGGGCTGCTGACTAAGACTGGGCGGAGCCAGCGCCTCCCGCGGCACAATTAAACGAGCCATTAACGTGCCTAACAGTCACTGCGACGGAGACCGGCTCCAGGGCAGGTAAGACTGCACTGGGAGAGGGGATCTGTAGTTAAAAAGGCCGACGGAAAGCTCTTTTTGGGGCTTTTTTGATGCCGGGCAATGCCTCTTCGTCGTGCTGGGGGCTGACAGGTGGTGGGCGGGCTGCTGACTAAGACTGGGCGGAGCCAGCACCTCCCGCGGCACAATTAAACGAGCCATTAACGTGCCTAACGGTCACTGCGACGGAGACCGGCTCCAGGGCAGGTAAGACTGCGCTGGGAGAGGGGATCTGTAGCTAAAAAGGCCGACGGAAAGCTCTTTTTGGGGCATTTTTGACACCGGGCAACGCCTCCTCCTCGTGCTGGGGGCTGACAGTCAGTGGGCGGGCTGCTGACTAAGACTGGGCGGAGCCAGCGCCTCCCGCGGCACAATTAAACGAGCCATTAACGTGCCTAACGGTCACTGCGACGGAAACTGTCTCCAGGGCAGGTAAGACTGCGCTGGGAGAGGGGATCTGTAGCTAAAAAGGCTGACGGAAAGCTCTTTTTGGGGCTTTTTTGACGCCAGGCAACGCCTCCTCCTCGTGCTGGGGGCTGACAACCAGTGGGCGGGCTGCTGACTAAGACTGGGCGGAGCCAGCGCCTCCCGCGGCACAATTAAACGAGCCATTAACGTGCCTAACGGTCACTGCGACGGAAACTGTCTCCAGGGCAGGTAAGACTGCGCTGGGAGAGGGGATCTGTAGCTAAAAAGGCCGACGGAAAGCTCTTTTTGGGGCTTTTTTGACGCCGGGCAACGCCTCCTCCTCGTGCTGGGGGCTGACAACCAGTGGGCGGGCTGCTGACTAAGACTGGGCGGAGCCAGCGCCTCCCGCGGCACAATTAAACGAGCCATTAACGTGCCTAACGGTCACTGCGACGGAGACCGGCTCCAGGGCAGGTAAGACTGCGCTGGGAGAGGGGATCTGTAGCTAAAAAGGCCGACGGAAAGCTCTTTTGGGGGCTTTTTTGACACCGGGCAACGCCTCCTCCTCGTGCTGGGGGCTGACAGGCGGTGGGCGGGCTGCTGACTAAGACTGGGCGGAGCCAGCACCTCCCGCGGCACAATTAAACGAGCCATTAATGTGCCTAACGGTCACTGCGACGGAGACCCGCTCCAGGGCAGGTAAGACTGCACTGGGAGAGGGGATCTGTAGTTAAAAAGGCCGACGGAAAGCTCTTTTTGGGGCTTTTTTGATGCCGGGCAATGCCTCTTCGTCGTGCTGGGGGCTGACAGCTGGTGGGCGGGCTGCTGACTAAGACTGGGCGGAGCCAGCACCTCCCGCGGCACAATTAAACGAGCCATTAATGTGCCTAACGGTCACTGCGACGGAGACCCGCTCCAGGGCAGGTAAGACTGCGCTGGGAGAGGGGATCTGCAGCTAAAAAGGCCGACGGAAAGCTCTTTTTGGGGCTTTTTTGACGCCGGGCAACGCCTCCTCCTCGTGCTGGGGGCTGACAGCTGGTGGGCGGGCTGCTGACTAAGACTGGGCGGAGCCAGCGCCTCCCGCGGCACAATTAAACGAGCCATTAACGTGCCTAACGGTCACTGCGACGGAGACCCGCTCCAGGGCAGGTAAGACTGCGCTGGGAGAGGGGATCTGTAGCTAAAAGGGCCGACGGAAAGCTCTTTTTGGGGCTTTTTTGACGCCGGGCAACGCCTCCTCCTCGTGCTGGGGGCTGACAGTCAGTGGGCGGGCTGCTGACTAAGACTGGGCGGAGCCAGCGCCTCCCGCGGCACAATTAAACGAGCCATTAAAGTGCCTAACGGTCACTGCGACGGAGACCGGCTCCAGGGCAGGTAAGACTGCGCTGGGAGAGGGGATCTGTAGTTAAAAAGGCCGACGGAAAGCTCTTTTTGGGGCTTTTTTGATGCCGGGCAATGCCTCTTCGTCATGCTGGGGGCTGACAGGTGGTGGGCGGGCTGCTGACTAAGACTGGGCGGAGCCAGCGCCTCCCGCGGCACAATTAAACGAGCCATTAACGTGCCTAACGGTCACTGCGACGGAGACCGGCTCCAGGGCAGGTAAGACTGCGCTGGGAGAGGGGATCTGTAGCTAAAAAGGCCGACGGAAAGCTCTTTTTGGGGCTTTTTTGACGCCGGGCAACGCCTCCTCCTCGTGCTGGGGGCTGACAGCTGGTGGGCGGGCTGCTGACTAAGACTGGGCGGAGCCAGCGCCTCCCGCGGCACAATTAAACGAGCCATTAACGTGCCTAACGGTCACTGCGACGGAGACCGGCTCCAGGGCAGGTAAGACTGCGCTGGGAGAGGGGATCTGTAGCTAAAAAGGCCGACGGAAAGCTCTTTTTGGGGCTTTTTTGATGCCGGGCAATGCCTCTTCGTCGTGCTGGGGGCTGACAGCTGGTGGGCGGGCTGCTGACTAAGACTGGGCGGAGCCAGCACCTCCCGCGGCACAATTAAACGAGCCATTAACGTGCCTAACGGTCACTGCGACGGAGACCCGCTCCAGGGCAGGTAAGACTGCGCTGGGAGAGGGGATCTGCAGCTAAAAAGGCCGACGGAAAGCTCTTTTTGGGGCTTTTTTGATGCCAGGCAACGCCTCCTCCTCGTGCTGGGGGCTGACAGCCGGTGGGTGGGCTGCTGACTAAGACTGGGCGGAGCCAGCGCCTCCCGCAGCACAATTAAACGAGCCATTAACGTGCCTATCGGTCACTGCGACGGAGACCGGCTCCAGGGCAGGTAAAACTGCGCTGGGAGAGGGGATCTGTAGCTAAAAGGGCCGACGGAAAGCTCTTTTTGGGGCTTTTTTGACGCCGGGCAACGCCTCCTCCTCGTGCTGGGGGCTGACAGCTGGTGGGCGGGCTGCTGACTAAGACTGGGCGGAGCCAGCGCCTCCCGCGGCACAATTAAACGAGCCATTAACGTGCCTAACGGTCACTGCGACGGAGACCGGCTCCAGGGCAGGTAAGACTGCGCTGGGAGAGGGGATCTGTAGCTAAAAAGGCCGACGGAAAGCTCTTTTTGGGGCTTTTTTGACGCCGGGCAACGCCTCCTCCTCGTGCTGGGGGCTGACAACCAGTGGGCGGGCTGCTGACTAAGACTGGGCGGAGCCAGCGCCTCCCGCGGCACAATTAAACGAGCCATTAACGTGCCTAACGGTCACTGCGACGGAGACCGGCTCCAGGGCAGGTAAGACTGCGCTGGGAGAGGGGATCTGTAGCTAAAAAGGCTGACGGAAAGCTCTTTTTGGGGCTTTTTTGACACCGGGCAACGCCTCCTCCTCGTGCTGGGGGCTGACAGGTGGTGGGCGGGCTGCTGACTAAGACTGGGCGGAGCCAGCACCTCCCGCGGCACAATTAAACGAGCCATTAATGTGCCTAACGGTCACTGCGACGGAGACCCGCTCCAGGGCAGGTAAGACTGCACTGGGAGAGGGGATCTGTAGTTAAAAAGGCCGACGGAAAGCTCTTTTTGGGGCTTTTTTGATGCCGGGCAATGCCTCTTCGTCGTGCTGGGGGCTGACAGCTGGTGGGCGGGCTGCTGACTAAGACTGGGCGGAGCCAGCGCCTCCCGCGGCACAATTAAACGAGCCATTAACGTGCCTAACGGTCACTGCGACGGAGACCCGCTCCAGGGCAGGTAAGACTGCGCTGGGAGAGGGGATCTGTAGCTAAAAGGGCCGACGGAAAGCTCTTTTTGGGGCTTTTTTGACGCCGGGCAACGCCTCCTCCTCGTGCTGGGGGCTGACAGTCAGTGGGCGGGCTGCTGACTAAGACTGGGCGGAGCCAGCGCCTCCCGCGGCACAATTAAACGAGCCATTAAAGTGCCTAACGGTCACTGCGACGGAGACCGGCTCCAGGGCAGGTAAGACTGCACTGGGAGAGGGGATCTGTAGTTAAAAAGGCCGACGGAAAGCTCTTTTTGGGGCTTTTTTGATGCCGGGCAATGCCTCTTCGTCATGCTGGGGGCTGACAGGTGGTGGGCGGGCTGCTGACTAAGACTGGGCGGAGCCAGCGCCTCCCACGGCACAATTAAACGAGCCATTAACGTGCCTAACGGTCACTGCGACGGAGACCCGCTCCAGGGCAGGTAAGACTGCGCTGGGAGAGGGGATCTGCAGCTAAAAAGGCCGACGGAAAGCTCTTTTTGGGGCTTTTTTGATGCCAGGCAACGCCTCCTCCTCGTGCTGGGGGCTGACAGCCGGTGGGTGGGCTGCTGACTAAGACTGGGCGGAGCCAGCGCCTCCCGCAGCACAATTAAACGAGCCATTAACGTGCCTATCGGTCACTGCGACGGAGACCGGCTCCAGGGCAGGTAAAACTGCGCTGGGAGAGGGGATCTGTAGCTAAAAGGGCCGACGGAAAGCTCTTTTTGGGGCTTTTTTGACGCCGGGCAACGCCTCCTCCTCGTGCTGGGGGCTGACAGCTGGTGGGCGGGCTGCTGACTAAGACTGGGCGGAGCCAGCGCCTCCCGCGGCACAATTAAACGAGCCATTAACGTGCCTAACGGTCACTGCGACGGAGACCGGCTCCAGGGCAGGTAAGACTGCGCTGGGAGAGGGGATCTGTAGCTAAAAAGGCCGACGGAAAGCTCTTTTTGGGGCTTTTTTGACGCCGGGCAACGCCTCCTCCTCGTGCTGGGGGCTGACAACCAGTGGGCGGGCTGCTGACTAAGACTGGGCGGAGCCAGCGCCTCCCGCGGCACAATTAAACGAGCCATTAACGTGCCTAACGGTCACTGCGACGGAGACCGGCTCCAGGGCAGGTAAGACTGCGCTGGGAGAGGGGATCTGTAGCTAAAAAGGCTGACGGAAAGCTCTTTTTGGGGCTTTTTTGACACCGGGCAACGCCTCCTCCTCGTGCTGGGGGCTGACAGGTGGTGGGCGGGCTGCTGACTAAGACTGGGCGGAGCCAGCGCCTCCCGCGGCACAATCAAACGAGCCATTAACATGTCTAACGGTCACTGCGACGGAGACCGGCTCCAGGGCAGGTAAGACTGCACTGGGAGAGGGGATCTGTAGCTAAAAAGGCCGACGGAAAGCTCTTTTTGGGGCTTTTTTGATGCCGGGCAACGCCTCTTCGTCGTGCTGGGGGCTGACAGCTGGTGGGCGGGCTGCTGACTAAGACTGGGCGGAGCCAGCACCTCCCGCGGCACAATTAAACGAGCCATTAATGTGCCTAACGGTCACTGCGACGGAGACCCGCTCCAGGGCAGGTAAGACTGCACTGGGAGAGGGGATCTGTAGTTAAAAAGGCCGACGGAAAGCTCTTTTTGGGGCTTTTTTGATGCCGGGCAATGCCTCTTCGTCGTGCTGGGGGCTGACAGCTGGTGGGCGGGCTGCTGACTAAGACTGGGCGGAGCCAGCACCTCCCGCGGCACAATTAAACGAGCCATTAATGTGCCTAACGGTCACTGCGACGGAGACCCGCTCCAGGGCAGGTAAGACTGCGCTGGGAGAGGGGATCTGCAGCTAAAAAGGCCGACGGAAAGCTCTTTTTGGGGCTTTTTTGACGCCGGGCAACGCCTCCTCCTCGTGCTGGGGGCTGACAGCTGGTGGGCGGGCTGCTGACTAAGACTGGGCGGAGCCAGCGCCTCCCGCGGCACAATTAAACGAGCCATTAACGTGCCTAACGGTCACTGCGACGGAGACCCGCTCCAGGGCAGGTAAGACTGCGCTGGGAGAGGGGATCTGTAGCTAAAAGGGCCGACGGAAAGCTCTTTTTGGGGCTTTTTTGACGCCGGGCAACGCCTCCTCCTCGTGCTGGGGGCTGACAGTCAGTGGGCGGGCTGCTGACTAAGACTGGGCGGAGCCAGCGCCTCCCGCGGCACAATTAAACGAGCCATTAAAGTGCCTAACGGTCACTGCGACGGAGACCGGCTCCAGGGCAGGTAAGACTGCACTGGGAGAGGGGATCTGTAGTTAAAAAGGCCGACGGAAAGCTCTTTTTGGGGCTTTTTTGATGCCGGGCAATGCCTCTTCGTCATGCTGGGGGCTGACAGGTGGTGGGCGGGCTGCTGACTAAGACTGGGCGGAGCCAGCGCCTCCCGCGGCACAATTAAACGAGCCATTAACGTGCCTAACGGTCACTGCGACGGAGACCCGCTCCAGGGCAGGTAAGACTGCGCTGGGAGAGGGGATCTGCAGCTAAAAAGGCCGACGGAAAGCTCTTTTTGGGGCTTTTTTGATGCCAGGCAACGCCTCCTCCTCGTGCTGGGGGCTGACAGCCGGTGGGTGGGCTGCTGACTAAGACTGGGCGGAGCCAGCGCCTCCCGCAGCACAATTAAACGAGCCATTAACGTGCCTATCGGTCACTGCGACGGAGACCGGCTCCAGGGCAGGTAAAACTGCGCTGGGAGAGGGGATCTGTAGCTAAAAGGGCCGACGGAAAGCTCTTTTTGGGGCTTTTTTGACGCCGGGCAACGCCTCCTCCTCGTGCTGGGGGCTGACAGCTGGTGGGCGGGCTGCTGACTAAGACTGGGCGGAGCCAGCGCCTCCCGCGGCACAATTAAACGAGCCATTAACGTGCCTAACGGTCACTGCGACGGAGACCGGCTCCAGGGCAGGTAAGACTGCGCTGGGAGAGGGGATCTGTAGCTAAAAAGGCCGACGGAAAGCTCTTTTTGGGGCTTTTTTGACGCCGGGCAACGCCTCCTCCTCGTGCTGGGGGCTGACAACCAGTGGGCGGGCTGCTGACTAAGACTGGGCGGAGCCAGCGCCTCCCGCGGCACAATTAAACGAGCCATTAACGTGCCTAACGGTCACTGCGACGGAGACCGGCTCCAGGGCAGGTAAGACTGCGCTGGGAGAGGGGATCTGTAGCTAAAAAGGCTGACGGAAAGCTCTTTTTGGGGCTTTTTTGACACCGGGCAACGCCTCCTCCTCGTGCTGGGGGCTGACAGGTGGTGGGCGGGCTGCTGACTAAGACTGGGCGGAGCCAGCGCCTCCCGCGGCACAATCAAACGAGCCATTAACATGTCTAACGGTCACTGCGACGGAGACTGGCTCCAGGGCAGGTAAGACTGCACTGGGAGAGGGGATCTGTAGCTAAAAAGGCCGACGGAAAGCTCTTTTTGGGGCTTTTTTGATGCCGGGCAACGCCTCTTCGTCGTGCTGGGGGCTGACAGCTGGTGGGCGGGCTGCTGACTAAGACTGGGCGGAGCCAGCACCTCCCATGGCACAATTAAATGAGCCATTAACGTGCCTAACGGTCACTGCGACGGAGACCGGCTCCAGGGCAGGTAAGACTGCGCTGGGAGAGGGGATCTGTAGCTAAAAAGGCCGACGGAAAGCTCTTTTTGGGGCATTTTTGACGCCGGGCAACGCCTCCTCCTCGTGCTGGGGGCTGACAGTCAGTGGGCGGGCTGCTGACTAAGACTGGGCGGAGCCAGCGCCTCCTGCGGCACAATTAAATGAGCCATTAACGTGCCTAACGGTCACTGCGACGGAGACCCGCTCCAGGGCAGGTAAGACTGCGCTGGGAGAGGGGATCTGTAGCTAAAAAGGCTGACGGAAAGCTCTTTTTGGGGCTTTTTTGATGCCAGGCAACGCCTCCTCCTCGTGCTGGGGGCTGACAGTCAGTGGGCGGGCTGCTGACTAAGACTGGGCGGAGCCAGCGCCTCCCGCGGCACAATTAAACGAGCCATTAACGTGCCTAACAGTCACTGCGACGGAGACCGGCTCCAGGGCAGGTAAGACTGCACTGGGAGAGGGGATCTGTAGTTAAAAAGGCCGACGGAAAGCTCTTTTTGGGGCTTTTTTGATGCCGGGCAATGCCTCTTCGTCGTGCTGGGGGCTGACAGGTGGTGGGCGGGCTGCTGACTAAGACTGGGCGGAGCCAGCACCTCCCGCGGCACAATTAAACGAGCCATTAACGTGCCTAACGGTCACTGCGACGGAGACCGGCTCCAGGGCAGGTAAGACTGCGCTGGGAGAGGGGATCTGCAGCTAAAAAGGCCGACGGAAAGCTCTTTTTGGGGCTTTTTTGATGCCGGGCAATGCCTCTTCGTCGTGCTGGGGGCTGACAGGTGGTGGGTGGGCTGCTGACTAAGACTGGGCGGAGCCAGCACCTCCCGCGGCACAATTAAACGAGCCATTAACGTGCCTAACGGTCACTGCGACGGAGACCGGCTCCAGGGCAGGTAAGACTGCGCTGGGAGAGGGGATCTGCAGCTAAAAAGGCCGACGGAAAGCTCTTTTTTGGGCTTTTTTGACGCCGGGCAACGCCTCCTCCTCGTGCTGGGGGCTGACAGCCGGTGGGCGGGCTGCTGACTAAGACTGGGCGGAGCCAGCGCCTCCCGCGGCACCATTAAACGAGCCATTAACGTGCCTAACGGTCACTGCGACGGAGACCGGCTCCAGGGCAGGTAAGACTGCGCTGGGAGAGGGGATCTGTAGCTAAAAAGGCTGATGGAAAGCTCTTTTTGGGGCTTTTTTGACGCCGGGCAACGCCTCCTCCTCGTGCTGGGGGCTGACAGCCGGTGGGCGGGCTGCTGACTAAGACTGGGCGGAGCCAGCGCCTCCCGCGGCACAATTAAACGAGCCATTAACGTGCCTAACGGTCACTGCGACGGAGACCGGCTCCAGGGCAGGTAAGACTGCGCTGGGAGAGGGGATCTGTAGCTAAAAAGGCCGACAGAAAGCTCTTTTTGGGGCTTTTTTGACGCCGGGCAACGCCTCCTCCTCGTGCTGGGGGCTGACAGCCGGTGGGCGGGCTGCTGACTAAGACTGGGCGGAGCCAGCGCCTCCCGTGGCACAATTAAACGAGCCATTAACGTGCCTAACGGTCACTGCGACGGAGACCGGCTCCAGGGCAGGTAAGACTGCGCTGGGAGAGGGGATCTGTAGCTAAAAAGGCTGACGGAAAGCTCTTTTGGGGGCTTTTTTGACGCCGGGCAACGCCTCCTCCTCGTGCTGGGGGCTGACAGCCGGTGGGCGGGCTGCTGACTAAGACTGGGCGGAGCCAGCGCCTCCCGCGGCACAATTAAACAAGCCATTAACGTGCCTAACGGTCACTGCGACGGAGACCGGCTCCAGGGCAGGTAAGACTGCGCTGGGAGAGGGGATCTGTAGCTAAAAAGGCTGATGGAAAGCTCTTTTTGGGGCTTTTTTGACGCCGGGCAACGCCTCCTCCTCGTGCTGGGGGCTGACAGCCGGTGGGCGGGCTGCTGACTAAGACTGGGCGGAGCCAGCGCCTCCCGCGGCACAATTAAACGAGCCATTAACGTGCCTAACGGTCACTGCGACGGAGACCGGCTCCAGGGCAGGTAAGACTGCGCTGGGAGAGGGGATCTGTAGCTAAAAAGGCCGACAGAAAGCTCTTTTTGGGGCTTTTTTGACGCCGGGCAACGCCTCCTCCTCGTGCTGGGGGCTGACAGCCGGTGGGCGGGCTGCTGACTAAGACTGGGCGGAGCCAGCGCCTCCCGCGGCACAATTAAACGAGCCATTAACGTGCCTAACGGTCACTGCGACGGAGACCGGCTCCAGGGCAGGTAAGACTGCGCTGGGAGAGGGGATCTGTAGCTAAAAAGGCTGACGGAAAGCTCTTTTGGGGGCTTTTTTGACGCCGGGCAACGCCTCCTCCTCGTGCTGGGGGCTGACAGCCGGTGGGCGGGCTGCTGACTAAGACTGGGCGGAGCCAGCGCCTCCCGCGGCACAATTAAACGAGCCATTAACGTGCCTAACGGTCACTGCGACGGAGACCGGCTCCAGGGCAGGTAAGACTGCGCTGGGAGAGGCGATCTGTAGATAAAAATGGCCAACGGTTAAACAGAAAACAGAGGGATTAACCATGACAGGGACGTATATCTCAACCTTGGAGGGGAGGAAAGAAAACAAAGAATTTCCCAATTAGCGGAGGCGGGCCTCAGCCTTGAAGGAACACTTCGCAAGCAAATGGGAACATCCTGACTGATAACAGGAGAAGATAACCAGAGACTTTACGACCCCTGCCAGACCACGCAGAAGACAAGCGGAACATCCTGATCGGTTAGATAGCAAGAGACTTTTATGGCCTCTATCAGCAAAACAATCGAATCGGTTCAGTGATCGTGGAACTTACTCCCTAAGACGTCCCCCCAAAGAAAAACACCAGGAGAAGATACGCACATGCCTGAAGGATGAGACTTATTATAATGAGGCTCCGGAAATAATTAACATAGTCACACCTATTGTTAGAACTAATTGTATTAGCCCATCCCATAGTTTGCATATGTATGATTTACCTTATAAATAACTACGGGTTTAGCCTAAGGGTGTGCAAGTTTGGAGGAGCGATCCCCCTTGCACCCGGCGCCGCAATAAACATACCTGCTTTATAACTCTCTGCGAGTTGTAAGGTTTGTTTCCGCGCGTCAATTTGGCACCCCAGATGGGACCCTCTCTGTCCGGCTGCGGGACCTGCTGAGGACGGGACTCCTCTGGGCGCCCCCGAGATTTCTCGGAGGGACTCCCTTACTCATCCAGATCACCGCGGGGACAGACAAGGACCATCTATTGCGGACCAGGTATGTTTAGAGTTTTCTTAGGGGGGGGACCTGTAAGCCGTGAGGAGACGTCCTACGCATGGTAAAGAGTCGGCGTACTCGCCCCGGGGTATGCTCAAGCTTGGGCTAATGGTTGGGTTGTGCTGGTGTGGGATCCCTTGGTTTTAGATTTTATGTTAGTGCTTGGAAGTGTAACCCTGTGATATTGTTGGTTATATGTTGAATTTATCCTAGGGTATCACTACCGTGTTATTACTTGTTGTATTTGTCATAAGGTACCACTACCGTGTTATTGTCTAATATAAGGTGGAAATTATTGTATGAGTGAACTGAGTGATTGAGACGCGGCACTGCTGCGAAGCGAGTGCGGAGTTCTGATCCGCGGTTCCGTGTTCTCCGCGAGGAGAGCGGCCGGAGACGAACGAAGTGTATGACAGACTGTAAAGAAACATTGTGTGAACCTAATATTGAGAATATTGAGTGGCAGTGTCTTGGACATTTGGATAACGTTTGTGATCCTATTTTTATCCTAAAGTGTTTTGCTTGTAATACGGAGGTTTGGGTAGATCAGGAAGACGATTTTTGGTGTTCACAGTGTGGAAGCTGGACTGAGTGGGAAAAGATCGAGCGGGCAGGAGAGTTGAAACAAGTAATCTGTGGAGACATAGCCTACCCCTGGAGATAAAGGTAGCGACAGGGATATAGTTGTACTGTTTCCCGGGAGGGAAAACAGGAATAACACCCAGGTGACACACGGAGATCAGGGTCACCTCTTAATCAAGGGGTAGAAAGAGCATAAAATGGGCAATAAACAAGGAGGCGGGATAATGAAAAAGAGTCCTCTAGGATGTATTTTAGCACACTGGAAGGAGATCAGAGGCCCACCAGGTGGCAGCGTGGACAAGAAAACCTTAATTAAATATTGCAATCAATGGTGGCCCCTTTACAAGTTAGATGATCAGGAGAAATGGCCCGTTAACGGGACCCTTAATTACAATTCTGTATTACAATTAATGCTATTCCTTAGAAGGGAAAGAAAGTGGGATGAAGTTACATATGCGGACATGTTTTTCACCCTTTGAAATCACCCAGAATACTAACGGGACTGCGGGCTATTACCTCCACAAGACCCTATGGTATTAGCCTTAGAGAAAGAAAAAAAATGAAAGAAATGAAAGCAGACATAAAAAGTTGTTGCTCAGCCTGCAGCATAGGGCAAAGGTGCACAACGCCTGAAAAGATTCAGGGTTTTGAAGAAGAAGATCAACTAATTGAAGTATTAAGTTTGGCCCTGATAGGAACTCCCATTACTCCAGGAGTGCCTGAGGAGATTAAAGACCAAATTTATCTGGGGGTATGGGCCTCGGGAGTGCCGGGGAGAGCAAAAAGTGCTTCCCCTATAGCGATAAAACCCAAACAAGGAGCACGACCAGTGAGAGTCAAACAGTATCCCCTCAGGATAGAGGATAGGAAGGGGATCCGACAAACTATAGACCAGTTTATCGAGTATGGGCTGCTGAAAGAATGTGAATCAGAGTATAACACTCCAATATTACCTGTAAAAAAGCTGGATGGTAGCTATCGCATAGTACAGGATCTCAGGGCTATCAACAAAATTGTTGAGGATTTACATCGGGTAGTAGCAAATCCATACACTCTCCTAACTAAATTGGTACCTGAATTGGCATGGTTTACCGTCTTGGACCTAAAGGATGCCTTTTTCTGCTTGCCTCTGAGCCCAGAGAGCCAGCTTTTGTTCGCATTCGAGTGGGAAAACCCAGAATCTGGAAGGAAAACACAGCTTACATGGACTGTGCTACCACAGGGCTTTAAAAATAGCCCAACACTTTTTGGAAATCAGCTAGCCAAAGACTTAGAACAGTGGAAACGCCCGCCTGGGACAGGAGTGGTATTACAGTATGTGGACGATATGTTACTTGCCACTGACACCAGAGAAACGTGCCTAGAATGGACTGTGAGCCTGCTAAATTTCCTTGGACTTAATGGCTATAAAGTTTCTCCACAGAAGGCGCAGATAGCCCAGCAGCAAGTGACCTATCTGGGATATGAAATAACCGCAGGCCAACGGACACTAGGGAAGGAGAGGAAAGAAGCCATCTGCCAGACACCTTGACCACAGATGCCTAAGGAACTTCGGACCTTTCTAGGGATGACAGGATGGTGTCGTCTCTGGATATATAACTACGGACTCTTGGTAAAGCCGCTATACGAGTTATTAAAATCTAACTCAAAGAATATTGTGTGGAATAAGGAAGCGGACAGAGCCTTCCATCAGTTAAAAAAGAGGTTAATGGAAGCGCCTGCCTTGGGGTTACCCGATACTACTAAACCTTTCTGGTTGTTTTCCTATGAAAAGCAAGGAATGGCCTTAGGAGTCCTGGCTCAGAATCTGGGACCCTATCGGAGGGCGGTGGCATACTTCTCTAAACAGCTCGACGGAGTAAGTAAAGGGTGGCCTAGCTGTCTCCGAGCAGTGGCAGCAGTGGTAATAAACATCCAAGAGGCCCGTAAGTTCACCCTAGGCCAGAAAATCACAGTTATGGTTTCACACACCGTCTCAGCAGTACTGGAAGTAAAAGGAGGGCATTGGCTTTCGCCTCAGAGGTTTCTCAAGTACCAGGCTATCCTGATAGAGCAAGATGATGTAGAAATAACAGTAACTAATATTGTCAATCCAGCCTCTTTCCTCAGCGGAACAGCAGGAGAATCAGTGACCCATGACTGCTTGGAAACAATTGAGGCTGTGTACTCCAGTCGACCAGATCTGAAAGAGGAACCATTGGAAGATGCAGAGGATTCCTGGCTCACTGACGGGAGCAGCTTCATTCAACAGGGGATATGCAAAGCTGGCTATGCGGTAACCACCACAGAGAAGGTAATAGAGTCCAAAGCTCTGGCCCCAAATACATCAGCCCAAAAGGCTGAGATAATAGCACTAACCCGAGCACTGGAATTAGCCAAAGGAAAACGGATAAATATCTGGACAGACTCTAAATATGCTTTCGGGGTGGTGCATGCTCACGGGGCAGTCTGGAGAGAAAGAGGACTCTTATCTACACAAGGGGAACACACCAAACATGCTGAAGAAATTCTTAAACTCTTAGATGCAGTATTACTGCCTACCAAAGTGACTATCATGCACTCCAAAGCTCACCAAAAAGGGAACACCGCTGTGGAACTGGGTAACGCACTGGCAGACCGAGAAGCCAAAAGGGCAGCAGAAATGGGTAATGTAGAAATACAATCCTTGGTCCCAGATGGTAAAATACAAATTGACGACGAACCTAAATATTCTAGGGATGATCACAAATTGATCAAAGACTTAAATGGGAAAATCGAAGGGAAATGGGCCAAAACCCCACAGGGAAAAATAATAGTGCCTTTTTCGTTATTATGGGCAGTGGTCATGGCAGAACATAGAAAATCCCATTGGGGAACAGAGGCACTTTACAGATATCTGAGTAGGATAATATGTGCTCGGAATCTATATGCCACGGTCAAACAAGTCACTCAGCAGTGTGAGGTATGTCCACAGAACAACCCTAGGACAGGTCCCAGAGTCCAGTTCGGCCAAATAGGAAAGGGAAACTATCCGGGACAACAATGGCAAATTGATTTCTCAGAACTTCCAAGAAAAGGGGGGTTTCGATACCTATTGATACTAACCGATACCTTTTCAGGATGGCCAGAGGCATTTCCCTGCCGAACCAATAAAACAAGAGAAGTGGTTAAAGCATTGTTGCAAGAAATTATACCAAGATTTGGGGTTCCCGCAGTGATTTCCTCGGACCGAGGATCTCATTTCACTGGAAAGGTTGTTTCAAAAGTAAGCAGATTATTGGGTATAGATTGGCAACTTCACACCCCATACAACCCACGATCGAGTGGTCAGGTAGAAAAGATGAATCACTTGATCAAAACTCAGATTGTGAAACTAGGCCAGGAAGCTAACTTGACCTGGCCCCAGTCATTACCATTAGCCCTTCTCAGGATAAGAACAAAACCCAGAACCAAAGAAGGTTTGAGCCCCTTTGAAATACTCTATGGGAGACCATATAGTGTACAAGACGGGACATCCACAGAGTTGGGGAATGAAATATTGACAGATTACATGATAAATTTACAAAAACAGCTCCGAGAGGTAGAAAAACTGGTTCTAGTGACAAGGGGAACAAGATTCCATAGCTTTGTAAGGTGGCTTATACCATCCTTAGGCGTTAGTGAATTGGAGAAAGCAATTGTAAACATATCAGCTACTATAGAAGCGCTTGAGAAATCTACAATAGATGCTATACAGGCACTTCAACAAGAAGTCCAGTCATTAGCAAATGTAGTTGGACAAAATAGAATGGCATTAGATTTACTAACTTGGAAAGAGGGAGGCTTATGCGCAGTGATTAATCAGAGCTGTTGCTCATATGTAAACGAAAGCGGAAGTATAGAAAAAGACTTAAAAAAATCTCATAGCTAAAACTCAGATCTTGCATCAGACTGCGCAGGATGATACCACATTTGGGTTCTCAGACCTTTGGGAAAAGTTAACCTCATGGTTACCTAGTCTGGCATGGCTTAGACAACTGTTTATCCTTCTAGTAGCAGTGCTTATGTTAGTGTGTGTAATAGCTAGATGTTTTATGTGTTGTACCATGGGGGCAAGAGACGAATACATTCAAGGGAAAAAGCATCAGCTCCGGGAACGAGTGGAATCAGGGATGTATTTTAGAAATCAGATGGAGAAGGAAAGCGTGTTATAGGTAATTGTAAAAGAATTTACAAATGAACAAAGAAAAGGGGGGATTGAAACAGAAAACAGAGGGATTAACCATGACAGGGACGTATATCTCAACCTTGGAGGGGAGGAAAGAAAACAAAGAATTTCCCAATTAGCGGAGGCGGGCCTCAGCCTTGAAGGAACACTTCGCAAGCAAATGGGAACATCCTGACTGATAACAGGAGAAGATAACCAGAGACTTTACGACCCCTGCCAGACCACGCAGAAGACAAGCGGAACATCCTGATCGGTTAGATAGCAAGAGACTTTTATGGCCTCTATCAGCAAAACAATCGAATCGGTTCAGTGATCGTGGAACTTACTCCCTAAGACGCCCCCCCAAAGAAAAACACCAGGAGAAGATACGCACATGCCTGAAGGATGAGACTTATTATAATGAGGCTCCGGAAATAATTAACATAGTCACACCTATTGTTAGAACTAATTGTATTAGCCCATCCCATAGTTTGCATATGTATGATTTACCTTATAAATAACTACGGGTTTAGCCTAAGGGTGTGCAAGTTTGGAGGAGCGATCCCCCTTGCACCCGGCGCCGCAATAAACATACCTGCTTTATAATTCTCTGCGAGTTGTAAGGTTTGTTTCCGCGCGTCAACGGAAAGCTCTTTTGGGGGCTTTTTTGACGCCGGGCAACGCCTCCTCCTCATGCTGGGGGCTGACAACCAGTGGGCGGGCTGCTGACTAAGACTGGGCGGAGCCAGCGCCTCCCGCGGCACAATTAAACGAGCCATTAACGTGCCTAACGGTCACTGCGACGGAGACCGGCTCCAGGGCAGGTAAGACTGCGCTGGGAGAGGGGATCTGTAGCTAAAAAGGCCGACGGAAAGCTCTTTTGGGGGCTTTTTTGACGCCGGGCAACGCCTCCTCCTCGTGCTGGGGGCTGACAGCCGGTGGGCGGGCTGCTGACTAAGACTGGGCGGAGCCAGCGCCTCCCGCGGCACCATTAAACGAGCCATTAACGTGCCTAACGGTCACTGCGACGGAGACCGGCTCCAGGGCAGGTAAGACTGCGCTGGGAGAGGGGATCTGTAGCTAAAAAGGCTGATGGAAAGCTCTTTTGGGGGCTTTTTTGACGCCGGGCAACGCCTCCTCCTCGTGCTGGGGGCTGACAGCCGGTGGGCGGGCTGCTGACTAAGACTGGGCGGAGCCAGCGCCTCCCGCGGCACAATTAAACGAGCCATTAACGTGCCTAACGGTCACTGCGACGGAGACCGGCTCCAGGGCAGGTAAGACTGCGCTGGGAGAGGGGATCTGTAGCTAAAAAGGCCGACAGAAAGCTCTTTTTGGGGCTTTTTTGACGCCGGGCAACGCCTCCTCCTCGTGCTGGGGGCTGACAGCCGGTGGGCGGGCTGCTGACTAAGACTGGGCGGAGCCAGCGCCTCCCGCGGCACAATTAAACGAGCCATTAACGTGCCTAACGGTCACTGCGACGGAGACCGGCTCCAGGGCAGGTAAGACTGCGCTGGGAGAGGGGATCTGTAGCTAAAAAGGCTGACGGAAAGCTCTTTTGGGGGCTTTTTTGACACCGGGCAACGCCTCCTCCTCATGCTGGGGGCTGACAGCCGGTGGGCGGGCTGCTGACTAAGACTGGGCGGAGCCAGCGCCTCCCGCGGCACAATCAAACGAGCCATTAACATGCCTAACGGTCACTGCGACGGAGACCGGCTCCAGGGCAGGTAAGACTGCGCTGGGAGAGGGGATCTGTAGCTAAAAAGGCCAACGGAAAGCTCTTTTTGGGGCATTTTTGATGCCGGGCAACGCCTCCTCCTCATGCTGGGGGCTGACAGCCGGTGGGCGGGCTGCTGACTAAGACTGGGCGGAGCCAGCGCCTCCCGCGGCACAGTCAAACGAGCCATTAACATGCCTAACGGTCAGTGCGACGGAGACCGGCTCCAGGGCAGGTAAGACTGCGCTGGGAGAGGGGATCTGTAGCTTAAAGGGCCGATGGACAGCACTTTTTGGGCTTTTTTGATGCCGGGCAACGCCTCCTCCTCGTGCTGGGGGCTGACAGCCGGTGGGCGGGCTGCTGACTAAGACTGGGCGGAGCCAGCGCCTCCCGCGGCACAATTAAACAAGCCATTAACGTGCCCAACGGTCATTGCGACGGAGACCGGCTCCAGGGCAGGTATGACTGCGCTGGGAGAGGGGATCTGTAGCTAAAAAGGCCGACGGAAAGCTCTTTTGGGGGCTTTTTTGACGCCGGGCAATGCCTCCTCCTCGTGCTGGGGGCTGACAGCCGGTGGGCGGGCTGCTGACTAAGACTGGGCGGAGCCAGTGCCTCCCGCGGCACAATTAAACGAGCAATTAACGTGCCTAACGGTCACTGCGACGGAGACCGGCTCCAGGGCAGGTAAGACTGCGCTGGGAGAGGGGATCTGTAGCTAAAAGGGCCGATGGACAGCACTTTTTGGGCTTTTTTGACGCCGGGCAACGCCTCCTCCTCGTGCGGGGGGCTGACAGCCGGTGGGCGGGCTGCTGACTAAGACTGGGCGGAGCCAGTGCCTCCCGCGTTTCATCACACCGTCAGTTTATAAGGAGTCCCAGGGAGAGCAGAGGCTAGCTTCTGCCCACCGAGCAGAAACCAGTGCTTGGGTGTGTGTCCTGGTTGGCGCCTCACGTGGCGGTAACTTGTATGGCCGGGTCCTGAGTCTCTGCCATTGTACAAGGTAAGTTCAATTCCTTTTATTAGTCAGACGACCAGCGCGTTCATTCCAACTGACCCTTCCACTGTCTCTTGCTTGCAGACATCCAGCTATGGTTAGAACTAGGTCAAAGGCTATTGTTAAGAAAGCTGTGGGCACCCAGACAGAGGCCCCACACAAACACGTGGGTGTCCAGGCCTCTGGCTGCAGGGAGTGCCGGGGCCTGGCCCTTGCCATGGAGGGGAGTGGGGACAACACCTGTGTCAGATGTGAACAGGTGAATGATCTCCTCAGCCTGGTGGTTGAGCTGAAGGAGGAAGTGGAAAGGTTGAGGACTATCAGGGAGTGCGAGAGGGAGATCGACTGGTGGGCCCACTCCCTAAGAGTAAGGGGACATGTTGAGGCTTCACACACACCAGAGGACCCCCTCTCCACTTCTCACCCGGCATTAGAAGGGAATCTCAGAGAAGAGGGGGAATGGAAACAGGTCCCTGCTAGGCGAAGCAGGCAAATCCCCTCCCTCCCCCTCCCACCTCCCCAGTTACCCCTGCAGAACCGGTACGGAATCTTGCAGGAGGAACTGGCTGTTGGAGAGGAGGATGGTACATCTAGGCAGGAAGTGCCAGAAAGACCAAGTCGCCGTAGACCTGGCATCACAACTAGTTCCAAAAGGAAAAGCAGAAGGGTCATCGTTGTGGGTGACTCTCTATTGAAGGGGGCGGAGGGACCAATATGCCGTCCTGACCCGCTTCACAGGGAAGTCTGCTGCCTCCCTGGGACACGGGTCAGGGATGTGTTGGACAAAGTTCCTACTCTAGTCAATCCTTCTGATTATTACCCCCTGTTAGTATTTCAGGTGGGCAGTGATGATGTGGGAAGAAGGAGCCCAAAATCAATTAAAAGAGATTTTAAAGCCTTGGGAAGGGTGCTTAAGGGATCGGGAACACAAGTTGTGTTCTCCTCTATCCCATCAGTGGCTATTATGAGTGAGGAAATTAATAGGAAGAGACAACAGGTCAATTCGTGGCTTCGGGACTGGTGTTATCGACAGGGCTTTGGGTTTTTTAATCATAGGTTGCCATATGTGACACCTGGCATGCTGGTGGCAGGTGGGATGTGCCTGTCCCAGAGGGGGAAAAGAATTTTGGGACAGGAATTAGCAGGACTCGTTAACAGGGCTTTAAACTAGATATGAGGGGGGAGGGGGGGATAACTGGGCCTGTTAGGACTAAACTAGATATGAGGGGGGAAGGGGAGATAACTGGGCCTGTCAAGATTAAACCTGAGGAAAGCATGCCACGGTTTGAAGGAGGCCACATTAGTGAGGACTCACACTCTGACATTTCATCAGAGAAAGGTGATAGACGTTTAGAATTACTGCTAGAGAACAATGGGAAAACCCTTTCCTAGAAGGGGAAAAGGGTACTAGGCTAAGAGTTAACAAAGCTCATGGACAGAGCTTTAAGCCGAAAGTTAAGGGGGATGGGGATAAAACCAGGCCCGCTGGTAATGAACCTGAGTGTCAAGGGCCAAAGATGGGGGTGAAATCAGTAGCCCAGGTCAAGTGCATCTACGCTAATGCACGTAGCATGGGCAACAAACAGGAGGAGCTGGAAGCCATTGTGCGGCAGGACAACTACGACATAGTCGCCATCACGGAAACGTGGTGGGACGATGGTCATGACTGGAGTGCTGCAATAAGTGGCTATAAGCTCTTCAGAAGGAATAGGCAAGGAAGGAGGGGGGGGGGGGTGTGGGGTGGCTCTGTACATTAGGGAGTTGTTTGACTCTATAGAGATAGACTCCAGTGATGAAGAAGTGGAGTGTTATGGGCAAGGGTGAAAGGGAAGGCTAACAGGTGATTTTGTGCTGGGAGTCTGCTATAGACCACCCAACCAGGATGAGCAGGTTGATGAGGTATTCTATAAGCAGCTGGCTGCAGTCTCGCAAACGCCAGCCCTTGTTCTAGTTGGGGACTTCAACTTACCAGACATCTGCTGGAAATATAACACAGCAGAGAGCAGGCAGGCTAGGAGGTTCCTCGAGTGTATGGAGGATAACTTCCTGACACAAATGGTAGGTGAGCCTACCAGGGGAGGTGCCTTGCTAGACCTACTGTTTACAAACAAAGAAGGGCTAGTGGGGGACGTGGAGGTCGGAAACCGTCTTGGGCTTAGTGACCATGAAATGGTTAAGTTTTCCATTCATAGTGAGGTAAGGAAGGGGGTTAACAAAACCTCCATCTTGGACTTCCAGAGGGCAGACTTTAGCCTGTTCAGAACCCTGGTTGGGAGAGTCCCGTGGGAGGTAGTCCTGAGAGACAAAGGAGCCCAGGAAGGCTGGACGCTCTTCAAGAAGGAAATCCTAAAGGCCCAGGAGCAGGCTGTCCCCATGAGGCGCAAAATTAAAGGGCGGGGAAAATGGCCGGCCTGGATGAACAAAGAGCTCTTGATGGGACTTAAGGAAAAAAGGAAGGTTTACCACCTTTGGAAGAGGGGACAGGCAACTCAGGAGGAGTACAGAGATTGTGTTAGGTCATACAGAGAAAAAATCAGGAAGGCAAAAGCCCAGCTGGAACTCAACCTGGCCATTAATATAAGGGACAACAAAAAAAGTTTCTATAAATACATCAACAAAAAGAGAGTGACAGAGAATGTCCATCCCTTACTGGATGTGGGGGGAAACCTTGCAACCAAGGACGAGGAGAAGGCTGAGATACTTAATGCCTTCTTTACCTCTGTCTTTAATAGTCAGACCAGCTACCCCCAGGGTGTTCACCTTCTTGGGCTGGAAGATAAGAATGGAGAACAGAACAACTCCCCTGTAATCCAGGAGGAAGTAGTTAATGATTTGCTTATGCACCTGGACACGCATAAGTCTATGGGGCCGGATGGCATTCACCCAAAGGTTCTCAGGGAGCTGGCAGGAGAGCTCACCAAGCCTCTCTCCATTATTTATCAACAATCCTGGTCAACAGGAGAGGTGCCAGATGACTGGAGGGTGGCCAATGTGACACCCATCTACAAGAAGGGCCAGAAGGAGGATCCCGGAAACTACAGGCCTGTCAGCCTGACCTCGGTACCGGGAAAGATCATGGAGAGGATCATCCTGAGTGAGCTCTCACGGCAAGTGCAGGGCAGCCAAGGGATCAGGGCCAGCCAGCATGGGTTTATGAAAGGGAGGTCCTGCCTGACCAACTTGATCTCTTTCTATGACCATGTGACCCGCTTTCTCGATGAGGGGAAGGCTGTGGATGTTGTCTACCTGGACTTTGGTAAGGCCTTCGACACTGTCCCTCACAGCATTCTCCTGGAGAATCATGGCATAGACAAGTGTACCCTCCGCTGGATAAAAAACTGGCTGGATGGCCGTGCCCAGCGAGTTGTGATTAATGGAGCAAAATCTGGTTGGCGGCCGGTCATCAGTGGTGTCCCTCAGGGCTCAGTTTTGGGGCCAGTCTTGTTCAATATCTTCATTGATGATCTAGACAAGGGGATTGAATGCACCCTCAGTAAGTTTGCGGATGACACCAAGCTAGGTGGGAGTGTTGATCTGCTTGAGGGTCGGAAGGCTTTACAGAGGGACCTGGACAGGTTGGATCAATGGGCCAAGGCCAATGGGATGAGGTTTAATAAGGCCAAGTGCCGGGTTCTGCATTTTGGTCACAACAACCCCAAGCAACGCTACAGGCTTGGGGAAGAGTGGCTGGAAAGCTGCCCAGCAGAAAAGGACCTGGGAGTGTTAGTGGACAGCCGGCTTAACATGAGCCAGCAGTGTGCCCAGGTGGCCAAGAAGGCCAATAGCATCCTGGCCTGTATCAGGAATAGCGTGGCCAGCAGGAGCAGGGAAGTCATCGTGCCTCTGTACTCGGCACTGGTGAGGCCTCACCTCGAGTACTGTGTTCAGTTTTGGGCCCCTCACTACAGGAAAGACATTGAAGTGCTGGAGCATGTCCAGAGGAGAGCCACCAAGCTGGTGAGGGGTCTGGAGAACAAGTCCTATGAGGAGAGGCTGAGGGAACTGGGTATGTTTAGTTTGGAGAAGAGGAGGCTGAGGGGGGACCTCATTGCCCTCTACAACTACCTGAAAGGAAACTGTAGAGAGGCGGGGGTTGGCCTCTTCTCCCAAGTGAATAATGACAGGACCAGAAGAAATGGTATGAAGCTGCAGCAGGGGAGGTTTAGATTAGATATTAGGAAGAATTACTTTACTGAGAGAGTGGTCAGGCACTGGAACAGCCTGCCCAGGGAGGTGGTGGAGTCACCATCCCTGGAGGTATTTAAGAAACGTGTAGACATGGCTCTTTAGGGCATGCTCTAGTGCCCGGGATTGTTGGTTTGTGGTGGGGTGTTGTGTGTGAGGTTGTGGGGTTTAGTTGGTGGGTGCTGCTTTTTTTTTTATTTTTTTGTTTGCTTGTTTGTTTGTTTTTGTGTGTTGTGGTTGGTTTTTTTTTTTTTTTTTAGTATGGTTGGACTCTATGATCTCAAAGGTCCCTTCCAACCACTAAGATTCTGTAATTCTGATAACGAGCAGTTTTCTCCACAATATGCCGTTAATTTCAGAGAGTTAGAGGAGGCTTAGCTAGGATGTAAAGTTACAGAACAGAAAATTGGTTCAGTTTTACTTCAAACCAGGACAAGTCTCTTTCATCTTCCTTTGTTGTCCTATTTACCTAAAGAACCCCTTCTAATTTTTCACATCCCTGCCCAAGTTCAGCTCCAGCTGCATCTTGGCTTTCCTGATCCCCTCCATGCACTCCCAGGCCAAATCCCTGTAATCACCCCAGGATGCGAATCCCTGCCTCCATTGCCTATGCATTTTGGTTTTGTGTTTTAGTTTGGCTAAAAGGTGTTGACTTAGCCAAGTGTTATAGTTTGAGAAAATCCACAACAATTTATTGTATTTAGACAATTATTCTATCACCTGATGACACCTCCCTACCTGGAAAGGGGAATCAGGGAACACAAAGAAACACAAGGGTCAAAATATAAATAGATTTAATACATTAAGACTAAATAATTAACAATAATACTAAAGAACCAGTATTAATCCCAATATTGATATAAGATATAAAGAATTATATACAGCCAATTATATCAGCAGGAAGCTGTACACTCCCAGCAGCAGACAACAAATGTTGGACACCGCGAGCACAATGGCTTTGGGAGGAAAGGAAGGCCTCAGGGGTCCGGCACTGGGGCGAGTTCTCTGGACCGCTGCCATCAAGGGAGACCTACACAGCAAACTTTTCTAATTTATTTTATTTATTTATTTCAAATTTCTTTGCCAGGCTGTACTAAATCCACACTAACAACCTTTAACCATTCATTCTCTGAATCAATATTGAATGTGACGCTCATGATATGAAATAATCCTGTTGGCCAGCCTGGGTCAAAGGCCCAGGCCTTGCTCATCCTCATCCCTGCACCCGGCAAGGCTCAAAAACACTGAGACCTTGAATCCCACATAGCCTGGCTGGCTATAAAGTAAATATTTTCACAAATTCAGACACTAGAGTCTTCTAAAAGTGCAGTCTTCCCCAGCATTAGAAGAGAAGTTAGTCCTGTTTCGCTGAACCCAGGACATTCCACCCCTTACTTCATACTATATGTCACACTCCAGTTACTGTTATATTTATCTTCTAATATATATACACATACACACAAATATAATCCTCTAAAGCTATGAACTATTCCTCTAAAAGGTCCACTGAATTTCTTTAGTCCAAAACTGTGAGTTCCATCTATCCTAATAGTCTTTTAGGGTAGAAACAAGTGATGTGGCATTCACTCAGTTGTCAGATCAGGACCAGGCCTCAATACAGGATGACAGATGGTTGGAGTTGGGCGCAGCAATGTAATGTGTTGTGCTCACGGCTAGCATATTCTCTGTCACTGGACGCCATTCAATGAAGCTGACTCTGGTTCCATTACCACTACGTTATCCTGAAAAACACTTATTGAACACTTAGTATTATGTAACAATTAACACCATACTATTTAAATTAAGGATTCTCAGCCAAAATCACATCTCCTAAAGGTACACATCGAACCTCTCCATTCTCCTGCATCACCCACCAAATATGCCCTAGTCCTTCAGCAAAAGCAACCCCACAAGTGGGTTTGCCTTCACCCGAGGCTGGCCTAACCCAGACTGTTTTCCCCAACATATTCTTTACATGCACCACAGGGACCTTATCCCCTTCTACAGTAAGTAAAGGCTCTGAGTGAGCAGGACCAGCTCGGCTGACAGTTCCCCTGGTGTTGACTAACCAGGTGGCTTTTGCTAAATGTTCATCCCATTTTTTAAATGTTCCAGCGCTCATTACTTTCAGTGTGGACTTCAGTAGTCCATTGCATCATTCCACTTTCCCGGCAGCTGGTGCGTGGTAGGGGATGCGATATATCCACTCAATACCATGCTCTTTAGCCCAGGCATCTATAAGATTATTTTGGAAATGAGTCCCATTGTCTGACTCAATTCTCTCTGGAGTACCATGTTGCCACAAGACTTGTCTTTCAAGGCCTAAAATAGCATTACAGGCAGTGGCATGAGACACAGCATATGTTTCCAGCCATCCGGCAGTTGCTTCCACCATTGTAAGCACATAGTGTTTTCCCTGGCAGGTTTGTGCAAGGGAGATATAGTCAATTTGCCAAACCTCCCTATACTTATACTTCAGCCACCGTTCTCTGTACCACAAAGGTTTTGATCATTTGGCTTGCTTAATTTCAGCATGTTTGACATTCATAGGTGACCTGTGAAATAGCGTCCATAAGTCAAATCCCCCCCCTCAGTCACGAGCCCATCTATATGTTGCATCTCTTCCTTGATGACTTGAAGTGTCATGGGCCCACCAAGCTAAAAACAATTCGCCTTTATATTACCAGTCCAAGTCTACTTGGGGCACTTTAATCTTAGCAGCCTGTTTTGTTGTTCCTCAGTGGCCCAACTCTTAGGTATATAGGCATCTACATGTCATACCTTCACAGACAGCTTTTCTAATTACAGAATCACATGGGGTTGGAAAGGACCTCCGGAGATCATCTAGTCCAACCCCCCTACCAAAGCAGGCCCACCTAGAGCAGGCTGCACAGGAATGCGTCCAGGCAGGTTTTGAATGTCTCCAGAGAAGGAGACTCCACCACTCCCCTGGGCAGCCTGTTCCAGTGCTCTGCCACCCTCAAAGTAAAGAAGTTCCTACTCATGTTTAGACGGAACTTCTTATATTCAAGTTTGTGCCCATTTCCTCTTATCAGACAGCAATATCTTGCCACAAGTCAGCAGCCCAGATGGGTTTACCTCTGCGCTGCCAGTTGCTCTTCCACTGCTTTAACCACCCCCATAAAGCATGCCCTGCCATCCATGAGTCAGTATAAAGGTAAAGCACTGGCCACTTTTCTCTCTCAGAAATATCTAAAGCCAACTGGATGGCTTTCACATCTGTAAACTGACTCAACTCATCCACTCCCTCAGTCACTTCCATGACTCATCGAGTAAGACTCCACACAGCAGCTTTCCACCTTCACTGGTTTCCTATAATACAACAAGATCCATCAGTGAACAGCATGTATTGCCTCTCATTTTTCGATAACTGATTACATGGTGGGGCTTCCTCAGCCTGCACCACTCTCTCCTCTGGGGATCCTCCAAAATCTGTGCCTTGTGGTCAATCCATGATTACCTCCAGAATTCCTGGATGATTGGGGTTCCCTATTCGAGCTCACTGAGTAATTAGTGCTACCCACTTACTCCACGTTGCATCAGTTGCGTGATGTGTGGAAGGAGTCTTCCCTTTAAACATCCAGTTCAACACTGGCAACCGAGGTGCCAGGAGGAGCTGTGCTTCAGTACCAATTGCCTCTGAAGCAGCTCAAACTCCTTCATATGCTGCTAATATCTCTTCCTCAGTGGTAGCGTAGTGAGCCTCTGATCCTCTATATGCTCAACTCAAACCCTAGGGGTCAGCCTCAAGTCTCTCCAGGTGCTCTTTGCCAGAGACTCCAGGTAGGGCCATTCTCCCCAGCTGCGGTGTACAGCACATTTTTTACATCTTGTCCTGTCCGGACTGGCCCAAGGGCTACTGCATGAACAATCTCCCGTTTAATCTGCTCAAAGGCTGACTGCTGCTCAGGGCCCCATTTAAAATCATTCTTCTTCCTAGTCACTTCATAGAGAGGGCTCACAATCTGACTGTAACCAGGAATATGCATTCTCCAGAAACCCACAACACCTAAGAAGGTTTGTGTTTCCTTTCTGTTAGGAGGTGGTGACATAGCTGTTATTTTGTTAATCACACCCATTGGGATCTGGCAACGCCCATCTTGCCACTTAATTCCTAAAAACTGTATCTCCTGTGCGTGTCCCTTGACCTTACCTCATTTGATTGCAAAACCGGCTTCCAGAAGGATTCGAATTACCTTCTCCCCCTTCTCAAACACTTCTTCTGCTGTGTTACCCCATACAATGATGTCATCAATGTATTGCAGGTGTTCTGGAGCTCCACCTTTCTCCAGTGCAGTCTGGATCAGTCCATGGCAAATAGTAGGGCTGTGTCTCCACCCCTGGGGCAGTTGAGTCCAGGTGTACTGGACACCCCTCCAGGTGAAAGCAAACTGTGGCCTGCACTCTGCTGCTAAAGGAATAGAGAAAAAGGCATTAGCAATGTCAATTGTAGTACACCACTTAGCTTCTTTTGATTCCAGTTCATAGTGAAGTTCTAACATATCTGGGATTACAGCACTCAACGGTGGTGTGACTTCATTCAAGCCACGATAGTCTACTGTCAATCTCCATTCCCCATTAGGCTTTCGCACTGGCCATATGGGACTATTAAAGGGTGAGCGAGTCTTACTGATCACCCCTTGGCTTTCCAGCTGATGAATCAGCTTCTGAATAGGGAGCAAAGAATCTTGGTTAGTGCAATATTGTCGCCTATGCACCATTGTAGTAGCAATGGGCACATTGTTCCTCGATCCTCAGCAGCCCTACAATAGAAGGGTCCTCTGACAGGCCAGGCAAAGTAGACAGTTGCACAACTTTCTCCATCTCCACCGCTGCTACACCAAATGCCCACCAGTACACCCTCGGGTCCTTAAAATACCCTTTCCTGATGTAATCTATGCCAAGGATGCACGGTGTATCCGGGCCAGTCACAACTGGGTGCTTCTCCCATTTATTCCCAGTTGGGCTCACTTCAGCCTCCAGTACAGTCAGTTCTTGAGACCCACCTGTCACACCAGAAATAGTGACAGATTCTGTTCCTTTATGATTCAATGGCAATAGGGTACACCGTGCACCAGTGTCCACCAGGGCCCTATACTTTTGTGATTCTGATGTGCCAGGCCATCGAATCCACACAGTCTAATGAACTCAGTTGTCCCTCTCCTCCTCCTGGCTGGAGGCAAGGCATCTCTAATGTTGAGGACAACATCTACAATTAGCAGGTGAGTTCCTATCTGGACCAAAGAACTGCTTACCATGGACTGGAGCAGCCACCCTCCTGCAAAAATTCTTTCTACCATCCGCTTTAACTTGTAACTCAAGCACTTGTGCCTGTAGGGCCAGAGTAGGTTTTTTTATCCCACTTACTCATGTCCTCTCCATAGTCACAGAGGCAAAGCCACAGGCAATCCCAGAGCGGGTCCTGTTCCTCTTGAATCTGTTTCGTAGGAGGATGTTTTTTCTTAATGACCAAGACATAGGTCCATTCAGAGGAAGAATGGGATTCTTTCTCCATTGCAGACAGTTTTTCAAACAGTTTATCATTTTTCTTAGCTATTTCCTCTTTTTGCTCAGCTATTGTCTTGGTGATTTTCTCTATTTTCTCAGTCATTTTTTCCACAGCTGCCACAGTGAGGGGACAAGAGATATTGTCCTCATACTGTCATACCCTGTTAACCACCTCATTTGCAGTTGGTACATCAGCATCAGATCCTCCCCAGACCATTGTTGACAAAGTGTGAGAATACATTGATGGTGCACTCTGCACAAACTTCCTCAGCAAAGATCGTTTGCACAGCATTTCATCAGGGTCTACATTCACTCACCAGTCACCATAAATCACCTCTCACACAGCCAGTTCCCTCAGGTACTTGGTACCTTTTTCCATGCTGGTCTATTTGCTTGGACAGCATTCGATATCATCCTTAAAGGGATACTTGCCCTTTACCACTGATAGCAGTCGCTTCCAGAGATAGAGTGTTTGTCTTTCTCCCAATTGCTTTATCAAGACCTCCATCTCTGGCCAGGTTTCCCAACTGCCTAGCTTGTCTACCTTCTAAATCTATGGAATCAGTCCCATTGTCCCAGCATTGGAGCAACCAGGAGATAAGCATCTCCCCTTCTTGACAACTGAAGTCCTTCCTCATATTTTGAAATCCTTCATAGAGAAGGATTTAAGGATTATCTCTACATCTGAGTCCTCCTCCCATGTTGATGCTGCCTGAGAAGGACCCTCTCCCATGAGCTGGTTTTTGTTGTAAGGGGTATGGGAACAAGTTGATCTTGTTTCCTGCTTCCTGGTCACCGGGGCAACTTGTACCAGTTCTGTTGGAGTTTGTGTAGCAGCAGTTCTTGTTGTCAAGGCTGGAGCAACTGGTGCCAGCGCAGGCAGCAGAGTAACTTTTACTGTACACTGCTGAGTGACTGGTGCCAGGATGGGCTGGAGCATTGCCTGCACTGGTGTGGGGGTGGCTGAAGTCAGTGCCAGTGGGGCTGATGCCTGTGGCTTCCCCCAGTACAGGCAAGGGAAGTGGTGTGGCCGGTGCCCATGAGGGGGATAGCTTATGGAGTGGTTTGTGTCTGTGCTGGCTGCAAATTGGCCCACAGGATTTGAGTAGCAGCAGCACATGCTACACAATACCCACTCCTGCACCAATGTTTAACACAAAACCACCCCTGCAACACATTCAGGAGAACCAGCAACAAAATTACAATCTTTTGAAAGTAACATTCATTTTCTAAACAGGCCAAAAGCTTTCCATTTCCCTATCTCTTTGACATAAGCATTTAAGGGCAAGATAAACCTTCCCCAAGTGAAACCTAAAGTGTAATTGGCAATAGAATCCATCACATGATGCCCAAGATATGCAGGTACAGTCCTTATCCAAGTAAACATATTATACATCTGAATGCCAGTCCATACAAAAATAGCACATTTAAACCACTACATACAACTACAAAGAGGAAGTAAATCATGCAACATGTAAAACAAGTTCAGCAGCACTGTATCTATGAACTTCACACAAAGCTCTCTAAAGGCATGAGATAACATTTCCCTTTGGAAGGACATTCCCTGAGCAAGCTAGAAGCTCACACCCCATGTTGGGCACCAATAAATCTGTCATGGTTTAGGCTGGGTTGGCCAACAACAAGACAACAGATGCTCCCCCCCACCTCTTGCCCCAAGGAGAGGAAAAAGAGAGACAAAGAGAGTTATGAGTTTAGAAAAAACTAAACTACTGTAATGAAATATTAATAAAATAAAAAGGAAACAATGAAATAGATACAATATATACAAAACCATATCAAACTCCCAGGGAGATTTCACCAGCAGGCACTGGGGAAGTTCCAGACTGGACTCAGTAACAAATGGGAACTAGATTCCAGAACACACCAATGGGGATTGAAAGTAGACAAACTGACAAGGTCCTCCTCAGACACCAGCCTTCAAGAACAGCTGAAGAAGAGCCAACCCAACCCCCCTTGCTCCCTCAGCTTTTATACTGAGCATGGCAGATGGGATGGAATACCCTATTGGTCAGTTTGGGTCACCTGAGCTGTCCACTCCTACCTACAGGTGTGACCCCTCCACAGGGTAAACAACTGTGTCAGCTGACCCTGGTTGCCACAGCAACAAGTATAAGCAAGAGCCTCTCTCACTGAACAGAAAGTTGGTTCTGCTCCACCCCAAACCAGGACAGGAGGTAAGAGACACTGTTTTTGAGAGGAGCTGATAAATGTGCACCTAAGGATCCTGTGCTTCACTGACTTTAAATCAGTTCACTCAATGGTTATGAACTCATTTAAGTGAATCAGATAAGAGCAGTAAAATAAAAGGTGTTGTCTTGCCTGGAAGAAATTATTTGTGTGGGTGTATATTTAATGCTGCATCTTATTCCTAATGTTGCTGTGATCCTGCACTGCTTTTGTGATCCAGTATATCAGGTTAAACTTAGAACCACACAAGGATGGTTTTGGTTAATACCCCTGTGCCGGTTCTACCCCGAGCCCTGGTTTCTTACTGTTATGGCTCAGTGTGCAACTTGCTTACTGTGACTATACTAATGCAGTGATCATTTGGGGGGGGCGGGGAAAGTATGTGATAAATACAATCAGGTATAGTGCCTGAGGGATCCATTCAGACACCACTCTACAGTGCATTTCAGAGGGGAATAGTGCCTGCTCCCAGAGAATTTAGTTTAAAAAAGAAAAAAATAATACATGAAGAATGATGCATAGTTAGGAAAAGCCTTACTGAATGTACATCGAAAAGAATTGCTAAGACTTAAAGCCTGATAGAGACTAGAATGTTTGATGTATTCCATAAGTAGCATATGGGGTATTTCAACACAGCAGAAAATGCCCTTAAATTAAGAAGTTTTCAAATCAACTAAGAAATGCCAGGGGGCAAGACTGAATTGAGAGAGAGATATTGATCTAACACAGAAGATATACCAAAACAGAGTTCTAAAGATGGATGTATGTTTCCAGACAACATTATTATTCATTCCTCGTCTCTGGGTAAAGTGCAGGAAATCAAGGACAGAGCCCTATCAGATCTTCTGAGAAAGCTGAGTGAGAAAAAGAAACAATGCTAACTTTGTTATATTGAGTTAGGTGAGGAAGAAAGCTCTTTTTTCACCAGTGCAGGTGTTTTGACCCCTTCCATGAGAGAACACTTAAGCTATCAAATGTTAGAGTACTAAAATAGGGACTGCTCCATGAAGGAAGGTAAGATGGGAGGCTGAGGATGACCCCAGTACAGGCAGACAGTGCCTTCACTAACGTAGCACAGTCCCACAGTAGCTGAGCAGAGCTGGCTTGGTGGTAGTCAAAGGTTCTCTTGACAGTCCAGTGATCATCAGACAAATGGAAAGTAGTGAGTCAGGTCTAAGGTCATAGAATCATAATTTAGGTTGGAAGGAACCTTCACAGAATCACAGAACGATATGGGGTTGGAAGGGACCTCTGGAGATCATCTAGTCCAACCCCCCTGCCAAAGCGGGTCCACCTAGAGCAGGTTGCACAGGAACATATCCAGGCAGGTTTTGAATGTCTCCAGAGAAGGAGACTCCACCACTCCCCTGGGCAGCCTATTCCAGTGCTCTGCCACCCTCAAAGTAAAGAAGTTCCTCCTCATGTTTAGGTGGAACTTCTTATATTCAAGTTTATGCCCATTTCCTCTTGTCCTGTCACTGGGCACCACTGAAAAAAGACTGGCCTCATCCTCTTGACACCCTCCCTTTAAGTATTTATAGGTGTTGATCAGATCCCCCCTCAGTCTTCTCTTCTCCAGACTAAAAAGACCCAAGTCCCTCAGAGGTCATCTAGTCCCAACCCTCTGCTCAAAACAAGTCTAATTAGATCAGGTTGCTCAGGGGCACATTCAGTCAAGTACTGAACACCTCCAAGGGTGGATATTCCACAACATCTCTGGGAAACCTGTTCCAATATTCAACTACCCTCATGGTAATCCACCCCCCACCCCCGATCTAATTGGATAGTTCCAACTTGTGCCTGTTGCCTCTCATCCTATCACTGTGCACCTCCAAGAAGAGTCTGGCTCCATCTTCTTTGTATTCTCTAATCAGGTAGTTCTAGACAGCAACAAGGTTTCCCTTGAGCCTTCTCTTTTCCAGGCTAAACAGGCCTAGTTCTCTCAGTCTCTCCTCATATATCATGTGCTCCAGGCCTCTGACCAGCTTGGTAGTTGGACTCACCACAGTATGTCAATATCTTTCTTGTACTGGAGAGCCCCAAAATTGGACACATTACTCCAGATGCAGCCTCACAAGTGCTGAATAGGGATGAAGGCTCACTTCCCTGGACCTGCTGGCTACACTTTTGCTAATACAGTCCAGGATGCAGTTGGCCGCCTTTGATGCAAGGGTGTCCTGTCAACTCCTGTTCAACTTGTCCACAAAGACCCTCAGATCCTTTTCTGCATAGCTGCATCTTAGCCAGTTGGCCCTTGGCCTGTTCCTGTCAGCCCAGTTCTCCAGTTGCCTCTGAACAGCATCCCTGCCTTCCAGCATACTGATCGTAATGGCCCTTCATTTGATGTCATCTGCAAACTTGCTGAGAGTACATTATGTCCTATCATCCAGGTCAGTACTGAAGACATTAAACAGTATTGGTCTCAGTATCGATCCCTGAGGGATGCCACTGGCCCCCAGCTGGATTTGCATCACAAGTCTTGTGAGTCCAGCAGTCCAACCAATTGTCCACCCACCCTATTGTCCATTTGTCCATCCCATATCCCACCAAGTTTGTGATTAGAAGACTATGGGGGACTGTGTCAAAGGACTTGCTAAAGTCAAGGTATGCAATATTCACTACTCTCCCTCTGTCCACAGCATCAGTCACCTCATCATAGAAAATAATGAGGTTTGTCAGGCATGATTTGCCCTTGGGAAACCCATGTTGGCTGTTCCCAGTCACCTTCTTTTTCTTCATGTGTTTAAAAAGGGCTCCTTAGAGGATTTGCTCCATAACCTTCCCAGGGACCGAAGTGAGGCTGACCAGCCCGCAGTTCCCTAGATCCTACTTCTTGCCCTTCTGGAAGATGGGTGTGACATTTGCCTTCTTCCAGTCATCAGGATCCTCTCCTGATTGCCATGGCATTTCAAAGATGATAGAGAACAGCCTTGCAATGATATCAGCCAGCTTCTTCTATAGACAGATAGGAGCAGCATCACATTCACAGACCCTGGTCCTCATGGGGGACTTCAACCAACCCGATATCTGTTGGAAGGACAACACAGTGGGGCACAAGAAATCCAGGAAGTTCTTGGAATGTGTTGACGACAACTTTCTTCTTCAAATGGTAGAGGAGCCAGCGAGGAGAGGAGCCATGCTGGACCTTGTCCTTACCAACAAGGAGGGGCTGATGGGGAATGTCGAGCTCAAGGGTAGCCTTGCCTGCAGTGATCATGACATGGTAGAATTCAAGATCCTTAGGGCAGTGAGGAAGGTGTGCAGCAAGCTCACTACCCTGGACTTCAGGAGAGCAGACTTTGGCCTCTTGAGGGACCTGATTGGCAGGGTAACATGGGAAAAAGCACTGGAGGGAAGAGGGGCCCAAGGAAGCTGGTTAGTATTCAAGGATCACCTCCTCCAAGCTCAGGAGAGGTGCATCCCAGAAAAGAAAAAGTCAGGCAAAAAAGCCAGGAGGCCTGCATGGATGAACGAGGAGCTCCTGGACAAGCTCAAAAGCAAAAAGGAGGCCTACAGAGGGTGGAAGCAAGGACGGGTAGACTAGGTGGAATACAGAGAAACTGTCCAAGTGGCCAGGAACCAGATTAGGCAAGCTAAAGCTGTGACAGAATTAAATCTGGCCGGGGACATCAAGGCCAACAAGAAAAACTTCTGTATGTCAGTGTCGTGGTTTAGCCTCAGACGGCAACAAAGGACCACGTGTCAGCCGCTCACTCAGATCGGGCCCTCCCCCCGCCAGCACGGCCAGGAGGGGAGAATCGGAAGAAAAAGGCAAAAACTCGTGGGTTGAGACAAAGGCAATTTAACAGAACAGCAAGGGGAGCAAGAAACAACAACAATAATAACACCAACAGGGGAATATACAACCACGAGTATGATACCACCACTTGCCGACCGCACCCGGGACGCCCCCCCAACCGCTCCGCTCCCCTGGGGGATGACTTCCTCCTCCCCCCCCCCCCCGACTTCCTGCCCCTCCCCTTCCCCAGCTAGCTCCTGTTACCCCCTGGGCATGGCTCACATGGGATGGAATACCTGTGTCCCTGCTAGGTCCTGGGGAGAATTAACCCTATCCCCGCCAGACCCAGGACATCATCCACCCCTTATTCCATACCATTTCATGCCATGCCCAGATCTTACAGTTTCCAATTAAATACTATCAGTTTCCCCTGACATACATATATATATATATATGTATATCTCCATACAGGTGTAATGTCCTTAGTCTGTGGGCCATCACTCTAAAATGTCCGTTGAGTTCATTTAGTCCATGACTTCGAGCTCCATCTGTTAGAACAGTCCCTCAGGGCATGCAAGATGGTGTGTGTGGAGCTGGACTGTCGCATGCTGTATTCTTGGGGCTTGTGGCTGATGTATCCGGTGCGGCTCATGTCCATGGTCCATGGGCTGAAGATGTTGATCTCAATTAAGTTGCTGGACGCCAGCTGCTGAGGTCAGTTCTGGTCCCTTCGCTGCTGCACTTTACTTGGTTTTTCATCAGAGTCCATTTGTCATTAGTTTGGGTGATTCTTACTATAGTACAACCAATAGCAGTTACAGAAATGAGATGTACAGTGGCAGGGTCATTTAGCAATTAACATCATACAGTTTCATTCACTGGCTATTCTCGCCCAAAATCAGGTCCCTGTGTGGTACACATCGAACTTCCCCATCCTTCCGCATCACCCACCAAGTGCACCCAGGTCCTTGAGCAAAGGCAATCCCACGGACGGGTTTGCCTTTGCCTGAGGCAGGACTAACCCAGACTGTCTTCCCTAACATATTCTTCATGTGCACTACGGGGACTTTATCTCCCTCCACAGTACGTGGAGGTTTTGATTGGGCAGGGCCAGCTCGGTTGGTAGATCCCCTGGTGTTAACTAGTCAGGTAGCTTTTGCTAAATGTGTATCTCAATGTTTTAAGGTCCCACCACCCGTTGCTCTCAGGGTAGTTTTTAACAGTCCATTGTATTGTTGTATCTTCCCAGAGGCTGGTGCATGATAAGGGATGTGATAGACCCATTCAATACCATGCTCTTTGGCCCAGGTGTCAATGAGGCTGTTTCGGAAATGAGTCCCGTTGTCCGACTCAATTCTCTGTGGGGTGCCATGTCGCCACAGGACTTGTTTTTCAAGGCCCAGGATGGTGTTCCGGGCGGTGGCATGGGGCACAGGATATGTTTCCAGCCATCCAGTGGTTGCTTCCACCATTGTGAGCACATGGCGCTTGCCTTGATGGGTTTGTGGAAGTGTAATATAATCGATCTGCCAGGCCTCCCCATATTTGTATTTCAGCCATCGTCCTCCATACCAAAGAGGCTTTAATCGCTTGGCTTGCTTGACTGCAGCACGCGTCTCACATTCGTGGATGACCTGTGCAACAGTGTCCATGGTCAAATCCACCCCTCGGTCACGAGCCCATCTATATGTAGCGTCTCTTCCTTGATGGCCTGAGGAGTCATGGGCCCATCGAGCTATGAATAATTCACCCTTATGTTGCCAGTCCAGATCCACCTCGGCCACTTCAATCTCAGCAGCCTGATCCACTTGCTGGTTGTTCTGATGTTCCTCAGTGGCCCGGCTCTTGGGTACATGGGCATCTACATGACGTACTTTCACAACCAGATTCTCTACCCGGGCAGCAATATCTTGCCACAATTCAGCAGCCCAGATAGGTTTGCCTCTGCGCTGCCAATTGCTCTGCTTCCACTGCCGTAACCACCCCCACAAGGCATTTGCCACCATCCATGAATCGGTGTAGAGATAAAGTACTGGCCATTTTTCCCGCTCGGCAATGTCCAAAGCCAGCTGAATTGCTTTCACCTCTGCAAACTGGCTTGATTCACCTTGTCCTTCAGTGGCTTCTGCAACTCGTCTTGTAGGACTCCACACAGCAGCCTTCCCCTTTCTATGCTTTCCCACGATCCGGCAGGACCCATCAGTGAACAGGGCATATCTCTTCTCATTTTCTGGTAGTTCATTATACGGTGGAGCCTCTTCTGCACGCATCACCTCCTCCTCCGGTGACATTCCAAAATCCTTGCCTTCTGGCCAGTCCATAATCACTTCCAGAATTCCTGGGCGACTGGGGTTTCCCATTCGAGTTCGCTGCGTGATCAATGCAATCCACTTACTCCATGTAGTATCCGTTGCATGATGTGTAGCAGGGACCCTTTCTTTGAACATCCAACCCAGTACCGGCAGCCGAGGTGCCAAGAGGAGCTGTGCTTCCGTACCAACCACTTCCGAAGCAGCTCGAACCCCTTCATATGCTGCCAATATCTCCTTTTCTGTTGGAGTATAGCTGGCTTCAGATCCTCTGTATGCCCGACTCCAAAACCCTAGGGGTCGACCGCGTGTCTCCCCTGGCGCTTTCTGCCAGAGGCTCCAAGTAGGGCCGTTCTCCCCAGCTGCGGTGCAGAGCACGTTTTTAACATCTTGTCCTGCCCGGACTGGCCCCAGAGCTACTGCATGGACTATTTCCTGTTTAATTTGTTCAAAAGCTTGTCGCTGCTCAGGACCCCATTTAAAATCGTTCTTCTTCCGGGTTACTTGATACAGAGGGCTCACAATCAGACTGTAATCTGGGATATGCATCCTCCAAAAAACCCACAATGCCCAGGAAAGCTTGTGCTTCCTTTTTACTAGTTGGTGGAGACATAGCTGCTATTTTATTGATCACATCCATTGGGATCTGACGGCGTCCATCTTGCCATTTTACTCCTAAAAACTGGATCTCCTGTGCAGGTCCCTTGACCTTACTTCATCTTATGGCAAAACCAGCTTTCAGAAGGATTTGAATTATTTTATTCCCCTTCTCAAAAACTTCTTCTGCTTTGTTGCCCCATACGATGATGTCGTCAATGTACTGCAGATGTTCCGGAGCTTCACCCTGTTCCAGTGCAGTCTGGATCAGTCCATGGCAAATGGTGGGGCTATGTTTCCACCCCTGGGGAAGCCGGTTCCAGGTGTACTGGACACCTCTCCAAGTGAAAGCGAACTGTGATCTGCACTCTGCTGCCAGAGGGATTGAGAAAAACGCATTAGCGATATCAATTGTGGCATACCACTTGGCTGCCTTGGACTCCAGTTCGTATTGAAGTTCTAACATGTCCGGCACAGCAGCACTCAGCGGTGGAGTGACTTCATTAAGGCCACGATAGTCCACAGTTAGCCTCCACTCTCCATTAGATTTCTGCACCGGCCATATGGGACTGTTAAAGGGCGAGCGAGTCTTGCTGATCACTCCTTGAATCTCTAGTTGACAAATCAGCTTATGGATGGGAATCAGAGAATCTCGGTTAGTTCGATACTGCCGCCGATGAACTGTTGTGGTAGCGATTGGCACCTGTTGTTCTTCGACCCTGAACAACCCCACAACAGAAGGGTCCTCTGAGAGACCAGGCAAGGTAGACAACTGTTTAACTTCTTCCGCCTCCAAGGCAGCTATGCCAAAAGCCCACTGGTACCCTTTGGGGTCCTTAAAATACCCTCTCCTGAGATAATCTATACCAAGGATGCATGGAGCGTCTGGACCAGTCACAATGGGATGCTTTTGCCACTCATTCCCAGTTAGGCTCACTTCAGCCTCCAGTACAGTCAATTCTTGGGATCCCCCTGTCACTCCAGAAATACAGATGGGTTCTGTCCCTCTATAGCTTGATGGTATTAGGGTACAATGTGCACCTGTGTCCACTAAAGCTCTATACTCCTGTGGCTCTGATGTGCCAGGCCATCGAATCCACACTGTCCAATAAACCCGGTTGTCCCTTTCCCCCACCTGGCTGGAGGCAGGGCCCCCCTAATACTGGTCATAGTATCCGCCTCTTGCAGAAATGATCTGGAAGTTCCTTCAAGGGGATCAGAAGTAGGCTCAGGCCTTCTATTCTGTCTGGGGAACTGCACATTGGAAACCGGGGCAGCACTTTTCCTGGGGAGATCCGCTTTTGTGGTTGTTCTTCCTTGCAATTCCTGTACCCGTGCCCGTAGGATTGAAGTAGGTTGTCCATCCCACTTCCTCATGTCCTCTCCGTGGTCACGCAAGCAGAACCACAGGGTGCTTCGTGGGGTGTACTCCCTGTATTCTCTATCTTGAGTGGAAAAACGTCTGTTCCTAACAGCTGAGATACTGGCTCGTACAGGTGAGGAGGACATATTCTCTTCAAGTTCCTGGACCTTCCGGGACAGTTTCTCCACAGCTGAGACGAGGGGAGAAGAGAGATTTTCTTCATATTGCCAAAGTCGGGCAGCCACCTCATCCACTGTTGGTCCCTCTTCGCCTTTCCATTCCATCACTGCTAATGAGTTGGCATATGATGATGGTGCGCTCCGTACAAACTTCCGTCACATGGACCTTGTGCATTGGATCTCATCAGGATCTGTGGGAAACTGGGCATTGTCCAGGTCATAATAAATCATCTCCCGCACGGCTAATTCTCTCAGGTACTGAATACCTCTTTCCATGGTGGTCCACTTGCTCGGATGACATACAACATCTTCACTGAAGGGATACCTTTCCCTCACGCCTGACAGGAGTCGCCTCCAGAGGCTGAGAGCTTGTGTCCTTTTCCCAATTGCCTTGTCAATGCCCCCCTCTCTAGACAGAGATCCCAGCTGCCTGGCTTCCCTACCCTCCAATTCCAAGCTACCGGCTCCGTTGTCCCAGCACCGGAGCAGCCAGGTGACAAGGTGCTCACCTGGAAGTCAACTGAAATCTTTTCGCATGTCCCGCAGCTCACTCAGGGACAGAGATCGAGTGATTATCTCTGGTTCTGCCTCTTCCTCTTGTTCTCGTGACAACCCTGGATCATCGTCATCCTTCACTGAGCGAACTGATTTCTTGGTGTATTTCTTCTTCTGGATAGGGGCAACTGATACGGGCACAGGTTGGTTTTCTGGTTCAGTTGCAGTGCCTGCCACTGGGGTTGGAGTAGCCGCAGTGCCTGCCGCAGGGGCTGGAGTAGCCACCGCGCCTGCTGCAGGGGTGGCAGCAGCCACACTGCCTGTCGGCCTGGTTTCCATCTCTTCCTCCTGAGGATGCTGCGCAACATTGAGCAATGCTTGGTAGATACTGGCCAGGGCCCAGCACAATGCAGTGAGTTGTGCCTCTCTGGAGTAGCCACAGCATTTTCCTTTCAAATATTCTATCACTTTATCAGGGTCCTGTAATTGTTCGGTGGTGAAATCCCAGACCATTGGAGGTGAAAAACTCTCTAGATACCTGCCCATGTTCTCCCACATGCCATGCCATCCATGACTCTCCAGCCTTGGGGCAGATCTCGTTGTGGTAGTCTTAAATAGTTGCTTAACCCTAAACAAAAACTGAAAAACATTCAGGAGACCTAGCAATAGGACCAAGCTGGTCTGCGTGTCCCAAGAGTATTCAAAATTCTCAAAAACTGGCATATCCAGCACGAAGGAGAAAAGGGAGGTGAAAGAGCTGGGAAAAGTATCCCCCCCTGCTTCCCCCATAGACTCAGTGTGTTTATTAATAAATTCCCCGAGATATGGGCAGGAAAGCAGTGCCAAATAAACAACCCAACATAACCATCTGAACAGTGATGCTATCATATCATAAGTTGATATCGCACAGGACAGCAAAATTATAATCCTGAGCCCTCTCCCAGAAGTGATAAACATCATCACGGGGAGTACATAGACCATGTAAGAGTTTACATAACACAGCCATGAAAACAAACGAAGCAACATTGTCCCCAGTAAATAATACAATAAATACCGATAACAGATTCCTTTTAGCACGCTCTGGTCAGATCTGTCTTTATCTCAACCCTCCGAGTGCCCCACGTTGGGCGCCAAAAAGGACTGTCGTGGTTTAGCCTCAGACAGCAACAAAGGACCACGTGTCAGCCGCTTGCTCAGATCGGGGCCCCCCCCGCCAGCGTGGCCAGGAGGGGAGAATCGGAAGAAAAAGGCAAAAACTCGTGGGTTGAGACAAAGGCAATTTAACAGAACAGCAAGGGGAGCAAGAAACAACAACAATAATAACACTGACAGAGGAATATGCAACCACGAGTACGATACCACCGCTTGCCGACCGCACCCGGGACGACCCCCGACCGCTCCGCTCCCCTGGGGGATGACTTCCTCCCTCCGCCCCCCCGACTTCCTGCCCCTCCCCTTCCCCGGCTAGCTCCTGTTACCCCCTGGGCATGGCTCACATGGGATGGAATACCTGTGTCCCTGCTAGGTCCTGGGGAGAATTAACCCTATCCCCGCCAGACCCAGGACAAGTTGCCATCACAGAAACGCGGTGGGAGGACTCGCATAACTGGAGTGCTGTGATTGATGGCTACCAACTTTTCAGAAGGGACAGGCAAGGAAAGAGAGGTGGTGGGGTGGCCCTTTATCTTAAGAGCAGTATTGTATGCCTAGAACTTAGCAATACGCACGATGACAGCATTGAGTGTCTATGGATAAGAATCAAGGGGAAGACCAATAAGGCAGACATCGTGGTGGGAGTTTGTTATAGACCCCCAAACCAGGATATAAAGGCAGATGAAATATTCTATAAGCAGCTGGCAGAGGCCTCACGATCACTCTCCCTTGTACTCATGGGGGACTTCAACTTCCCGGATATCTGCTGGAAATATAACACAGCAGAGAGGCAACAGTCCTGGAGATTCTTGGAGTGCATGGAAGACAACTTCCTAACACAGCTGGTGAGAGAACCGACTAGGGAAAGTGCCCTACTGGACCTGCTGATAGTTAACTCAGAAGGTCTTGTGGGGGATGTAAACATTGGAGGTCGTCTTGGACAGAGTGATCACGAAATGATACAATTTTCAATTCTTGCTGAAGCAAGGCGGGGGGGTGGCAAAACTGCCACCTTGGACTTCCGAAGGGCAGACTTTGGCCTCTTCAGGAGCATGGTTGGAAGTGTCCCTTGGGAGACAGTCCTGAAGGGCAAAAGTGCCCAGGAAGGCTGGTCGTACTTCAAGAAGGCACTCTTAAAAGCCCAGGAAAGAGCCATACCCAAATCCAAAAAAAAAAAAGCAGGAAGGGAAGAAGACCAGCCTGGCTAAATAGGCTTTGGCTGGAGCTCAGGAACAAAAAGAAGGTTTATGATCTTTGGAAAAGGGGCCTGGCAAGCAAGGAGAAATACCAGGAAGCGGTGAAGATATGCAGGGGGAAAATTAGAAGGGCCAAGGCTCAAGTCGAGATCATCTTGGCCACTGCAGTTAAGAACAACAAAAAGGGTTTTTTTCGGTATGTAAACAGTAAAAGGAAGATTAGGGATAATGTGGGCCCACTGATGAATGAGATGGGCACCCTAGTGGTGGAAGACACAGAGAAAGCAGAGTTGCTGAATGCCTTCTTTTCTTCAGTCTTCACTGCTAAGGCTGCCCCTCATGAACCTCTGGCCTTGGAGGCCAGGGGGAGGGTATGGAGAGAGGAAGTTTTTCCTCCAGTAGAGGAGGACCAGGTTCGGGACCACTTGGCCAAACTGGACATTCATAAGTCCATGGGCCCTGATGGGATGCACCCGCAAGTGCTGAGAGAGCTGGCAGATGTTATCGCTGGGCCACTCTCTATCATCTTTGAAAGGTCATGGAGAACAGGAGAGGTGCCTGAAGACTGGAGGAAGGCCAACATCACTCCAGTCTTCAAAAAGGGCAAGAAGGAGGACCCTGGGAACTACAGACCAGTTAGTCTCACCTCCATCCCTGGGAAGGTAATGGGGAGACTCATTCTAGATGTCATCTCCAAACAAGTTGAAGAGCAGGGGGTTATTGGAAGTGGGCAACGTGGGTTTACCAAGGGTAAATCATGTTTGACCAATCTGATAGCTTTCTATGATGCTATAACTGGTTGGTTGGATGAGGGGAGGGCAGCAGATGTCATCTACCTTGACTTCAGCAAGGCTTTTGACACAGTCTCCCATAGCATCCTCATTGGGAAACTAAGGAAGTGTGAGGTGGATTGAGAACTGGCTGTGTGACAGGACCCAAAGGGTAATGATTAATGGAGCAGGTTCAAGCTGGAGGCCTGTAACCAGTGGTGTCCCCCAGGGGTCAATACTTGGTCCAGTCCTGTTCAACATATTCATCAGCGACCTGGACGAGGGGACAGAGTGTATCCTCAGCAAGTTTGCTGATGATACCAAACTGGGAGGGGTGGCTGACACCCCGGAGGGCCGTGCTGCCATCCAGCGAGACCTGGACAGGCTGGAGAGCTGGGCAAGAAAGAACCTCATGAGGTTCAACAGGGAAAAGTGTAGGGTCCTGCACCTGGGGAAGAAGAATGTCAGGCACCAATACAGGTTAGGCGTGGACCTGCTGGAGTCAAGTTCTGAAGAGAAAGATCTGGGGGTCCTGGTAGACAGCAAAATGACAATGAGCAAGCAGTGTGCTCTTGTGGCCAGGAAGGCCAATGGAATCCTGGGCTGCATAGGGAAGAGTGTGGCTAGTAGGTCGAGGGAAGTCATTCTCCCCCTCTCCTCTGCACTGGTGAGGCCACAACTAGAATACTGCATCCAGTTCTGGGCTCCCCAATTCAAGAGGGACAGGGAACTACTGGAGAGAGTCCAGCGAAGGGCAACGAGGATGATTCAAGGATTGGAGCATCTCCCTTATGAGGAAAGGCTGAGAGAGCTGGGACTCTTTAGCCTGGAGAAGAGAAGGATGAGGGGAGACCTTATCAATGCTTATAAGTATCTAAAGGGTGGGTTGAAGGAGGAGGGAGCCAGACTCTTTTCAGTGGTTGCCAGTGAGAGGACGAGGGGCAATGGGCACAAGCTGGAACATAGGAGGTTCCACTCAAATATGAGAAGAAACTTCTTTACGGTGAGGGTGACAGAGCACTGGAACAGGCTGCCCAGGGAGGTTGTGGAGTCCCCTTCTTTGGAGATTTTCAAGACCCGCCTGGATGCAGTCCTGAGTAACATGCTCTAACATGCTCTAGGCAATCCTGCTTCAGCGGGGGAGTTGGACTAGATGATCTCTATGGTCCCTTCCAACTCTCAAAAAAATTCAGTGAAATTCAGTGAAAATTCAGTGTATGTGTGTTGTCTGTGCAGATAACTGCAGTACTCCATACCAGGGACTTAAGAAGTCCTGTCTCAAACAATTCAGTGAAATTGGTGACAGCCAACATGGCTTCACCAAGGGCACATAATGCCTGACAAATTTGGTGGCCTTCTACGATGTTGCCACAGCATTGGTAGACAAGGACAGAGCAACAGACATCATCTACCTGGACTTATGCAAAGCATTTGACACTGTCCTACATGACATCCTGGTCTCACAATTGGAAAGGCATGGATTTGATGGATGGACCACTCGGTGAATCAGGAACTGGCTGGATGGTCGCACTCAAAGGGTTGCAGTCAACAGCTCAATGTCCAAGTGGAAGCCAGTGATGAGTGGATGACCAGTGCTGTTCAACATCTTTGTTGGAGACATGGACAGTGGGATTGAGTGCACCCTCAGCAAGTTTGCCAACGACACCAAGCTGTGTGGAGCAGTCGACATGCTGGAGGGAAGGGATGCCATCCAGAGGAACCTGGACAGGCTTGAGAGGTGGGCCCTTGTGAACCTCAGGCCAAGTGCAAAGTCCTGCACCTGGGTCATGGCAATCCCAAGCACAAATACAGGTTGGGCGGAGAATGGCTGGAAAGCAGCCCTGAGGAGAAGGACTTGGGAGTGCTCGTGGATGAGAACCTCAACACAAGCTGGCGATGTGTGCTGGCAGCCCAGAAAGCTAACAGCATCCTGGGCGGCATCAGAAGAAGCGTGGCCAGTAGATCAAGGGAGGTGATTCTCCCCCTCTACTCTGCTCTGGTGAGACCCTACCTGGAGTACTGCATCCGACTCTGGAGTCCTCAACATGAGAAGGGCATGGACCTGTTGGAACGGGTCCAGAGGAGGGCCACGAAGATGATCAGAGGGCTGGAGCACCTCTCCTATGAGGACAGGCTGAGAGAGCTGGGGTTGTTCAGCCTGGAGAAGAAAAGGCTCTGGGGAGACCTCATAGCCGCCTTTCACTACTTAAAGAGGGCCTATAGGAGAGATAGGGAGGGACTCTATGAGGGAGTGTAGCGATAGTACAAGGGGGGATGGTTTTAAACTGAAAGAGGGAAAATTTAGATTAGATATTGGGAAGATATTCTTTGCTCTGAGGGTGGTGAAACACTGGAACAGGTTGCCCAAAGAAGTTGTGGATGCCCCATCCCTGGTGGGGTACAAGACCAGGCTGGATGGGGCTTTGAGCAACCTGGTCTAGTGGGAGGTGTCCCTGCCCATGGCAGGGGGGCTGGAACTCGATGTTCTTTAAGGTCCCTTCCAACCCAAACCATTCTATGATTCTCTCTCTTGTTACGTGGGAGAAGACACCAACACCCCACTTTGCTACAACCTCCTTTCAGGTTGTTGTATAGAACAAATAAGGTCTCCCCTCAGCTTTCTTTTCTCCAGGCTAAACAACCCCAGTTCCCTCAGCTGCTCCTCATAAGACTTGTGCTCTAGGCCCTTCATCAGCTTTGTTGCCCTTCTCTGGATGCGCTCCATCACCTCAATGTCTTTCTTGTAGTGACTACAATCCCCTATCCCCCCTGCACCACTTGCGGCAGATGGGGGCAGGGGAGGTAGAGGAGTTGGGAATGAAGGAAATTAAGGAATTAAGTTGAGCCTGGGAAACAAAGGGGATTGTGTGGAATGTGTTGTTTTGACCTTTTTGACTTTTTTTTCTTAGCATCCAAAACTATTTTCTTTTTTCTATCCAAAACTTAGACACCATTTCCCACATCATTCTCTTGGAGAAACTGGCTGCCCGTGGCTTGGATGGGAGTACTCTTCGCTGGGTAAAAAACTGGCTGGAGGGCCAGGCCTGAAGAGTAGTGGTGAATGGAGTTAAATCCAGTCGGTGGCTGGTCACGAGTGGTGTTCCCTACCTCAGTGGAGCTCAATGGATTGGCAGATGAGTGAAATTTAATGGTCTGTGATATAGAAGAGGTCAGGGCCAGATGATCTCACGGTCCTCACTGCTTTTAGCATCAATGAAAAGATCATCTGTGTTCAGTGTTGGGGGGAGCAGGGGTTTGCTTACCTTTCAACTTAATCCTAAACCTATGGCTGTTCTTTTGCAGTGCATATGCTTGAAGAAAAGGAAGCTTGTATACATTCAGGTAGCCTGGGTGAAGAGCATATAGCATTCCACTGATTGGATCTATGTTGCTTACTCATAGAATACCTCACTAATGTTCAGTTTGCCCTTAATCCCAAATGCTGTAATAGGATGTTCCTTTGATTACCACTTGGCAATCTGAGTTAGAATGCAGGGATTTTTTTTAAAGCATTCTCAGTATTGTAGAATCATAGAATGGTTTGGGTTGGAAGGGACCTTTAAAGATCATCTAGTCCAACCCCCCTGGCATGGGCAGGGGCAACTTTCACTAGATCAGGCTTCTCAGAGCCCCATCTGTATCTGAAGCTTAATTTGAGTTGAATAGTCTATCAATCAGAAATAAAATATTGGAGACACTTCACTATTCTTTCTCATGGAGGGACATCCCTTTGCCTCTCACATAGCTACCAAGAAAATGACCATGGAGGCTTCAAAGCAGTCAGAAATAGTACAGTTAACTACTGAGACCAAGTGCTTGGGGCATGCTCCCAGCTGATGTAACCATGCGCAAGTATCACTTTCATTTTTATTTATTTTTGCCCCACCTAGAAATCTGGCCCCTTGTTCTTTAGCTTTGTGAGAACATGTCATAAGTCCATGAAATAAAGTCAGCTTTCCTGTCCCCGGGCATTGTCAGGTGAGCTGACCTTTTACCATGCTCCAGAATTCAAATAACCAGTATCTCCAACCCAGCAGACCAAGCTGGAATGCAGGTGCAGATCAGCGCAGACAAAGCCAACATTTTTGCTACTGAAGACTTTTTTTTCATGAAATTTGGAAACAATTATTTGTGAGCACCTTCCTGCTGAGACTTGTTAGGTGATGCAAGAGATTACGAACCTCACCTGACAGGACGTCTATGGAAGTCACAACACACGATAAACACAGCCTTCAACTCATTCTGCAGATTCTTGACACAGCAGCTTTAAGGACCTCTCTTTCCCTTTGTGACTGTGATGGTGTGCTCCCCTGTGCCCCCAACCTGACCTTTATCTCCCATAACCCTGCCCAACCTTTTCAACCATTCTGTGACTTATGTATGTCCAGTTTGCTTAAGGCTTCCCTGACCTCTTCCACCAAGTGTACCTCTTCCTTGCTCCAGACTTTCCCTCTGGTCTCTGGGATTCCTGAAGGCTGGTCTTGCTAGTAAAGACTGAGGCCAAGAAGGCATTCAGTACCCCAGCCTTTTCCATGTCCTATGTAACAAGGTCTCCTGCCTCATTCAGCAATGGGTCCACATTTTTCCTTGCCTTCCTTTTGTCACCCGTGTTCTTAGAGAAGCCCTTCTTGTAGTCTTTGACACCTCTGGCCAGATTCAGTTCCATTTGGGCTTTAGCTTTCCTAACCTCACCCCTGGATGCTCGGACAATGTTTCTGTATTCCTCCCAGGTTACCTGACCTTGCTTCCACCCTCTGTATACTTCCTTTTTGGTTTTGAGTTTGACCAGGAGCTCCTGGCATTTTTGCCCAACTTCCTATTCATTGGGATGAAGCTCTCTTGAGCTTGGAGGAGGTGATCCTTGAATCTTAACTGGCTTTCTTGGGCCCCTCTTCCTATTCATTGGGATGAAGCTCTCTTGAGCTTGGAGGAGGTGATCCTTGAATCTTAACTGGCTTTCTTGGGCCCCTCTTCCCTCCAGGGCCTTAGCCCATGGAACTCTTTCAAGCAGATCCTTGAAGAGGCCAAAGTCTGCTCTCCTCAAGTCCAGGATTGTGAGCTTGCTTTTCACCCTCACAGAATCACACAGAATCTTAGTGGTTGGAAGGGACCTTTGAGATCATTGAGTCCAACCACATTAAAAAAAAAAAAAAAAAACAAACAAACAAAACACAAAAACACACAAACAAACAAAAAAACACAACACAAAACCAAACAAACAACAACACCCCCCCCAAAAAAAAAAAAAAAAAAAAAAAAAAAAAAAGCAAGCAGCATCCATCAACTAAACCCCACACACAACACCCCACCACAAACCAACAATCCCGGGCACTAGAGCATGCCCTGAAGAGCCACGTCTACACGTTTCTTAAATACCTCCAGGGATGGTGACTCCACCACCTCCCTGGGCAGGCTGTTCCAGTGCTTGACCACTCTCTCAGTAAAGTAATTCTTCCTAATATCTAATCTAAACCTCCCCTGCCGCAACTTCAGACCATTTCCTCTGGTCCTGTCGTTATTCCCTTGGGAGAAGAGGCCAACCCCCGCCTCTCTACAGTTTCCTTTCAGGTAGTTGTAGAGGGCAATGAGGAACTCATTTCACCCTCCTCCCTAGCCTCAGGATCCTGAATTCCACCATCTCATGATCACTGCAGCCAAGGCTGCCTTTGATCTTCACATCCCCAAGCCCCTTGTTCTTGGTAAGTATGAGGTCCAGAAGAGTGCCTCTCCTTGTTGGCTCATCTATCACTTGGAGGAGGCAATCAATGCACTCCAGAAACCTCCTGGATTGCTTATGCCCTGCTGTGTTATCTCTCCAGCAGATATTGAGGTGGTTGAAGTCCCCCATGAGGGCCAGGGCTTGTGAACATGAGGGCTGCCCCTAGCTGTCTGTAGAAGGCCTCATCCACTTGTTCTTCCTGGTCAGGCAGCCTGTAGCAGACTCCCAGTATAACGTCACCTATATTGGTCTGCTCTTTAATCCTTACCCATAAGCTGTCAGGTGGCTCCCATCCCCAGGCAGAGCTCCATGCGCTCCAGCTGCTCATAAAGGGCAACTCCACCTCCTCGTCTTCCTAGCCTGTCCTTCCTAGACAGCCTGCATCCCTCCATTGCAACACTCCAGTCATGGGAGCCATCCCACCATGTTTCCATGATTCCCAACAAGATCATAGCCCTGCAACTGCACACAGATCTCTAACTCCTCATGTGTATTCCCCATACTGCATGCATTAGTGTACAGGCACTTCAGAGAGGCATGTTGACTTCCTAGAAAGGGTTTGGGGGATTTCTCCATAATGGCGCCTTGTAGGCACCTCCTCGCTTACATGCAAGTGCTGGAGGTGATCCTGCTTATGTCCCATTTTGTGATCCCTTCCTGTTACATCACCCCAGGCTTGTGGACCTTGTCCATCACTCACTCACAGGGCTTCTGGTTACTCTCTCCCTCCCCCATCCTTCTTAGTTTAAAGCCCTCCTTACCAGGTCAGCCATCCTCCTGGAAAAAATAGCTTTGCCCTGCTTAGTGAGGTGCATCCCCATCTCTCCCAAGCAGACATTGATCTGCAAACAGCGTCTCCATGAACATAGAGCCCAAAACCCTGTCACCAACACCAGCGCCACAGACAATTATTGACATACATTATCAGTGCCCTTCTCTTCACACCCTTTCCCTTCACCAGCAGGATTGTGGAGAACACCACCTGGGCTCCCATGCCCTTGACTACTGTCCCCAGAGCTCTGTAGTTGCTTCTGATACTCACCAGGTTGCTCCCAGCAGTATCATTGGTGCCCACAGGGAAGAACAGGAGTGGGTAGTAGTCAGAGGGCTGGGTGAGCTTTGGCAGTATTTCCACAATATCCTGTATCCAGGCCCCCAGCAAGCAGCAAACCTCTCTAGATGATAGGTCAGGTCAGCAGATTGGTGCCTCTGTCCCACGCAGCAGGGAGTCACTCATTACAATGACTTACCATTTCATCCTAGTGGTCTTGCATGGTTTAGGGTCAGGTGGACCAGATCTTTTGCTTGAAGACACATCTGGTTCCTCTTCAACTTTGAGGTCAGTGAACCTATTTTATAGCTGTAAGTCCTTAGAGGGGGCAGGAGCATTCCTTTTGGTGCCAGAAGTCACCAGTTTCCATCCTTCTCCAGAGGTTGCACTTACTCTTAGTAGTAGGGGTGGATACTGCCTGCTTCTCTACTGCAGTTGGGGTCCAGGGCTCTTCAAGCTGTTGTGTCCCAGATAAAATCCTGTCTACCTGTCTTTCATCTTCTCTGATGCTGTGCAGCCTGCTGACTTTCTCCTGTAACTCCTCCACCCGGCAGCACAGCTCTTCCAAGACAACACAGAGGGACATCTCTCTTAGCATCAGAGAGGAGCCCCAAGCATTCCCTGCAACCTGGGACTTGGAGGGCTGCAGTCACCATCTGAAACTTGTCCTCAGGACCTCTGCCCTAGCAGGGACAGCTGCTCCAACACCTGCTATGGGAACTGTTCTGTGGCTTATCACTATTTAAGACTCTTACAGAAGTACAAATTTGGTTTAGGCCCCCTTCTTTGCACCCTTCTGCACAAACAGCTGTATATGTTAGCTGTACTCTAGGCCTAGCTCTTATATAGGCCTCTCCCTAGCACCAGCTAAAAGGGGTGCTTGACCCTCCCTAATTGGGGGGTAGTTGCATCAAAGGCTTCAGGTATGCTAGGTCAAGGTCAGCTGATCATGCCTGTTAGAAGCTGCTAGAGCTTACTCAGGCCCATACTCTTATGGCTCCCCTTACCTTGCAGCAGTAGGCACTCCCAAGTTTCTCAGAGGGTTCCTAGACATTCCTTGATGATCCTGGACCTTGTCCCAAGAATCACGGAATCATGGAATTGTCAGAGTTGGAAAGGACCTCTAGAGATCATCTAGTCCAACTCTCCTGCTAAAGCAGGATTTCCTATAGCACATTACTCAGGACTGCATCAAGGCGTGTTAAGAAGGCATCAAGAAGGCGCAGAAGCTCCCAAAGTGGAACACAGAGATTTCTACGCAAACTGCTCTGTGTGTTGGCTGCCTCCGGGAGCTGTGTTTTAGGCCTGGCTCTTATATAGGCCCCTCCTGAGCACTGACTAAAAGGGTGTTTGACCCCCCCTAATCATGGAGCAGCATATTCTTAGGACAATGCTGCAAATAAGAGGCAGAAGACTGAGCATGCCATCAAGACTGTGTTGTTAGATCATGATTGTTGCAAAAGCAGCAAGACCCAGGCTTTTGGATGCAGTCTGCAGACCCATGCTTTTAGGGGCCACAGCTACTTGCAAGAAGAGCTATTGTCACATCCCACTCTCAGGAAAGAGGGGGGTAAGTGACTTCAGATTTGTAAATCCCCAACGGCATGGACTAAGGTGAGATAAATCTCAAGGTCCATATAAAAATATTTATTAGTTTCCCAAAATGATTAGTATATGTCTTAACAAGTCCACAATAATTGGTTAGGCATATAACAAATTATGGCAAGCGGTGAGGTATGCATTGTGTTACTTAGCATGTTCCTTATACAACAACTTATGGCAAGCAGTACTTAAGATTGTTACTGTCATGGTTTAGGCCGGATTGGCCAAACCAGAATGACAGATATGACAGATGGCCCTTCCCACCCCCCCCACCCCCCAAAGAGAGGAGAGGAAGAGATAAGGAGAGTTAGAAGTTTCAAATGAACTGAACTAATTTAATGAAGTATTAATATTAAAATAAATTTTAAAAAAAGAAAAACATGAAATCGATACAATATATAAAAAAACATATCAAGTTCCCAGGATGATGTCACTGGCAGGCAGGCACTGGAGAAGTCCCAGACTGGACTCAGTGACGGATGGGAACTGGATTCCAGCTCTGGAGTCAGGAACACACGGATTGGGATCAAAGGTAGACGAACAGACAGAGTCCTCTTCGGACATCGGCCATTGAAGAAAGAGAGCTGACCCTTTAATCCCTCAGCTTTTATACTGAGCATGGGGCAGATGGTATGGAATACCCCTGTTGGTCAGGTTTGGGTCACCTGTCCTGTCCACTCCTCCCTGCAGGTGTGGCCCCTCTATGCTTTTTCCGTTTCCGACCATCCAATGGGGCAAATAATGAAATTGGCTGACCTTGGTTGTTATAGCAATAGGTATAAGCAAGAGCCTCTCTGCATACTGTTCCTTGGCATGAAGTACAAACATTGGTCTTCGCACTCTGAGAACGAGCAGTTTTCTCCACAATATGCTGTTAGTTTCAGAGAGTTAGAAGAGGCCTAGCTAAGATGTAAAATTACTGAACAGAAAGTTGGTTCTGTTTTACCTCAAACCAGGACAGTTACTTAACAACTCTAAGAGAAAAGAGAGAAAGGAAAAGATAGAGAAAAAGACAGAGAGAAAGAGATCACTGGTCCTGGTTCCAGCATCTTTTTCAGGGAATCTTCCCAGGCATAATCTTATAGAATAATAGAATGGTTAGAGTTGGAAGGGACCTTAAAGATCATCTAGTTCCAACCCCCCTGCCATGGGCAGGGACACCTCCCACTAGACCAGGTTGCTCAAAGCCCCATCCAAGCCTGGTCTTGAACACTTCCAGGGATGGGGCATCCACAATTACTCTGGGCAACCTGTTCCAGTGTCTCACCACCCTCACAGTAAAGAATTTCTTTCTATCTAATCTAAATCTCCCCTCTTTCAATTTAAAGCCATCACCCTTTGTCCTGTCACTACACTCCCTGATAAAGAGTCCCTCCCCATCTCTCCTGTAGGCCCCCTTCAGGTACTGGAAGGCCGTTATAAGGTCTCCCCGGAGCCGCCTTCTTTCTTGGAAAAATCTTCCCAGGCACGATCTTCTTTGTTCTCCCTCTAGGGGCACTTATTTCCCCCTTTTATGTTTGCTGAATTAGTACGGTCCACCTCCCCCCCCACCAAGGACAGCCTTGTCTCAGGTTTCTCCCTTCTCTCAGGTGATGTGTAGCATGATTTGGGTGGAGAGACAAGTGCCATAGTGATATATGTTTAGCACGATCTCTATAATCTTCATTAGCATTAGCAGGGGTGTGTGCTTTCATAATCATTTCACGGATAATGAGGCAAAGGTCACTTTTTGGACACGATGGCCTTGAATAGAGAACTAACAGACTCATCACACAAGTGGCAGAACTATCTTGTCTTCACAAAACACTCCTCCCACTGCTTTTTAGGCGCCTGCGAGTCTTATCAGTTCTTTGAACGTCAGGCCTGCATTATTTATTTCCTTGTGAGTGTTTGAGGCATTCCATTGAAGGCTTGGAGGGCCTTCTCCCCCTTATCAGGGAGTTTACAGGCCGTCTCTTACAGCTGTAAGAGCAATGGGGGTCTTGTAGAGATGAAAGACCATGATTATTATTGGGTACAGAGGAGTAACAGGTGACAAGGAGGGCATAAAGGGTCAGGTGTGGCTGTTAATTCTCAGACTTTGGCTCACAAGCTAGTGAAACAGAAAAAAAACTGTTAGAAAAAAGACTGATAATTAGGAAAGTTAAATGAATTTTGTGTCACTACAAGCATCTTCTCGGCAAAAGTTACAGGGATCACAAGGGCCCTTAAATGCGAACTGCTTTTCTGAATCTGAGAGAGCAGTGTCTCCTACTAGGACAGAAGGTGACCTCCTGGAAAGGATGTCCTGGTTATTGCAGCCCCCTTCAGAGCAAGAGGCTGTGCCCACACAATTTTACAACTGAAAGCCTAGCTTTACCCCCACCATCAAATGTATCAGGGGAGATGGAGGGGACAGCAGACCAACCCATAGCTTCCATGGAACTTGCATGGCAGTGGGAACGGCCGATCCAGAGTTCTGAGACTACGTGATATGTAGAAGAATACAGGTTTGTTAATTTAGGTCAGCTATCACTACATGAAGCTTATGAAACTTTTGTTCAGGATGTAGCACAAAGTTTTTGATGATTTTCAACAGCTGTTTGAACCTAGTGATTATGATCAGCTCTGTCTTGAAGCTGCCAACATGCACAACTTTATATTCTCTCACTATTAATTTAAACAATATGAACGCAGAGAAATTGCTAGACTGGGTCAGTACTCTCCTGTAAAATAAGAGAGCTGTGTTTTGATCAGACTTTCCACTTGGCTTATCGCTATTCTAAAAGCCATTGTGGGTGGGGGATGCAGAATTCTACAGTCTATCCTCCGTTCTAAAATTATAGACAAAATACAGTGCTATTAGTGATCTAAATAACAGAGACAATCTCTGTTATGCTTAGGGTCTCGCAATGCTTACAGCACTGAGGGATCTGAACAGATGCAGAATTGTTAAGCAGAGCAAGAGCTACATGACAAACTAGGGTGGTCTGTGCACAGGAAGGTCATGCTGAGTGACATCCCCTTGTTTGAGGCACTGCAACATATTAGTACGTGCACCATCATGATGTTTGAGGGGAGAAAAGGTTGAACAATTTTTTTCAGCCAAATGAGAGCCTTAACTATCCTGAGATCCATTTCCTCCTTTTACATGATGAACATTATTATGGTGTTTAGGATGTCAGGAAGGCGTCTGGGCCAAGAAACTTCTGTGAGCTTTGTCATAGATTGTATAACAATGTCCATAACTGTAAATATTATTGTCAGCTCTGCTTGTTTTGTGACTGGGCAGTTTACTTTGGGGCAAGGATAAGGTGCCCCAACTGCAGGCTGCTGTGCAGGTCTGGGGAATGCTTACAGAGGCACAGGTGTCCTGGGTATTAAAAAATGAAAATGATTCTTTGGCTATGATTTTCTGTGAAAAGTGTAAGGCCTATGTGGAAAAACAGCACTAACGTAAAGGCTGGAAGTGCAGAATGTGTTATCAACAGATCTGTAATGTAAACCATCATCAGTGTTTCATGCCTGTGATCAAAAATTCAGAAGCAGGGCAGGGTTATATTATCTATGACATGGAATGTGTGCAGGAAATAAGAACACATATCCCGAACTACATTTTTGCCATGGAGTTAGTACCAGATGTCCATTGGGATGAAGAAGGGACAAAAAGGAAAACTGAATGAGAATGGGAGTTTAAAGGGGACATGTCTCATTTATTCAGTTGTTTATGGGCACAAAGTTTCAGGGATGTGCTTTCCTAGCACATAATATCAAAGGCTGTAATGGCTAGTTTGTTGTTAGTCAGCTTCTGAAAGAAAATGGATGTACAATTAATCACCCGAGACAGTAAACTCATGTGCATAGAAGTACCCAGCCTGCGTATACATTTCATAGACTCTTTACATTTTTTTCCTCATAAAACTAAGCAGCCTTCCCCAAACACTGAGTATCAGTACTTGTCCTGAAACCTGCCAATGTCTATGCACCCACACTGATGAAGAAAGCGCCCTTGTGGGCACCTGGTGTACCCCAGAACTGAGCAAGTGCCTGGAGAAGGGCTGCAGGGCCTGTGAAATCTATGAGGTTTGGCATTTTGAAGAGGAGTAACAGCCTTTTCTCAGATTATATAAAAATTTGCTTCTGCCAGAAGCAGGAATTTTCAGGCTACCCAGCCTGGTGCACAGATGATGACAAAAAAAGCTAAATATATTGAAGATTACAGGCAGAGAGAAGATGTAGTTTTGCAGCCTGAACATATTAAGAAAAACCCTGATAAATCCCACCTCCAGGGATGGGGCCGCCACAACTACTCTAGGCAAGCTGTTCCGGTGTCTCACCACCCTCAGAGCAAAGAATATCTTCCTAATATCTAATCTAAATCTCCCCTCTTTCAGTTTAAAACCATCCCCCCTCATCCTATCACTACACTCCCTCATAAAGAGTCCCTCCCCATCTTTCCTGTAGGTCCCCTTTAGGTACGGGAAGGCTGTGTCCTGGTTCCAGCGGGGATAGGGTTTATTCTCCCCAGGACCTAGCAGGGACACAGGTATTCCATACCATGTGACACCATACCCAGGCTATAGGGGAGCTGGCTGGGGGAGGGGGCAGGAAGTCCCTGCTGGGGAGCGGGGGCTGGGGCATCCCGGGTCCCGTCAGTGAGCAGTGGTATCGTAACTGTGGTTGTATATTTCTCTATCAGTGTTATTGTTGGTTTTGTTTTCCTGTTCCTTTTGCTGTTCTGTTAAACTGCCTTTGTCCCAACCCACGAGTGTTGCCTTTTCCTTCCGATTCTCCCCTCACGGCTGGGGGGCGGGTGGGCACGCGCCGAGAGAGCGGCTGCCACGTGGTTCTTCTTTGTTGCCGGCTGAGGCTAATCTACGATAATGACAGATCTGACCAGAGCATGTTAAAACAAATTTCTTATATGCATTTATTATATTAGTAAATAGTTGCTGGTCACAATGTTGCTTCGTTTGTTCTCATGGCTGTGTTACGTAAACTCTTACATGCTCTATGTACTCCCCATGATGATGTTTATCACCTCTGGGAGAGGGATCAGGATCACAATTTTGCTGTCCTGTGTGATATCAACTTATGATATGATAACATCATTGTTCAGACAGTTATGTTGGGGTGTTTATGTGGCATTGCTGTCCTGCCCATACTGATGCCGTGAAAGACGAAATCAGGACTCAATAGTCGGGATGACTATTAAGCGGGTATCCTTTATTGCAGCGCTGGACGCACAGGGGATCGCTCCTCCAAATGTGCGTGCCAGACAGAGTCAGTTCAACAACATATATGCACACCACACATACATATTCATGCAAGGACTAATTAACATATTCATTAGTTTCCAGTAATTCATTACCATATGCTACCTCCCTCTTGGAGCCCCCCATTTGTCAGAGATAAGATAACATTGTGCTGGCCTCACAACTGCTGCCCACATACATGCCTTCCTGTCTTGTTACTTATTGTAGCTCTGCAAGGGGGTAAGCCCCTGTTTGTGGTCAGCCAAGTTATATTTGCTAACTCATACTTAGGTAAGCAAACCTTCAAGCCATACCTAGCCTTATTCTTTAATTCAATCCCCCCTTTTCTTTATGCTATTGCAAATTCTTTTGCATAATTTTGTTTACAGTCCATAATACATGTACTTGTTGTGCAACAGTCCGTACTTTCCACCACAACCAAAGGTTGAGAATAGTCAGCAGTAGGGCTACAAAAATCAACACCAGTACAGGATGCACTAGGAAGTTGAAAAACTGTGCAGCGGTTGGAGATTTAAGTGAGGTATTTAGAAAAATGTCCCACCAATGGTGTTCACCAGTTTTCTCGATGGCTGTGATGATGTTCTTTATTTCCAGAGTATCGTGCTGGACTTGCCATAATGTTCGTTTAGAAGCTTCTTTCACTTTCTTTAGCAGTATTTTAATGTCTGGGTGGGAAAGCACTTTCTTAAGGACATTAATGTCCATTCCAATCTGTAGTTTAGGTACATCATTGTATAGCATGAAACTGTCAGAGATCAACTGAGAAGTGGTTATAGGAGCAGAATAGTTAAAATCACAACCTTGTATCTTGGTAAAATTACAAACACAAAAGTTAGTTCCATTTGTTTCTTCTTCACAAGTATCAATGCTAACATTAACACAACTAGTCCTTATACAGACACATCCTTTTCCTACATAATACACCGGTGATTGAGCATGTTCCGAGGGAAGCATCTCAAACGTGCATGTACTGTCTTCTGTGTCTAAGCACAAATCTTCGTTTTCAATTACTGCATTCTCACAAACATATCCTAGTTGTTCCTTTGGAATGCAGGCTTCAGTACTAATGGTCTGCCGTTTCCTTATATCATCACTATATTTTGCCCAAACATCATGGTTTATTGGTCTGACCACTACATCTTGATGGATTGCCCCTAGTGCTAAAATAGGGAAAATATCCCACACCTTTGCCTTTTGAATTGTGAGCACATAGGCTTCAATTTGTTCTTTTGTGTCATCATAAGTGAAATTAACTAATTGCCACCAAGCCTGATGTTTTAATTCGAATGGGGTGGTAGTATCGTTCTTAGCAATAATTTCTCTAATCTCTTGTGGTAGGTTTCCTGACATCCCTTCTCTGATTATATCAGAAACCACAGATTGTATCCAGAGTTGTGTTTGTATACATTGAATGGCAATAGAAACATTTCCCTGTAGTCCTTGTACAAAAGTTGCTAGTGCTTGGAAATCCTCAGTAGTATGGTTAGATAGTAGGGAAATGAAATCAACAGTTAATTGCTGAGTTTCAGCCAGAGTAATTAGAGATTGCCTTAATGGTACTTCTAGCCTTCCTAAATCAGAGGTGACTGTGCTCAGTTTATTAATCATTACTTCCTGATCAATCGAGTTTAAAACTCCTAGTCCAGATCCAAACCATCCTGTTAAATCTCTCCGTTTCCTTGAGTGGTGAGCTCTGGAATGTAACCATGCCTTCCATCCTTTAAGGCTTTGTGAAATAAAAGGTAAGCATTCTGATTTTATCTGAGATATATCAGCTTGTACTCTTACCTGTACCTTCTTTAAAGAATATGTGGGGTCCAGAAATAATTTCTGCTCGTTGGATTGTCTGACTACATAAGGGCCTGCAAATGAGAGGTTGTGGTATTTTACAGCGCAGTTAGCTGCTTCAAACGGAGGAATGGTGGTTGGACTTGGAGTAATTATATTTCTCCAAGGCACTTTGAGCAAAAAGGGGAATGTTCCTGAAAGGCTTTCTAGGCTCCATAGCGCATTTAGTTTATAAACTGCTTCTCCTTTATTTACTATAGTAAGGCTACATTGAGGTTGCTGACATGTAACCTTCAAAGTAGCTGTTGGTACTTCCCATATGGTAAGTTTCCCTTTTTGAGTGCTATCGTATTTTATATTTATAGTGATGTTTTCAGCCTTTTCAGATGCATTACAAGTAACCATACTCCTAAAGGTAAACGGTTGGGTGAAAGTTTTTATCTCCTTTTTGCATGCTACATTTTCCCCATGTATTACATATTTCTTATATATTATTGGTACATTATAATTGAGAATAGTATTTGAATGTTTCACTTTTGGAAAGGGGATAGGTTGGGGAGAGAGAGCAATCAATTTAGTCGTTTGAGCTTTATCCATACCATGTGTGGTGGTCATACCCTTTGGCACTGAAATCAAAGCCGCTTGTCGGTATGATCTTATCATTTTCCTTCCATCATGCATAACTCCTATGCACCTAATCATTGAACTAGCTTTAGGCTGAACCTCTGCTCGACAGTATTCTTGGTGAAGCATACATACTGCCGAGAATATGCATTGTTGCGGCTCTTCTAAATTGTATACATAAATGCCAACCATCATTACAGTGGTTAGGTACACTTGTGTCATATCAAATTTACATGCTATATCAACCAAGCTGTTTTCTCTTATTTCAAAGGACGGTATTTGTCGTGAATCTCCCCAATCTCTTCTAATCTGGCCATCAATTTTTAAAACTGTGTATACCTTAGTCTTTTTATATGTGATATTCAGACCTGCATTGCCCAAGTATCCATTCCTGGTCCAGTCTTCAGGGTCAGGGACATCATCTAGATCTTGATGGGTGGTGCAGTTCTCTGTCTGTCCAGCTGTGATGTAGATGATCACAATAACGATTTCCGGAATCGCAGTTTTGCTGGTCCAGTACATTCGGAGGTCCATTTCTGCTCAAGTGGGGGATCTTCCTTACGCCTCAGAGCCGTTTTTGTAATCTTAGTTTTAAGGGCCCTAAAGGTTCAGAAGTCCACTGCTTGTCTGGAGCTTTTTTCACTCGAGAGTAGTGAATCCAGGCCGGCTGTTCCTTCACTTTGATTGCAGTGAAGGTGGTCAGTAGCACTTGGAATGGTCCGTTCCACTTCTCTTCCAGTGGATTGCCTGAAAAATTCTTGATATAAACCCAATTTCCAGGACTAAAGGGATGGATAGGGTGGTCCAATCCCTTAACTCTGCTTCCTAGGACATTCTTATTGATTTTCTCTAATTGTTTTCCCAAAGAAATAACATATTTTTGTAAATAGGAATTACCCAACTGGTTTAAATCTTCTCCTTTATATTTTGTCTGGTATGGTCTCCCATATAATATTTCAAAAGGGCTTAGGTTCTCTTTAGCTCTTGGCTTTACACGTAGTCTAAGCAGAGCTATGGGTAATGCTTGATACCAACACAAATTCGCTTCTTGACATATTTTGGCTATCTGCTGTTTTATCATGTGATTCATTTTTTCTACTTGCCCACTGGCCTGCAGCCTATATGGGGGGTGTAGCTGCCAATCAATTCCCAATAGTTTGCTAACTTGTTGCACTACTTGTGCACAGAAGTGAGTACCTCTATCTGATGAGATGACTGTAGGTACCCCGAATCGAGGTATTATCTCGTTCAATAACATTTTAGTCACTTCTCTCGCCTGGTTTGTTCTACAGGGAAAAGCCTCTGGCCATCCAGAAAAGGTGTGTGTAAGCACTAATAAGTACTTGTACCCCCCTTTTCTTGGGAGTTTGGAAAAATCGATTTGCCAATGGTCTCCTGGTATGTTTCCTTTCCCAATAGTTCCTAACTGTACTCGATTACCTATGTTGGGGTTGTTTCTCAAACATATTTCACACTGTTGAGTCGCTTGTCGAACAGTGGTATATAAATTCTTCCCTATCCATTTTTGGCTCAAAAATTTATATAACGAATCTGCTCCCCAATGTGTCTTATCATGTTCTTCTTTAACAAGTCCCCACACTAGTTTGGCAGGTATGATAATTCTACCATCACTCAAATGAGCCCATCCCCTGGAAGGAACTTGTCCTCCTAATTCTTGTATGAACTCCTCATCTAATCTAGAATATCTAATGCCCTCCAGGTCATCCAGGTCTTTATTTCTGTTGTCTGGAATTAAGGCTAGAATTTGTTCTTTCTGTATTCTTTCTGCTGCCTGTTTAGCCTCATAATCAGCCAATCTGTTACCTCTTTCTTGGTCAGTGTTACCCCTCAGATGTCCTCGACGATACATGATGGCGACTCTAGCTGGTAACTGTACTGCCTCCAATAGGCGAAGTATCTCTTCTGCATGTTTGATTTGTTTTCCTTGCGCGGTAAGCAATCCTCGTTCCTTCCAGACTGCTCCATGGGCATGAACAACTCCAAAGGCATATTTAGAGTCTGTCCATGTATTTATCCTTTTCCCTTTTGCCAGTTCCAAAGCCCTAGTCAAGGCAATAATCTCGGCCTTTTGAGCTGATGTCCCGGCAGGCAATGGTTGGGATTCAATTACCTTATTTGTTGTGGTCACTGCATATCCAGCCTTACGGATACCTTGTCGGACAAAGCTACTTCCATCCGTAAACCAGGAATCCTGTGCGTCCTCCAGGGCTTCTTCTTTCAGATCTGGTCTGCTGGAGTACACAGTCTCTATTGTTTCCAAACAGTCATGTGTCAGTGGTTCAGTTGTTGCTCCACTAAGGAAAGAAGCTGGGTTCACAACGTTAGTCACTTCAATTTTAACATCATCCGATTCAACGAGGATGGCCTGGTATTTCAAAAACCTGGATGGGGAAAGCCAGTGATTCCCTTTTTGTTCTAATACAGCAGATACTGTATGTGAAACCAACACTGCCATCTTCTGGCCCAAAGTAAATTTCTGGGCTTCCTCAGTATTTAGTATTACGGCCGCTACTGCTCGTAAACATCCTGGCCGTCCTTTACTTACTTCATCTAATTGTTTAGAGAAGTAAGCCATGGCTCTTTTGTATGGTCCCAGCCGTTGAGCTAGAACTCCTAGAGCTATTCCTTGTTTCTCGTGAGAAAAGAGCCAAAAAGGTTTGGTTACATCAGGCAAGCCCAAGGCCGGGGCTCTCATGAGTTCCTTTTTAAGTATTTCAAATGCGTTCTGAGCTTCTTTGGACCATATCAATTGAGTGGGATTATTTTTCAAAAGTTCATATAAAGGTTTCACTATTATTCCATAGTTATAAATCCATAATCGACACCAACCTGTCATTCCCAAGAAGGTTCTGAGTTCTTTTACCGTCTGAGGAAGTGGGGTTTTACAGATGGCTTCTTTTCATCTGGTTCCCAACTCCCGTTGTCCTCCAGATAATTCATATCCCAGGTAGGTCACTTGCTGTTGTATCATTTGAACTTTCTGTTGAGAGACTCAATATCCATTTAGTCCAAGAAAGTTTAACAAGCTCACAGTCCATTGGATACACTCAAGTTTTATTTTGGTTGCTATTAATAGGTCATGCACGTATTGTAAAAGGGTTCCATTTTTGGAAGGAGGCTTCCATGCCTCAAGCTCTCGTGCTAACTGATTTCTGAAAATTGTTGGACTGTTTTTGAAACCTTGGGGTAACACTGTCCAAGTAAGCTGGGTTTTCCTACCAGTGGTAGGGCTTTCCCATTCAAAAGCAAACAACTTTTGACTTTCTTTAGCCAAAGGCAGACAAAAGAATGCATCTTTTAGGTCTAGTACTGTAAACCATACCTGACTGTTTTTCAATTTGGTAAGTAAGGTATAGGGATTGGCAACTACCGGGTGCAAATCTTTAACAATTTTGTTTATTCCTCTTAGGTCCTGTACTACCCGATAAGTTCCATTTGGTTTCTTTACTGGGAGTATGGAGGTGTTATATTCTGATTCACATTCCACTAGTAGCCCATGTTGTAAAAAGTTATTAATTGGGCCTTCTATTCCCCTGCGATCTTCTAATCTCAAGGGGTATTGTTTTTGACGTATTGGGCTCGCTCCCTCCTTAAGTTCTATTACTATGGGGGTGGCGTTTTTCACCCTTCCTGGAGTCCCTGTAGCCCAAACGCCTGGATATACTTGATTAATGATTTCTTTGAGTTCGGGTGATGATACAGTGAGCTTTTCAGAGTGCATTAGGGCTAGGCTCAAAATTTCAATCAACTGATCTTCTTTTACTTTTAATTCCATGACTCCTTGATTAAAAACTATCACTGCCCCTAATTGCTCTAATAAGTCTCGCCCTAACAGTGATCTGGGGGAATATGGCAAGTATAAAAATCGATGTATTCCGATCTGTTTCCCCAATTTAAATCTGAGGGGTTCTGAAAAGAACGCCTTTCTCTGCTGGCCAGTGGCTCCTATCACATTGACAAAATCCTTGCTTACAGGTATTAATTCTTGATTTAAAACAGAGAAAGAGGCACCTGTATCTATTAAAAATTCAACTTCTTTCTCTTGTTCCCCTAGCTTTATCTTAACCAGTGGATCCGCTAGGGTAGATGCCCCAGGTCCCCATCAATCGGTCCCTGTTTCAGCTATCAGGGCAGGTGGGGTACTTTTAAGCTCAGGGCATTCATTTTTCCAGTGTCCTTTTTTCCGGCAATATGCACATTGATTCCTTTCCAATACATTCTCAACATTAACACCTCTACCTCTTGCCAAATTCCTTAGTCCTCCTCTATTCCTAAAAGACCTCCCTCTTCCAGGTCCTCTAAATCCCGTACCATTCACTACTCCCCTCTGTTCTAATGCTGCCACAGTGGCTGTGGCCATCACTTTTGTCAGCTTTCCCCTGTCTACATCTTCTCGATTTCTAAAAACTCTCCAGGCTTCTTCAAGTAATTTCTCCAGATCCCTTATATCTGGTTCTTTTAATTTCTGGAGCTTCTTTCTAATATCTGGAGATGATTGTCCTAAAAATAAGGAAACAAGCTGTTGCTCCCCTGTATCTGAGGAGGGATCTAAAGTAGTATATTTTCTCATTGCCTCTCTCAGTTTGTCCAAAAACTCCGTAGGGGTCTCCCTCTGTCCTTGACAGCATATAATGCTGACCAATTTATAGCTTTCGTAATGGCATTTTCCAGCCCTAATTGGATCCAATCTCGATCTCGTCTTAACATTGCATAATCTCGTCCATCATTGGGATCCCAGTTCGGATCAGTCAGTGGAACGTGCTCGTCCACACTCCCTTGCAGGACTCTCCCTGTAATTTGAGCCTGCACATGGGTTCGGGCAGTCTTTAATACCAATTGTTTTTCTGTCTCAGTCATCTCTCCCAAAATTAAATCTACATCTCTCCAATCCGGATCTTGATTTCTAACTATCAATTCAAATCGCTTTGCCACCTTAGAGGGATCATCTCGATACCCTCTAGCTACTTCTTTCCAATCATTTAAATCAGTGGTGGAAAACGGAATTTTCACTCTATCTGGCCCACTAGATCCCATCACTTCCCGTAACAGGGCTAGGAGTTGTGGAGCTCTCTGGGTTTTACTCCTGGTTCTTGCAGTAACTGGAGTAAAGGCAGTTGCCGCTTCCCCTTCTTCCTCACCGCTACCGCCACCCTCTGTCTCAGTGAATGGCGATTGGTGTGGAGAAAGCGGATCTAGCAATAGAGGGGGAGGCATTCCCAAATCCTCAAGCTGATCCTCTGTTTCCTCTTTCCTCTTTCTGGATTCTGTTACTTTCAAACACCTTTGTCCAATACTACATGCCGAGCAGCACCTCTTCATTTTCTGCTGCCCCTTTCTTTTATCTTTCTGTTCTTTCTCTAGGGACAAAACTAGAGGGTCTTGCGGTGGTATATTAAATCCACAGTCCTTTTGCCATTCAGGATGGTTTTGCAAAGTGAAAAACATATCCGCGTACATAACCTCATCCCATTTTCCTTCTCTTCATAAGAATAACATCAACTGCAACATAGTATTATAGTTTAGAGTCCCATTAAAGGGCCACTTTTCTCCATCATCTAATTTATATAAGGGCCACCGTTGATTACAATATTTTACCAAAGTTTTCTTATTCACGTTCCCACCTGATGGTCCCCTATATTTTTCCAATGTTTTAAAATACATCCTATGGGGCTCCTTTTCACAATTCCACCACTTTTCTGTCCTCCCATCTTTATTAATTTAACTCCCCAATTGCCCTACCACACAGTACAGTTAGAGGATAAAATCTATCTCCCCAATGTTCCTCCCACTGCATCCACAGCTGGCAATTAGGGCACTCAAAATCAGTACGATCTGGATTAGACCCAAACCAATGAACATAAAATATCTTAGAACAATTTTAACATTTAACACTTATTGTTGGCTTACACCCATTATCCGGGTGGAGGGGACAATTATCCATTTATATGACCGGTCATATTCATCTGATCAACCAAATATACTTGCTTCGTTCATCTCCGGCCGCACCCCTCGCGGGATAACGGAACCGCGGATCAGAACTCCACACTCGCTTTGCAGCTCTGCCGCGTCTCAGTCACTCAAATCATACATACAAGAGCTAGCTCAATTCATTCACACACTTTTTATCAAATCCAAATCAGCTTTCAATACACAATTCCTTTAAACAGTTCCGATTTCAATACCGATAAGTTACTATCGCCACAAGGCACGTTAATGCAAAAGTACGTAGCTTTACTCACGAGCGTACCCGACGTACCAAAACCAAGTATACAAATTACAGAGTACGAAGCACAACACGTGCTCATACCCGCATACACAAACCAAGACCAAGTGTACGTATTGCAAGAGTATGCAGCACAACATGTGCCTGCACCCACGTACACAGTATGCCCTCAGGCACTAGTAGCTTGGCATACGGCGCCCTGCGTAGGACGTCTCCTATGGCTTATGGGAACCCCAAATGACCGGTTCCAAACAATTTTATTTATTTTTTTTTAAAAAAGAATACCTTATTCGTTAGATGGTCCTTGTCTGCCCCTGCAGTGATCCGTATGAGGTGAGGAGTCCCTCCGGGAAAATCCCAAGGGTATCCTGGGGAGTCCTGTTCTCAGCGGGTCCTGCAGCCGAGCAGAGAGGGTCCCATCTGGGGTGCCAGAATTGATGCCGTGAAAGACGAAATCAGGACTCAATAGTCGGGATGACTATTAAGCAGGTATCCTTTATTGCAGCGCTGGATGCACAGGGGATCGCTCCTCCAAATGTGCGTGCCAGACAGAGTCAGTTCAACAACATATATGCACACCACACATACATATTCATGCAAGGACTAATTAACATATTCATTAGTTTCCAGTAATTCATTACCATATGCTACCTCCCTCTTGGAGCCCCCCATTTGTCAGAGATAAGATAACATTGTGCTGGCCTCACAACTGCTGCCCACATACATGCCTTCCTGTCTTGTTACTTATTGTAGCTCTGCAAGGGGGTAAGCCCCTGTTTGTGGTCAGCCAAGTTATATTTGCTAACTCATACTTAGGTAAGCAAACCTTCAAGCCATACCTAGCCTTATTCTTTAATTCAATACCTCGAGCACCGTCTCTCAGAATTTATTAATAATCACACTCAGTCTATGGGGGAAACGGGGGGATACTTTCCCCAGCTCTTTCACCTCCCTTTTCTCTTTTGGGCCAGGTATGCCAGTTTTTGAGAATTTTGAATACTCTTGGGACATGCAAACCAGCTTGGTCCTATTGCTTTGTCTCCTGAATGTTTTTCAGTTTTTGTTTAGGGATAAGCAACTATTTAAGACTACCACAACGAGATCTGCCCCAAGGCTGGAGAGTCATGGGTGGCATGGCATGTGGGAGAACATGGGCAGGTATCTAGAGAGCTTCTCACCTCCAGTGGTCTAGGATTTCACCCCCAAACAATTACAGGACCCTGATAAAGTGATAGAATATTTGAAAGGAAATGCTGTGGCTATTCCAGAGAGGCACAACTCACTGCATTGTGCTGGGCCCTGGCCAGTATCTACCAAGCATTGCTCAATATTGTGCAGCATCCTCAGGAGATGGAAACCAGGCCGACAGGCGCTGCGGCTACTCCAACCTCTGCGACAGTCACTGCAGCCACTCCAGCCCCAGTGGTAGGCACTGCAGCTACTCCAACCCCGGTGACAGGTAATGTGGTTACTCCAACCCCGGTGACAGGCACTGCAGCTGAACCAGAAATCCAATCCGTGCCCATATCAGTTGCCCCAATCCAGAAGAAGAAATACACCAAGAAATCAGTTCGCTTAGTGAGGGATGACGATGAACCAGGGCCATCACGAGAACAGGAGGAAGAGGCGGAACCAGAGATAATCACTCAATCCCTATCCTTGAGTGAGCTGCGGGATATGCTGCCCGACTCTGGAGGTATGAAGAAAGTCTGTCTTCCCCCCTCGTCTCAGCTGTGGAGAAACTGTCCCGGAAGGTCCAGCAACTTGAAGAGAATATGTCCTTCTCCCCACCTGTACAAGGCAGTATCTCAGCTGTTAGGAGCAGGCGTTTCTCCACTCAAGAGAGAGAATACAGATGGGACACACCACGAGGCACCTTGTGGTTCTGCCTGCATGACCACAGAGAGGACATGAGGAAGTGGGATGGACAACCTACTTCAATCCTATGGGCATGGGTACATGAGTTGCAAGGGAGAACAACCACAAAAGGAGATCCCTCCAGGAAAAGTGCCTCCCCAGTTTCCAATGTGCAGTTCCCCAGACAGAATAGAAGGCCTGAGCCTATTTCTGATCCTCTTGAAGGGACTTCGAATTTCTGCAGGAAGTGAGTAACAGATACTATGACCAGGATTAGAGGGGCCCTGCCTCCAGCCAGGTGGGGGAAAGGGACAACCGGGTGTTATTGGATGGTGTGGATTTGATGGCCTGGCACATCACACCCACAGGAGTATAAGGCTCTAGTGGACACAGGCGCACAGTGTACCCTAATACCATCAAGCTATAAAGGGACAGAACCCATCTGTATTTCTGGAGTGACAGGGGGATCCCAAGAGTTGACTGTACTGGAGGCTGAAGTGGGCCTAACTGGGAATGAGTGGCAAAAGCATCCCATTGTGACTGGCCCAGAGGCTCCATGCATCCTTGGTATAGATTATCTCAGGAGAGGGTATTTTAAGGACCCAAAAGGGTACCAGTGGGCTTTTGGCATAGCTGCCTTGGAGGCGGAAGAAGTTAAACAGTTGTCTACCTTTCCTGGTCTCTCGGAGGACCCTTGTGTTGTGGGGTTGTTCAGGGTCGAAGAACAACAGGTGCCAATTGTTACTACAACAGTGCATCGGCAGCAGTATCACACTAACTGAGACTCTCTGATTCCCATCCAGAACCTGATCCATCAACTAGAGAGGAGTGATCAGCAAGACTCGCTCACCCTTTAACAGTCCCATATGGCCAGTGCAAAAATCTAATGGAGAGTGGAGGCTAACTGTAGACTATCGTGGCCTGAAAGAAGTCACACCACTTGCTGAGCGCTGCCGTGCCAGACATGTTGGAACTTCAATATGAACTGGAGTCCAAGGCAGCCAAGTGGTATGCCACAATTGATATCGCTAATGCATTCTTCTCAATCCCTCTGGCAGCAGAGTGCAGATCACATTTTGCTTTCACCTGGGGGGCGTCCAGTACACCTGAAATCGGCTGCCCCAGGGGTGGAAACGCAGCCCCACCATTTGTCATGGACTGATTCAGACTGCACTGGAACAGGGTGAAGCTCCGGAACATCTGCAGTACATTGACGACATCATCATATGGGGCAACACAGCAGAAGTAGTTCTTGAGAAAGGGAATAAAATAGTTCGAATCCTTCTGAAAGCTGGTTTTGCCATAAAACGAAGTAAGGTCAAGGGACCCGCACAGGAGATCCAGTTTTTAGGAGTAAAATGGCAAGATGGACGCCGTCAGATCCCGATGGACATGGTCAATAAAATAGCAGCTATGTCTCCACCAACTAGTAAAAAGGAAACACAAGCTTTCTTAGGCGTTGTGGGTTTTTTGGAGGATGCATATCCCAGATTACAGTCTGATTGTGAGCCCTCTGTATCAAGTAACCCGGAAGAAGAATGATTTTAAATGGGGTCCTGAGCAACGACAAGCTTTTGAACAAATTAAACAGGAAAGAGTCCATGCAGTAGCCCTGGGACCAGTCTGGGCAGGACAAGATGTTAAAAATGTGCTCTGCACCGCAGCTGGGGAGAACGGCCCTACATGGAGTCTGTGGCAATAAGCACCAGGGGAGACTCGTGGTCAACCCCTAGGGTTTTGGAGTCAGGGATACAGAGGATCCGAAGCCTGCTATACTCCGACAGAAAAGGAGATATTGGCAGCATATGAAGGGGTTCGAGCTGCTTCGGAAGTGGTTGGTACAGAAGCACAGCTCTTAGCACCTCGACTGCCAGTGCTGGGTTGGATGTTCAAAGAAAGGGTCCCTGCCACATATCATGCAACTGATGCTACATGCAGTAAGTGGATTGCATTGATCACACAGCGAACTCGAATGGGAAACCCCAGTTGCCCAGGAATTCTGGAAGTGATCATGGACTGGCCAGAAGGCAAGGATTTTGGAATGTCACCAGAGGAGGAGGTGACGCATGTGGAAGAGGCCCCACCGTACAATAAACTACCACAAAATGAGGAGAGAGATGCCTTGTTCACTGATGGGTCCTGCCGGATTGTGGGAAAGCATTGGAAGTGGAGGGCTACTGTGTGGAGTCCTACACGACAAGTTGCAGAAGCCACTGAAGGAGAAGGTGAATCAAGTCAATTTGCAGAGGTAAAAGCCATTCAGCTGGCCCTAGACATTGCTGAACGAGAAAAGTGGCCAATACTCTATACCGATTCATGGATGGTGTCCAGTGCTCTGTGGGGGTGGTTACAGCAGTGGAAGCAGCGCAACTGGCAGCGCAGAGGCAAACCCATCTGGGCTGCCAAAGTGTGGCAAGATATTGCTGCCCGGATAGAGAATCTGGTTGTGAAAGTATGTCATGTAGATGCCCATGTACCCAAGAGCCGGGCCACTGAGGAACATCAGAACAACCAGCAGGTGGATCGGGTTGCTAAGATAGAAATGGCTCAGGTGGATCTGGACTGGCAACATAAGGGTGAATTATTCATAGCTCGATGGGCCCATGACTCCTCAGGCCATCAAGGAAGAGACGCTACATATAGATGGGCTCGTGACCGAGGGGTGGATTTGACCATGGACACTGTTGCACAGGTCATCCATGAATGTGGGACGTGTGCTGTGATCAAGCAAGCCAAGTGATTAAAGCCTCTTTCGTATGGAGGACAATGGCTGAAGTATAAGTATGGGGAGGCCTGGCAGATATCACACTCCCACAAACCTGTCAAGGCAAGCGCCATGTGCTCACAATGGTGGAAGCAACCACTGGATGGCTGGAAACATATCCTGTGCCCCATGCCACCGCCCGGAACACCATCCTGGGCCTTGAAAAGCAAGTCCTGTGGCGACATGGCACCCCACAGAGAATTGAGTCGGACAATGGGACTCATTTCCGAAACAGCCTCATTGACACCTGGGCCAAAGAGCATGGCATTGTGTGGGTCTATCACATCCCCCATCACGCACCAGCCTCTGGGAAGATAGAACAATACAATGGACTGTTAAAAACTACCCTGAGAGCAACGGGTGGTGGGACCTTAAAACATTGAGATACACATTTAGCAAAAGCTACCTGACTACTTAACACCAGGGGATCTACCAATCGAGCTGGCCCTGCCCAATCAAAACTTCCACATACTGTGGAAGGGGATAAAGTCCCTGTAGTGCACATGAAGAATATGTTAGGGAAGACAGTCTGGGTTAGTCCTGCCTCAGGCAAAGGCAAACCCGTCCGTGGGATTGCCTTTGCTCAAGGACCTGGGTGCACTTGGTGGGTGATGCAGAAGGATGGGGAAGTTCGATGTGTACCTCATGGGGATCTGATTTTGGGCAAGAATAGCCAATGAATCAAATTGTATGGTCTTAATTGCTAAATAACCCTGCCACTGTATGTCTTCATTTCTATGATTGCTGTTGGTCATACTACAGTAAGAATCACCCAGACTAATGACCGGTGGACCTTGATGAAAAAAAAGCAAGTAAAGTGCAACAGTCATGGGATCAGAACTGACCTCAGCAGAGGGCGCCCAGCAACTTCATCAAGATCAACATCTTCAACCCATGGACTGTGGGCACGAGCCACACCGGATACACCAGCCGCGAGCTCCAAGAATACAACATGCAACAGTCCAGCACCACACACCATCTTGCCTGCCCTGAGAGACTGTTCTAATAGATGGAGCTCGAAGTCGTGTATTAAATGAACTCAATGGACATTTTGGAGGGATGTCCCATAGACTAAGGACATTATATCTGTATGAATATATATGTACATATATATATATGATGGGGAAAGTGGTGGCAATTAATTGGAAACTGTAAGATCTGGGCATGGCATAGATGTTATGGAATAAGGGGTGGATAATGTCCTGGTTCCAGCGGGGATAGGGTTAATTCACCCCAGGACCTAGCAGGGACACAGGTATTCCATACCATGTGACACCATACCCAGGCTATAGGGGAGCTGGCTGGGGGAGGGGGCAGGAAGTCCCTGCTGGGGAGCGGGGGCTGGGGCATCCCGGGTCCCGTCAGTGAGCAGTGGTATCGTAACTGTGGTTGTATATTTCTCTATCAGTGTTATTGTTGGTTTTGTTTTCCTGTTCCTTTTGCTGTTCTGTTAAACTGCCTTTGTCCCAACCCACGAGTGTTGCCTTTTCCTTCTGATTCTCCCCTCACAGCCATGGGGGAGGGGGGAGGGGTGGGCGCCGAGAGAGCTGCTGCCATGTGGTTCTTTGTTGCCAGCTGAGGCTAAACCACGACAGCTGCTCTAAGGTCTCCCCGGAGCCTTCTGTTCTCTAGACTGAGCAACCCCAACTCTCTCAGCCAATGTCCCGGTTTGAAGTAAAACTGAACCAATTTTCTGTTCTGTAACTTTACATCCTAGCTAGGCCTCCTCTAACTCTCTGAAATTAACGGCATATTGTGGAGAAAACTGCTCGTTCTCAGAATGATAAGACCAATGTTTGTGCTCCATGCCAAGGAATGGTATGCAGGGAGGCCCTTGCTTATCCTTATTGCTATAACAACCAAGGTCAGCCAATTTCGTTATTTGCCCCCTTAGAGGGTCGGAAACGGAAAAATTGTAAAGAGGTCACATCGGTGGGGAGGAGTGGACAGGACAGGTGACCCAAACCTGACCAACTGGGCTATTCCATCCCATCTGCCCCATGCTCAGTATAAAAGCTGAGGGATCAAAGGGTCAGCCCCCTTCCTGCGACGGCCGACGTCCAGAGAGGACTCTGTTCATCTGCCTTTGATCCCGATCCGTGTGTTCCGGACTCCAGAGCTGGAATCCAGTTCCCATTTGTCACTGAGTCCAGTCTGGGACTTCCCCAGTGCCTGCCGGTGACGTGACTGTCATCCTGGGAGCTTGATACGGTTTTGTATATATTGTATCTATTTCATTATTTTCTTCTTTATTTTTATTTTAATATTAATTCTTCGTTAAAGTAGTTTAGTTCATTCTAAACTTCTGAATCTCCTTATCTCTTTCTCCTCCTCTCTCCTCTTTTTGGGGGGGGGGGAAGAAGGGGGGGAAAGGGCCATCTGTCGGTCCGGTTTTGGTAAATTCGGCCGAAACCACAACAGAGTTATTGGCGCCCAAAGTGGGGCTCGACGACTGTGGTCTGTTAAGATTGCCTGAATAGTTTGAATTCCAGTTTGCTCAGGGAGAACCGACAGCTTTCACCATGTTGTACCTACAGAATATGGTATATGATATTTTTAGAGACCTTTGTATGAAGTTGATTGATGTAGTGGTGCTTAACTGGTCGAACATATTGACTTGTTGTATTGAGATGGGTTTATATTGGTTCTGTGTTTGGATGCGGTGGTATAGGCGTGCTATGTTGGTGTGGGCTGGTGCTCAGGTGTATAATCTGAGATTTGCGATTGGTAAGGTATCTTCATGTTTCGGGCATCATATAATAGATCCTGTCGCTAATTACACTTTTGATTTTACCTGGGGAAAGTTTACTTTGCCTGTTCGTGATTATTTCAAAGTGTTACCAATGGAACTAAGGGGTGAAAAACCTTCGGGCTGGTCAGAGAATGATTGTTATGATTGTCTCTGTCATGTGGGCTTGATTTTGATGCTTATGACACTGAATGTGCTGCAGGCGTTAGATGTTATTAGACTTGAGGAGTATCAGAATGAGCATTGTGTGATAGGCAATCTTGCTACTCAGACAACGGAGACACAAACAGTTACTCCCCCAGCCCCAGTGACAGTCACAGCAGGGACACAAACAGTTGCTCCCCCAGCCCCAGCGACAGTCACAGCAGGGACGCAAACAGTTGCTGCCCCAGCCCCAGCGAGAGTCTCAGTGCAGACACAAACAGAACCAGCCCCAGCTCCGGTTCCAGCCCCGGCCCAAGCCAAGCCAGCGGCACCGGCCAAGGCCACGCCGACACCGGTGCCAACGGCATCGGCTGCTCCCCCACAGCCACCGGCACAAGCCAAGGCTCCGGCCCCGGTGAAAACCACGCCCCTGGCTCCGCCGACACCGGCCCCAGTGGCAGCGGTCGCCCCCCCACCGGCCGCTCCGGCCCCGACAGCCAGCGCTGTCACTGCTCCAGCTCCCAAACCGAGCACTGCTGCTCCCCCAGCGCCAGCAGAACCGGCACAAGTTGCTCCGGTGACCAGGAAGCAGAAAAAGAGGTCAGCTCGGTCCCCTGCCCCTTACGACAAAGACGTGCCCAAGCCAGACAGCAAGGGAGAGGGTTCCTCTGATGAAGACCCAGGACAGGGTCCTTCTGATGGGGATAAAGAAAAGCACGCCCTTACAACACAGTCAACCGGTTGGGGAGCTCCTTCTCAGGTAGATAGGGGAGAGGGTCCTTCTCAGCCAGCCTCAATACAGGATGATGCCTCAGATGTAGATGTAATTATTAACTCTTTGTCCTTAAAGGATTTGCGAAATCTGAGGAAGGATTTTACTCGTCATGATGGGGAGCCACTTCTCTCTTGGTTGCTCCGATGCTGGGACAGTGGAGCTAATTCCATAGACTTAGATGGTAGAGAAGCCAGCCAGCTGGGAAATCTGGCCAAAGAGGGAGGTATTGATAAAGCGATTGGGAATAAGGCAGAGGTTCTCAGTCTCTGGAGGTGACTGTTATCAGCTGTAAAGAGCAGATATCACTTTAAGGATGATATCCAATGCCGTCCAAGGCAATGGACCAGCATGGAGAAAGGTATTACATACCTGAGAGAACTGGCTATTCGAGAAGTGATTTATGGTGATTGGCAAGTGACTATAAATCCTGATGAGATGCCATGTCAACGACCTTTGTTGAAAAAGTTTGTGCAGAGTGCACCATCAGTGTATTCCCACACTTTGTCAACAATGGTCTGGGGAGCATCTGATACTGATACACCAACTGTAAATGAGGTTGCTGATAGGGTGCGACAGTATGAAGATAGTCTCTCTCGTCCCATCGGTGTTGCAGCAATAGAAAACCTGACTAAGAAAATGGCTGAACAAAATAAAACACAGACTGAGACAATGGAGAAAATGACCAAGGCAATAGTTGAGCAAAACGAGACAATTTTTCACAAACTGCTTGAAAAACTTGCTGAGATTGGGAGAGAATCTTACTCTTCTCCAGCTCAGGCTCAAGTTGCAGCTCAGGCTCGAGTTCCTGCTCAGATCCAAGTTGCAGCTCAGTTTTGGTAAATTCGGCCGAAACCACGACAGCCTATCTTCATAGGAGAGGTGCTCCAGCCCTCTGATCATCTTTGTGGCCCTCCTCTGGACTCGCTCCAACAGGTCCATGTCCTTCTTATGATGGGGGCCCCAGAGCTGGACACAGTACTCCAGATGGGGGTCTCACCAGAGCGGAGTAGAGGGGCAGAATCACCTCCCTTGACCTGCTGGCCACACTTCTTTTGATGCGCCCACCTAACCCCAATAATGGTACTGTGGTCTATATGCAAATATGACTATAAGTCAATCATCTTACCCCCATAAACAGTGAACAGCCCAAGAGCCCTTTGAGCTCTCCTGCATGGCAGCGGGCTGCATGCCAGGATCTCCCCTTGAGTAGGGACGCCTCTCAAGGTTACTCCTTGAGGTTCAGAGATTCCTTGCCACAACAGATCCTCAGTAAGTGACTAATAGCATGCTAAACTTTGAAGCTTCACTAACATTATATCTTAAATATAGTGATATATGTCTTTTCTCTTGAGAAAGTCTATGCCGAGGATACACGGAACATCTGGGCCAGTGATAATGGAGTGCTTCTCCCAATCATTCCCAGTTAGGCTCAATTCAGCCTCCAGTACAGTCAGTTCTTGAGACCCACCTGTCACACCAGAAATAGTGACAGATTCTGTCCCGTTATGATTCGATGGCAATAGGGTACACTGTACACCTGTATCCACCAGGGCTCTATACTTTTGTGGCTCTAATGTGCCAAGGCCATTGAATCCACACAGTCCAATAAACTCGGATATCCCTCTCCTCCTCCTGGCTGGAGGCAGGGCACCTCTAATGTCTGTAATTGGCAGATGAGTTTCTACCTGGACCGGAGAACTGCCTCCAACGGACTGGAGCAGCAGTCCTCCTGGAATCATTCTGTCTTCTATCTGCTTTACCTTGCAACTCACTTACTCGTGCCTGCAGGGCCAAGGTAGGTTTTTTTATCCCACTTCCTCATGTCCTCTCCATAGTCACAGAGGCAAAACCACAAGATAAAATTTCTGTTTCCTCTGAGTCGGTCTCATAGGAGGGCATCTTCTCCTGATGGCTGCAGCATTGGCCCATGGAAGGGAAGAATAGGATCTTTCCTCCATCCTAGACAGTTTATCAAACAGTTTCTCATTTTTCTCAATCATTTTCTCAGTTTTATCAGTCAATTTTTCTACAGCTGCTACAGTTAGGGGATGAGAGAGACTGTCTTCATACTGTCGCATTCTGCTAGCCACTTCACTTACAGTTAATGAGTCATCATCAACTCCTGCCCAGATCAGTACCGACAAAGCGTGGGAATACACTGATGGTGCACTCCGTGCAAACTTCCACAACATAGGTTGTCTGCATGGCATTTCATCAGGATTTACAGTTTTATCCCAGTCACCGTAAATCACCTCTTTCACAGCCAATTCTCTCAGGTACTTAATACCTTTCTCTACGTTGGTCCATTTACTTGGGCAGCATTCAATATCATCCTTAAAGGGGTATCTGTCCTTTACGGCTGATATGAGTCACCTCCAGAGACTGAGAGTCTGTGACTATTCCCCAAGAGCTTTATCTATACCGGCCTCTTTGGACAGGTTTCCTAACTGCCTAGCTTCTGCACTGTCTAATTCCATGCAACCAGCTCCATTATTCCAGCATCGGAGCAACCAGGAGACAAGTGTCTCACCATCATTACGGCTAAAATCCTTTCTTATATTTCGCAAATCCTTCATAGAGAAGAATTTAATGATTATCTCTGTATCTGAGTCCTCCTCCCTTGCTAGCACAGGAGCCTCTCCCTTATCGGCTTTAGAAGGACCCTCTCCTGCATCTTCTTCAGAAGAGTCCTCTCCCCTGCTGTCTGGCTTTACTTGGTCTTTGTCACAAGGGACAGAGGGCTGAGCTGACCTCCTCCTTTTCCTTCTGGTCACCGGGGCAACTTGTACCAGTGCGGATGGAGTCTGAGTAGGGTCAGTGTCAGTGCATATCATATTTCCGTGCCGAGATTTAAAGAGAAACCACCCCTGCAGCCCATTCAGCAATATTGACACTAAAATAATAATTTTAAGAATGCAGCTGTCATTCACGCTATCCAAAGGGGCTGCATCCCCTGTCTCTGGTGACAATTTCACCTGAGCAGTAAAGGGTGAAGTAAATATTCCTAAGGTAAAATTCGAAGTATAATTAGCAACAGAATTCAGTACGAAATGCCCGAGGAATCTAGGTAAGGAAACCAGCCATTCAATCACAGTATGGATCAGAATCAAACACAATACCAGAATACCACGTTTGAACCACCACATACAGACACAAAGAGCAAGTAAATTATACAACACATAAGGCAAATTATACAGTGCTGAATCAAGTAACCTGGAAGAAATCCCCATCAAGATATGATACAATATCCTGTCTAAAAATGCCATGATGTGAGCTGTTTTAATCTCTGAGCAAGCTGGAATTCAAACTATTCAGACAATCTACCAGAGCTCCAGTCGTACCACAGTTGAGCCCCACGTTGGGCGCCAATAAACCTGTCATAGTTGACCGGATTGACCAATCAGAAAGACAGATGGCCCCTCTCTCCCCCCTCTAAGGAAAAGAGAGGGGAGGAAGAGATAAAAGAGATTTATGAGTTTAGAAAAAAATAAACTACTTTAATGAAAATATTAATAAATAATGAAATAATAAATAATAAGAAGAAAAGAAAAAAAAGAAAAAAAAGGTATACAGTATATACAAAACCGTATCAAGCTCCCAGGATGGCAATCACGTCACCAGCAGGCACAGGGAAAAGTCCCAGACTGGATTCAGTGATGGACAGGAGCTGGATTCCGGATCTGGAGTCAGGAATGCTCAGATTGGGATCAAAGGCAGATGAACAGACAGGGTCCTCCTCAGACGTCGGCCATTGAAGGAAGAGTGTTGATCCTTTGATCCCTCAGCTTTTATACTGAGCATGATGCAGATGGGACGGAATACCCTGTTGGTCAGTTTTGGGTCACCTGTCCTGTCTGCTCCTCCCTACAGGTGTGACCCCTCTACGCTTTTCCGCTTCTGACCCTCCAACGGGGCAAATAACAAATTTACCTGACCTTGGTTGTTATAGCAATAAGTATAAGCAAGGGCCTCTCTGCATACCATTCCTTGTTATAATCAGGTCTTATCACTGTGAGAGTGAACAGTTTGTGAACAATATGCTGTTAATTTCAGAGTTTAGTTAGTTAGAAGAGGCCCAGCTGAAAAAGTAAAATTGCTCACAATCATCCCCCCTGCCATTACACATTTATAAAACATGTGCACATAATTGTACTACTTGCACACAGCTACATTTAAGGTCACTACATAGACCTTTTCTGCTCCTCACGCTGTCCCATCAGTGAGCAGGCTGGGGATGCAGAAGAAGTTGGGAGCAGACACAGCTGGAACAGCTGACTCCAACTGGCCAAATGAATGTTCCATACCATATGATGTTGTGCTCAGCAATTTTTAAAAAAATGGATAAGAAGTTTGCCAGGGCTGCTGTTTCTCAGGGACTAGTTGGGCATCGGTTGGCTAGTGGTGAGCAACTGTATGGCTTTTTTGCATCACTTCTTTTTCTTGGTTTTGTTTTTCTTTGAGGTGTTGGGTTGTTTTTTGTGTGCATGTGGTTGGGGTTTTTTCTTACTTATTAAACTCTCTTTATCTCAACTTGTCGGAGTGGGAGACGGACCCGGAGTAACGATGAGTCTCAATATGAGTATGGTCGTTCTCCCTTTATTCAAGTTCACACAGAGTATATAAAGACAGACAAGCAGAGCACGCGCTAGCAACAATTATACGATTGGCTTACAGTCTCTGTTCACGCGCCTAGAGCGCTCACACAATTAGTGCAGACCTCTTGTCCACGCGCAGCAGATGTTTCTCTATCTCCCGGAGGCAGTACCACTTATCACTTACTTATCATGTAGCTACTTCTTCATACTTCTGTTTCTCAAGGACAGTTCACAGCCTCCTCCGGGCTCTCATCCCTATCAAAGACTGGGTTGCTCATTGTAATCAAGTCATGCCCTTTTTCACTCAGCCATTCCTCCACATCAACTCACAAGTTTTTCTCACCTTTACCCTTCCAATTGTTTCCCCAATCCCACTGCAGGGGGAGTGAGCGAGCAGCTGTTTGGGTTTTAGCTGCCTACCGGGATTAAACCATAACAATTAGGAAGGGTTGATGCCAGCATGTGGAGGGAGGTGGTCCTTCCCCTCTTCTCAGCAATGGTGAGACCGTATCTGAAGTCCTGTGTCCAGTTCTCAGCTCCCCAGCACAAAAAGACACGGGGACACTGGAGTGATTCCAGTGAAGGACAACAAAAATAGTTAATAAATTGAAGCATCTCTCATATGAAGGGCAGTTGAGGTAGCTTGCATGGTTTAATCTCAAGAATAGATGGCTTAGGGGATAATATCAATGTGTATAAATACCTGATTGGGGGGTAGGGTATGGAGCCAGACTCTCCTCAGTGGTGCCCAGTGACAGGACAAAAAGCAACGGGCACAAAGATCAGGATCAGGAAGAGGAAGTCAATGAGGCCTTCTACAGACAGCTGGAAATAGCCTTATGATCATAGGCCCTGGTTCTCATGGGGGACTTCAACCACCTTGATATTTGCTAGAAAGGCAACACAGCCAGGTACGCACAGTCTCGGAGGTTTCTGCAGAGCATTGATGATAACTTTTTGACACAGGTGGTAGAGGAGCCAACAAGGAGATGTGCTCTGCTGAACCTTGAGCTAACAAATAAAGAAGGACTGGTTGGGGATGTGAAGGTTGGGGGCAGCCTTGGCTGCAGTAACCATGAGACAGTGGAGTTCAGGATCTTGCATGGAAGAAGCAGGGCAATAAGTAGGATTTCAACCTGGGTCTTGAGGAGAGCTGACTTTGACCTCTTCAAAGACCTACTTGGAGGAATCTCATGGGTTAGGGCTCCTATGGGTTAGAGGGTCCAAGAGAGCTGGTTAATATTCAGGCACCACTTCCTCTAAGCTCAAGATCGTTGTATCCCTAGGAGCAAGACATCAAGCAAAGGAGGCAGGAGACCTGCATGGATGAGCAAGGAGCTTCTGGAAAAACTCAAATGGAAGAAAGAAGTTTACAGAATGTGGAAATAGGGACTGGCGACTTGGGAGGTCATCCTCCCCCTCTACTCTGCCCTGGTGAGGCCACATCTGGAGTACTGTGTCCAGTTCTGGGCTCTCCAGTTCAAGAAAGACAAGGAAGTACTGGAGAGAGTCCAGCAGAAGGCTATGAAGATGATAAAGGGACTGGAGCACCTCTCTGCTGAGGAAAGGCTGGGAGACCTGGGTCTGTTTAGCCTGGAGAAGAGGAGGCCGAGAGGGGATTTCATCAATGCTTATAAATATCTAAAGGGCGGGTGCCAAGAGGATGGGGCCAGGCTCTTTTCAGTGGTGCCCAGCGACAGGACAGGGGGCAACGGGCATGAGCTGAAACACAGGAAATTCCATTTCAACATGAGGAAAGACTACTTTCCTTTGAGGGCACCAGAGCACTGGAACAGGCTGCCCAGAGAGGTTGTGTAGTCTCCTTGTCTGGAGATGTTCAAAATCCGCCTGGATGCATTCCTGTCCAGCCTGCTCTAGGTGAACCTGCTTTGGCAGGAGGGTTGGACTAGATGATCTCTGAAGGTCCCTTCCAATCCCTACCATTCTGTGATTCTGTGAAGTGAAATACAAGAAATTTCATTTAAACATAAGAAAACACTTTTACACTTTTTTTTTTTTTTTTGCTGTGAAGATGGTTGAATACCGGAACAGGTTGCCCAGAAAGGTTGTGGAGTCTTCATCCTTGGAGATGGTCAAAACCCGACTGGACACAGTCCTGGATAACCTCCTTCAGCATGGAGTGCCTCCTTCCAAGACTGTGTCCCCAAAAGCACGTCCCTAAAAGCATCTCCTCTGCATGTCTCCTGATCCTAGCAGCTACTGTTCTTTCTTAAATATCTTTGAGCAGAGGTGCTATGTGCGCTCTTCTGGCTGAAATTTTGGATTACAATTGATTGTTTACATCTATTTCAGAGCTGGCCAGAACTGGCTGTTCATGGTGTTGACTCCAAAGGACTGTCAAGACATGGTGCGGACCCCTTCTCCCACAACAGTCAGCACTGCAGCCCCCCACCCCCGCCGCTACTTAAACCCTGCTGTTTATGCCCAATACACATATATAATACTAATTTTTAATGATTAAGGTTTAATTTTTTTTTTGTTTTATCTGCTTGCTTGAATGTTTTAGGATGGAAGAACAAAATGGAGAAGCAGAATTCTTTCCCTAACTGCTTCCCCAAAGTCAGTGATGTAACTCAGACTGACCTTAACGAGAACCAAAGTAGGCCAGTGCCAAGCACTTTTTAAAATCTCAATATCTTACTTTCCTAGTAAGATAAGTTAAAACTTATAAATATTCCCTTTCAAATTACAAGTGAAAGGGCTTAATTTCTCTGGATCATCTTTCAAAAGAAGCTATTAAAAACCCAGCGATATCTTTATATGTATGCAATTTTAATGCAGGAAAAATAACAGCTCTAGCAAGAACACTAATATTTAATAACTGTCAAGATTTACTAGATCTACAAAAAAAAACCCTAAAGGCTTGAAAAGAAGAAATAAGACATCATCTTTCACAGTCAAGGCCAGAAAACTCTATCCAGTTTTCAAACAGTAGTTAACTGATCAAGCAAATCAGAAACAAACAGCATCTGCCGCACTCAAAGAAGGTATTTTTCATTTCACTCCTTTGGTTCCTACTAGAATTAATATTTACCTCAAGACTCCTTTTACTGCAAGTTTACAACTTTACAATCCATGCATACAAGAAACAGAAAACACTATTTAAAAAAATAAGATTTCACCTGTTCTTTAACCCTACTGAACTGAGCTGCACAAAATACTAAGTTTAAAAAAACACTGAAAATTATTTTGTTGATAAGCTTTATTTGTATTCTATACTTTACTAGTTTGAAATAGATGTTAATTTTCTAGAAAAGCAAGGTTATGCCTTTAATTACAGAATCACAGAATCACAGAATCTTAGTGGTTAGAAGGGACCTTTGAGATCATCGAGTCCAACCACATTAAAAAAAAAAAAAAAAAGAAAAAAAAAAAACAACACACACACAAACCCACACAAAAACAAAACAAAAAAACCCAACAACAACAACAACAACAAAAAAAACCCACACCAGAAAAAAAAAAAAAAAAAAAAAAAGCACCCACCAACTAAACCCCACACCCATAATCTCACACACAACACCCCACCACAAACCAACAATCCCGGGCACTAGAGCATGCCCTGAAGAGCCACGTCTACACGTTTCTTAAATACCTCCAGGGATGGTGACTCCACCACCTCCTTGGGCAGGCCGTTCCAGTGCTTGACCACTCTTTCAGTAAAGTAATTCTTCCTAATATCTAATCTAAACCTCCCTTGCCGCAACTTCATACCATTTCCTCTGGTCCTGTCATTATTCCCTTGGGAGAAGAGGCCAACCCCCGCCTCTCTACAGTTTCCTTTCAGGTAGTTGTAGAGGGCAATGAGGTCCCCCCTCAGCCTCCTCTTTTCCAAACTAAACATGCCCAGTTCCCTCAGCCTCTCCTCATAGGACTTGTTCTCCAGACCCCTCACCAGCTTGGTAGCTCTCCTCTGGACACGCTCCAGCACTTCAATGTCTTTCCTGTGGTGAGGGGCCCAAAACTGAACACAGTACTCGAGGTGAGGCCTCACCAGTGCCGAGTACAGAGGCACGATGACTTCCCTGCTCCTGCTGGCCACGCTATTCCTGATACAGGCCAGGATGCTGTTGGCCTTCTTGGCCACCTGGGCACACTGCTGGCTCATGTTAAGCCGGCTGTCCACTAACACTCCCAGGTCCTTTTCTGCCGGGCAGCTTTCCAGCCACTCTTCCCCAAGCCTGTAGCGTTGCTTGGGGTTGTTGTGACCAAAATGCAGAACCCGGCACTTGGCCTTATTAAACCTCATCCCATTGGCCTTGGCCCATTGATCCAACCTGTCCAGATCCCTCTGTAAAGCCTTCCGACCCTCAAGCAGATCAACACTCCCACCTAGCTTGGTGTCATCCGCAAACTTACTGAGGGTGCATTCAATCCCCTTGTCTAGATCATCAATGAAGATATTGAACAAGACTGGCCCCAAAACTGAGCCCTGAGGGACACCACTGATGACCGGCCGCCAACCAGATTTTGCTCCATGTTAAATGTTTAGGTGTTTTAAGGTGATTAAGGGTGTTTATTACAAGAAATAAGTGCCGACATTTTCAACAAGTTAGCCAGTTCCAAGCTTTGTTTCCTCATCCCAAAATAAACCAATATTGGATGGTTTTTAAATACTGCCTCTTGAAAAATCAATATCTTGTACAACAGAATTCACATAAATAGCACACAAATAATTATATTTGAAGAATTAAGAACTTAAGTTATGCAGCATACCAAGGGCCATGAATTTATAGTCAACTATTTTGTATTTTTAATCCCATACAATGTGTAAGCAACTTTATATGAACAGAGTATTAACCAGAGATGCAAATGCAAACTTGCACTTGATTTTCTTGAATGCTGAGCACTGAAATCACAAGCCATCGTAACCAACAGCACTACTAACAGAAGGACCAAAGTCTATTTATGATGAATAATCTCATAGCTGTAAGATACTAACTACATGATAAAAGCAACACTGTATCCTACCTTTTGGCTCAAAGTTAATTCATCAGAATTCCATCAAAAAAGTGTATACACTGTAGATTCTTTAATTTTCTCTCTTTTCAGAAGTTAAGGGATTCTTATTGGAATAAGAGCTTACTGTGTCAGGTGTGTCAGATCTGACCAGTGTGATTCAAAGCAGAATTAGGGTGTGGTTTTTTTAAAAAGCCTTGAATGGCTTCATAAACATCAGTTTATCATGCAGACATAGCAAAATAGCCTCAGTTTAAAAAAAAAAAAAAAGGGGGAGTCACAATAATTCCACAGTAGAATAAATCCTGTATAACTTGACTCCCAGCTCTGTAAATTTAATCACAAGACCATAGTTCCCAGGGGAAGGCAGCGGGGAAGAGATTATTACCCGCAATAACTTACAAAAAAATACTGGACTAATATTGCAATTGAAAGCTTATTTTAAAACCAAGACTAGAAACAAGAGGAAATAAACACAGAAACCATTCTGTGATGCTCATTCGTACTTGCCAGCTGATGATGGACTAATAGCAGTTGGTGTTTCAGGTGGTTTCTCTTCTTTAGGGACACTTACAGGTGCAGGTGCACATGCAACTGCAGCTGGTGTTGGAGTGGTGGAGGCAGGAGCTGGCACAAGGGCAGCAGCAGGAATTGGAGAAAGGACCAGTGTGGTAGCTGCAGCTGCCTTTGTAGAGCTGACAGTGGTCATAGCATTTGATTGCTCAGTTGTCAATGATTCTGTTGGTGCAGCTGCTCGTTTTAGCTGCAGGAGAATAAGACAATTCAGACAGAGCACAAAGTTCCTAAACCAATACTTTGAAGTCAATGCATCGACTGTAAAGACCATATATGCTTAAAACAATGGCCTCAACACCTAGCAAATTCTAGAAACATCATGAAGGCATAAAATCTACATCTTCAATGTTTTATGTTAAAATAGGCATTTTATAGTGCTACTCAGGTATTTACTTAGACACCTAAGCATTCAGAACTATTCAACTATGAAGTAAAACATAAAGAGCTAAATATTTATAGAATATAACACTAAATGTGAATACCATCTTGTGTTTTATAAAAGCAGAGGAAACTGAAATTATTGTCAAAAAGACATTTGACAAGTTTTATTTATTTATTTATTTATTATTTTTTTTAAATGGGAGTTTTTTTGCTGAACTTGAAAAACCTGAAAAAAGGGGAGAAGTCACATTCATTCTGAATGCTATTTTCTGGAAGACGAGATGCTAAGAATTTAAGGGGAAAATAAAAACAACTTTGCATTATTTTATAAGTAGTGTCAAACGTACTTGAATTATGTAGCAACCATCAAAATCCAGCAGAATCAAGGATTAGCTATCAAGTTGACAGCAACAAGTCTACATTTACTAATAGAAACATATAATTTTAAGTTCATCTTCACATATATTAGAAATATGAAATCTGCTTGAATACAATATTAAACCTATTACATAGAAACTACGCTTTTCAAAATGCATATAACTTCTGATTCAGGGTATAGAACTGATTATTTGGAAGTTGTAGTTGTGGGCCTCTACTACATGCACTAGGGGCTGGCAAGGCTATCGCATCTCTGCCTGAACAAGCATAATATTTGTGCTTGTTTTGATTAAATTTGATACTGTCCCTCACAGCATTCTTCTGGACAGGTTGTCCAACTGTGGCATGAGTGTGTTCACAGAGCACTGGATGAAGAACTGGCTGAAGGGTAGAGTTCAAAGGGTTGTAGTGAACGGGACTACATCTGGCTGGCAACCGGTAACCAGTGGTGTTCCTCAGGGCTCAATTCTAGGGCCAGTTCTCTTCAATATATTTATCAACAATCTAGATGCAGGAGTTGAATGCACCATTAGCAAGTTTGCTGATGATACCAAACTGGGAGGTGCTGCTGACTCTCTTGAGGGACCTAAGGATGATATTGAATGCTGCCCAAGTAAATGGACCAACGTAAAGAAAGGTATTAAGTACCTGAGAGAAATGGCTGTGAAAGAGGTGATTTACGGTGACTGGGATAAAACTGTAAATCCTGATGAAACGCCATGCAGACAACCTATGTTGTGGAAGTTTGCACGGAGTGCACCATCAGTGTATTCCCACGCTTTGTCGGTACTGATCTGGGCAGGAGTTGATGATGACTCATTAACTGTAAGTGAAGTGGCTAGCAGAATGCGACAGTATGAAGACAGTCTCTCTCATCCCCTAACTGTAGCAGCTGTAGAAAAATTGACTGATAAAACTGAGAAAATGATTGAGAAAAATGAGAAACTGTTTGATAAACTGTCTAGGATGGAGGAAAGATCCTATTCTTCCCTTCCATGGGCCAATGCTGCAGCCATCAGGAGAAGATGCCCTCCTATGAGACCGACTCAGAGGAGACGACAGAACACACTACTAAATATCCTGTGGTTTTGCCTCTGTGACTATGGAGAGGACATGAGGAAGTGGGATAAAAAAACCTACCTCGGCCCTGCAGGCACGAGTAAGTGAGTTGCAAGGTAAAGCAGATAGAAGACAGAATGATTCCAGGAGGACTGCTGCTCCAGTCCGTTGGAGGCAGTTCTCCGGTCCAGGTAGAAACTCATCTGCCAATTACAGACATTAGAGGTGCCCTGCCTCCAGCCAGGAGGAGGAGAGGGATATCCGAGTTTATTGGACTGTGTGGATTCAATGGCCTTGGCACATTAGAGCCACAAAAGTATAGAGCCCTGGTGGATACAGGTGTACAGTGTACCCTATTGCCATCAAATCATAATGGGACAGAATTTGTTACTATTTCTGGTGTGACAGGTGGGTCTCAAGAACTGACTGTACTGGAGGCTGAATTGAGCCTAACTGGGAATGATTGGGAGAAGCACTCCATTATCACTGGCCCAGATGTTCCGTGCATCCTCAGCATAGACTTTCTCAAGAGAGGGTATTTCAAAGACCCAAAAGGGTATCGATGGGCTTTTGGTATAGCAGCTGTAGAGACTGAGGGTATTACACAGCTGTCTACCTTACCTGGCCTTTCAGATGACCCTTCTGTGGTGGGACTGCTGAGGGTTAAAGAACAGCAGGTCCCAATTGCTACTGCCACAATGCATCGGCGACAGTATCACACTAACCGGGACTCTGATTCCCATCCAGAACCTGATTCGTCGGTTGGAGACCCAAGGAGTGATCACCAAGACTTGCTCACCCTTTAACATCACGATATGGCCAGTGCGAAAGTCTGATGGAGACTGGCGTCTAACAGTAGACTATCGTGGCCTGAATGAAGTCACACCACCACTGAATGCTTCTGTGCCAGACATGCTAGAACTGCAATATGAACTGAAGTCAAAAGCAGCCAAGTGGTATGCTACAATTGACATTGCTAATGCCTTTTTCTCTATTCCTTTAGCAGCAGAGTGCAGGCCACAGTTTGCTTTCACCTGGAGAGGCATCCAGTATACCTGGAATTGACTGCCCCAGGGGTGGAAGCACAGCCCTACTATTTGCCATGGACTGATCCAGACTGCACTGGAGAAAGGTGGAGCTCCAGAACACCTGCAGTACATTGATGACATCATTGTGTGGGGTAGTACAGCAGAAGAAGTTTTCAAGAAAGGTAAGAAAGTAATTGAGATTCTTCTGAAAGCAGGTGTTGCTGTAAAAAGAGGTAAGGTCAAGGGACCTGCACGAGAGATCCAGTTCTTAGGAATTAAATGGCAAGATGGTTGTCACCAGATCCCAATGGATGTGATTAACAAAATAACAGCTATGTCCCCACCTATTAACAAAAAAGAAACACAAGCCTTTCTTAGGCGTTGTGGATTTCTGGAGAATGCATATTCCAGGTTATAGTCAGATTGTGAAACCTCTCTATGAAGTGACTCGAAAGAAAAATGAGTTTGCATGGGGTCCTGAGCAACGACAAGTCTTTGAACAAATTAAACATTGTGCGTGCAGTAGCCCTTGGACCAGTCCGAAGAGGACAGGACATTAAAAATGTGTTCTATACTGCAGCCGGAGATAATGGCCCTACCTGGAGCCTCTGGCAAAAAGCACCAGGGGAGCCTTGAGGTCGACCCCTAGGATTCTGGAGTCGGGGATACAGAGGATCTGAAGCCAACTATACCCCAACTGAGAAAGAAATCTTACCAGCATATGAAGGAGTTAGAGCTGCTTCAGAGGTAACTGGTACTGAAGTACAGCTCCTCCTGGCACCCCAATTACCAGTGTTGGGCTGGATGTTCAAGAGTAAAATTCCTTCTAGTCATCATGCCACTGATGCTACCTGGAGTAAGTGGGTTGCCTTAATCACACAGCGAGCTCGAATAGGAAACCCAAATCGTCCAGGAATTGTAGAAGTGATCACAAATTGGCCCAAAGGCAGAGACTTCACAGTGCCACTAGACAAGGTGGTAACACATGCTGAGGAGGCCCCATGTCGTGGTTTAGCCTCAGACGGCAACAAAGGACCACGTGGCAGCCGCTCGCTCAGATCGGGCCCCCACCGCCAGCGCGGCCGGGAGGGGAGAATCGGAAGAAAAAGGCAAAAACTCGTGGGTTGAGACAAAGGCAATTTAACAGAACAGCAAGGGGAGCAAGAAACAACAACAATAATAACACCGACAGAGGAATATACAGCCACGAGTACGATACCACCACTTGCCGACCGCACCCGGGACGACCCCCGACTGCTCCGCTCCCCCGGGGGATGACTTCCTCTTCCGTCCCCCTGACTTCCTGCCCCTCCCCTTCCCCAGCTAGCTCCTGTTACCCCCTGGGTATGGCTCACATGGGATGGAATACCCGTGTCCCTGCTAGGTCCTGGGGAGAATTAACCCTATCCCCGCCAGACCCAGGACACCCCACCATATAATGAACTCTCAGATAATGAGAAACAGTATGCTTTATTCACTAATGGATCTTGTCATATTGGAGGAAAGCATCAAAGGTGGAAAGCTGCTGTGTGGAGTCCTACACGACAAGTTGCAGAAGCTACTGAAGAAGGTGAATCAAGTCAATTTGCAGAGGTAAAAGCCATTCAGCTGGCCCTAGACATTGCTGAACGAGAAAAGTGGCCAATACTCTATCTCTTTACTGACTCATGGATGGTGGCAAATGCTCTGTGGGGATGGTTAAAACAGTGGAAGCAGAGCAACTGGCAGCGCAGAGGTAAACCCATCTGGGCTGCTGAATTGTGGCAAAATATTGCCGAACGGCTAGAGAAACTAGTCTTAAAGGTACGTCACGTAGATGCCCATGTACCCATGAGTAGAGCCACTGAGGAACATCAAAACAATCAGCGAGTGGACCAGGCTGCTAAGATTTTCCAGACAGATTTGGACTGGGAACACAAAGGTGAAATATTTTTAGCTAGATGGGCCCATGACACTTCAGGTCATCAAGGAAGGGATGCAACATACAAATGGGCCCATGACTGGGGGTGGATTTAACCATGGATGCTATTGCGCAGGTTATCCATGATTGTGAAACATGCACCAAAATCAAACAAGCAAAAAGGATAAAACCTTTGTGGTATGGGGGACGATGGTTGAAATATAAGTACGGAGAGGCTTGGCAAATAGACTACATCACACTCCCTCAAACACGCCAGGGTAAGCGTTACGTGCTTACAATGGTGGAAGGAAGCACCGGATGGTTGGAAACCTATGCCCTACCCCATGCCACTGCCCGGAATACCATCCTGGGCCTTGAAAAGCAAGTCTTGTGGCGACGTGGCACTCCAGAAAGAATTCAGTCTGACAATGGAACTCATTTCAAAAACAATCTTATAAGTACTTGGGCAAAAGAACATGGCATTGAGTGGGTATGTCATATCCCCTATCATGCACCAGCTTCTGGCAAAATTGAGAGATACAATGGATTATTGAAAACCACCCTGAAAGCAATGGGGGGTGGAACCTTTAAAAACTGGGACAAGCATTTAGCACAAGCTACCTGGTTAGTTAACACCAGGGAATCCATCAATCGAGCTGGTCCTGCTCAATCAGACCTTTTACATATCGTAGAAGGGGATAAAGTCCCTGTGGTGCATGACAGGAATATGTTGGGAAGAACTGTTTGGGTTTTTCCTACTTCAGGCAAAGGTAAACCCATTCATGGGACTGTTTTTGCCCAAGGATCTGGATGTACTTGGTGGGTGATGCTGGAGAATGGAGAAATTCAATGTGTACCTCAAGGAAATTTAACCCTTGGTGAGAATACTCAATTCTGAGCTGTATGATGCTGTTATATAATACTAATGTTATTCAATAAGTGTTTTTCAGGATAAATATTGGTGGTGAAACCTGAGCTAGCTTCTTCAAGTGATGTCCAGCAAACTCTTCAAGAGGGACATGCTACCTGTGGATATGGACCACAATGAATTTCATATCATCTTTTCTGCCCTGAGAGTCTGCTATGACAAAAACCTGCAATTATGGACTAAAGGAACTCAATGAACTTTTGTGTATAAAGATAAATCATAAATAAGGGACTTATGTATATATATTTGTATGTATTTGATGGATGAAGTAATAATAATCAGAGCACGATGCAAATGGTAGGGATTAAGGGGTGGAATGTCCTGGTTTGAGGTAAAACAGAACTAATTTTCTGTTCAGTGATTTTACCTTTTTAGCTGGGCCTCTTCTAACTAACTAAACTCTGAAATTAACAGCATATTGTTCAGAAACTGCTCACTCTCACAGTGATAAGACCTGATTATAACAAGGAATGGTATGCAGAGAGGCCCTTGCTTATACTTATTGCTATAACAACCAAGGTCAGGTAAATTTGTTATTTGCCCTGTTGGAGGGTCAGAAGCGGAAAAGCGTAGAGGGGTCACACCTGTAGGGAGGAGCAGACAGGACAGGTGACCCAAACCTGACCAACAGGGTATTCCAACCCATCTGCCCCATGCTCAGTATAAAAGCTGAGGGATCAAAGGATCGACACTCCTCCTTCAATGGCTGACGTCCGAGGAGGACCCTGTCTGTTTGTCTGCCTTTGATCCCAATCCGAGCATTCCTGACTCCAGATCTGGAATCCAGCTCCTGTCCATCACCCAGTCCAGCCTGGGACTTTCCCCTGTGCCTGCTGGTGATCATCATCCTGGGAGCTTGATACGGTTTTGTATATACTGTATACTTTTTTTCCCTTTTTTTCTTTTCTTCTTATTATTTATTATTTCATTATTTATTAATATTTTCATTAAAGTAGTTTATTTTTTTCTAAACTCATAAATCTTTTTTATCTCTTCCTCTCCTCTCTTTTTCCTAGAGGGGGGAGGGAGGGGCCATCTGTTGCTCTGATTGGTCTATCTGGTCAAAACCACGACAAAGGGTAAGAAAGAGAACCATGGGAACTACTGATGAGTAAGCCTCATTTCCGTGCCTGGTAATATCATGGAACAGATCCTCCTTGAAGACATGTCAAGGCATATGGAAGACTGGAAGGTGATTTGACACAGCCAACATGGCTTCACCATGGGCAAATTGCACCTGACTAGTCTAGTAGCCTTCTATGATGGTGTGACTACATCAGTGGACAAAGGAAGAGCTACAGATGTCATTTACCTGGACTTCTGTAAGGCCTTTGATAGGTTCCCCCACAACATCCTTGCCACTAAATTGCAGAGACATGAGTTTGATGGATGGACTGTTATATGGATAAGGAATTGGCTGGATGGCCATGTCCAAACAGTTACAGTGAATGGCTCAATGTCCAAATAGACACCAGTAATGAGTGGTGTCCCTCAAGGGTCTGTACTCAGACCAATACTATTTCATATTTTCATCAACGACATATACAGTGAGACTGAGCAAATCCTCAGCAAGTTTGCATATGTCATCAAGCTGAGTGGTGCAGTTGATAAGCTTGAGGGAAGTGATGCCATCCAGGCAGATCTTGAAAGGCTTGAGGTGTGAGCCCCTGTGAACTTCATGAAGTTCAGCAAGGTGAAGTGTAATGTCTTGCAGCTGGGTCGGTGCAGTACCCAATGCAGAATCAAAGAATCATAGAATCATTTAGGTTGGAAAAGACCTTTAAGATCATCGAGTCTGACCATCAACCTAACATTGCCAAGTCCACCACTAAACCACGTCTACGCATCTTCTAAATACCTCCAGGGATGGTGCCTCAACCACTTCCCTGGACAGCCTGTTCCAATGTTTGATAATCCTTTTGGTGAAGAAATTTTTCGTAACATTCAATCTAAAGGTCCCCTGGCACAGAGGCCTTTTCCTCTTGTCCTATCACTTGTTACTTGGGAGAAGACACCAACCCCCACCTTGTTACAACCTCCTTTCAGGTAGTTGTAGAGAGCAATAAGGTCTCCCCTCAGCCTCCTTTTCTCCAGGCTAAAAAACCCCAGTTTCCTAAGCCGCTCCTCATAAGACTTGTGCTCTAGACTCCTCACCAGCTTCATTGCCCTTCTCTGGACATGCTCCAGCACCTCAATGTCTTTCTTGTAGTGAGGGGATCAAAACTGGACACAGTATTTGAGGTGGGGCCTCACCAGTGCCGAGTACAGGGGGACGATCACCTCCCGAGTCCTACTTACCACACGGTTCCTGGTACAGACCAGGATGCTGGTGGCCTTCTTGGCCACCTGGGCACACTGCTGTCTCGTGTTCAGCCAGCTGTCAACCAACACCCCCAGGTCCCTCTCTGCCAGGCAGCTCTCCAGCCACACTTCCCCAAGCCTGTAGCGCTGCATGGGGTTAGTGGGGTTAGTGATCTTGAGATTTCTCCCAGCGGCTTGTAGAATATTTCTTCTGCCTCTACATCCTGGTTGGGCCATCTATAACAGACTCCCACCATGATACCAGCTTTGTTGGCCCTCCCCATGATTATTACCCATAAACACTCAACCCTGTTGTCCCCATCATTAAGTTCTTGACATTCATAAAACTCCCTAACATACAGAGCCACCCCATCTCCTCTCCTTCCTTGCCTGTCCCTTCTGAAGAGTTTGTAGCCATCTATTGCAGCACTCCAGTCATGCGAGTCATCCCACCACATTTCCGTGACGGCAACTACATCATAGCTTTCCTGCCACACAGTGACTTCCAGCTCCTCCTGTTTGTTGCCCATGCTGCATGCATTAGTGTAGAAGCACTTCAGCTGGGCTACTGGTCCTGCCGCCTTTTTGCTGGAAGATGCCTTATCTTCTCCCTGTCCATTCCCAGGCGCATCCGTAGTTTCTAGCCCATTAATTACCCTCGCATCTGTGCTGCTGGTTACATCCCTTTCCCCCTTCAAATCTAGTTTAAGGCCCTTTTGATGAGCCCTGCCAACTCCTGAAAAGATCCTTTTCCCCTTTGAGACAGGTGTACCCCATCTGTCTCCAGCAGACCCGGTGTCATGTAAACCATCCCTTGATCAAAAAAAACCAAAGTCCTGCTGCTGACACCAGGCTCAGAGGCAGGTATTGATCTGCTGGCTCTTCTTGTTGTTTCCCTCATCCTTCCCTGTGACTGGAATGAAAGAGGAGAACACTTCTTGCACTCCTGACCCTTTTGCCAGTTGTCCCAAGGCCCGGATGTCTCTCTTGATCGCCCTTGGGTTTCTTGTTAAGAGTTCATCTCTGCCCGCCTGAAAAATTAGTAGTGGGTAGTAGTCTGAATGGCTTACCAGGGAGGGAAGTTGTTTTTTTAATATCTTTAACCCTGGCTCCAGGGCCCCTGGCCCCAGGGAGGCAGCAGACTTCCCTGAGTAGTGTCTGGTCTGCATATCCGAGTATTCTGGGATGAATCCCATCAGGCCCCATGGACTTGTGAACATTCAGCTGATACAGCTGGTCCCTTAAAATTTCAGTGTCCACAAGTGAAAAGTCACTCTTCCAGCAGTCATGGCCCTCCAATTCAGAGGACCGCGCAGCCCAAGGTCTATCCATATTATTAAAGTCTGAGGCAGAAACCACATTGAATGCCTCTGCTTTTTCTTCATCTCTATGTCAGGTGACCATCTTCAACAAGTATCGGTCCAATGTTTTCCTTAGACCTCCTCTTGATATTAAAATAGTTAAAAATCATTTAAAAACCCCTTCTTGTTATTTGAAACAACACAGGCCAATTTCAACTCTAATTGAGCTTTGGCCTTTCATGTCTTCTCCCTGTATTTATGAACCATGGTTCTGTAATCTTCCTGCGAAGCCTGACCTGGCTTCAGAGATCATACAATTTCTATTTCCTCTTGAGCTCCACAAGGAGTTCCCTGTTCAGATAAGCTTTTCTTCTGCCCTGCTTGCTTGACTTACAACACAGTGGAATTTCCTGCTCCTGTGCTTCTAAAAGATGGTTCTTAAAGACTGACCAGCGCTCGTTGTCTCCTAAGCCCTCAAAAGCACATTCCCAGGGTACGCTGCTAAATAGCTCCCTGAATAGCTTAAAGTTTGCTCTCCTGAAGTCCAGGGTAGCAACTCTGCTGACCTTTTTTCTCATTACACTGAAAATTTTAAACTCAACCATTTTGTGATCACTGTGGCCAAGACAGCCACCTACCATCACATCTCCCGCGAGTCCTTCTCTATTCATAAATAGCAAGTCTAGGAGGACATCTTTCCTCACTGAGTACTTGTGACAAGAAGGTATCTCCTACAAACTTCAAGACTTTCTAAGACCTGCTCGTCACAGCAGTATGATATTCCCAGATGATGTCTTAGAAGTTGAAATCTCCAATAAGGACAAGGGCTACCAATCCAGAAATTTCTCCGAATTGCCTATAGAATAACTCATCAGCAATTACATCCTGGTTGGGTGATCGGTAGTAGACATCCACTACAACATCTCCTTTGTTTTCCATCCTCCTAATCCTCACCCAGAGGCTCTCAACAACATCATCACTAACTGTAAGGCCTGTAAAATCAAACCTCTCCCTTATATATAATACAACACCTCTTCCTTGCCTGCCCTGCTGTTGTGGTTTGGGCTGGACCGGCCACTGAATGAATGTCAGATGCTCTCTTTGTCCTTCAGAGAGAGAGGGAAACTTATGAGTTGAAAATAAATTAAACTACTTTAATGAACTATTAATAATAAAATAATAATAAGAGAATGATAATAATATTAATAAGAAAATAATGAAATATATACAATATATACAAAACAGCATCGAGCTCCCAGGATGATGATCATGTCACCAGCAGGCACTGTGAAAGTCCCAGACTGGACTCAGTGACGGATGGGAACTGGATTCAGGAACACACGGATTGGGATCAAAGGCAGATGAACAGACAGGGTCCTCCTTGGAAGCCGGCCATTGAAGAAAGAGCGTGACCATTTTTATCCCTCAGCTTTGATACTGAGCATGATGCAGAAAGGATGGAATACCCCTTTGGTCAGGTTTGGGTCACCTGTCCTGTCCGCTCCTCCCTACAGGTGTGACCCCTCTATGCTTTTCTGTTTCCAACCCTGCAGCAGGGCAAATAATGAAATTATCTGACCTTGGTTGTTACAGCAATAAGTATAAGCCAGAGCCCCTCTGCATACCATTCCTTGGTATATCAAGCCTTAACTGCTAGAAGTGGACACTGTTTGAAAAATATGCTGTTAATTTCAGAGAGTTAGAAAAGGATTAACTGAAAAGTAAAATTACTGAAAAGAAAATTGCTTCTGTTTTACCTCAAACCAGGACACTTGCGTATCCCTCCTGAACAGCCTGTAGCAACTCCATCTCAGCACTCCAATCGTGGGATTCATTCCACCAAGTCTCAAATGATATCATAGTTCTGGGAGCTGACCAATGTTTCCAGTTCATCCTGTTTGTTTCTCATTCCGCGTGTGTTGGCGTACAAGCATTTCAGATATGCTCCTGAGCCCTCTGTGCTCCGAGAAGCAGTGCTAGTTCCCACTAGCATTGCCACCCTCAGGCGATGATGCCATGCCTATCCTTGGCTTACCTACTGCAATCCTGTTGGTATCCCCTTCTCCCATCTAAAGGATTAGATACATGAGGTAGACCCTTATATTATTAGAGACAAGATGTTTCTGATACTGGTCTTCTGCATTTTCAGAAATTACAGTACACATCAACCAGTTCAAGAACAGACTATACACTACATTTAAACAAATTCAGTCCTCAAATTTGCACAACTGGCAATGTTGTTACATATTGCTAAATCAAACTTAAGGCTCTAGCACAAGACTGAGTCACCAAGCTTAAAATGGCTCAGCTAATTTCAGTAACTTGTTAACTGGCTATGTCAGCACCATCATATCCCTCTTTCAACCTGTTTTGCTAGGCTAAGCTAGCCAGCCCCCTTTACTTCACTTTTCAGCCTCTGTATCTTAATGGTCCTCTTTGTACCTGTTCCAGTGGAAATCATTTATCTTGAAGACGGGTAGTTAGCATGCATGCAGGACAGTAGCATCATTATTCTTTTGTCCCACTGGAAATCTCTACTCTAGTACATCCCAAAATTGGCCAGCTGCTGCACAGCTTCACAGTTTGGTGAATGCAATTAAGTAATGCATCGATATTTTTCACTTGACACCAGTTTCAACAGATGGCCTCACAACTAGACATGTAGGTGCAAAACTATACATTTTGTATTGTTTTATTTCACCACATATCTATTGCTTTAGTGCTCAAATTCAAGTTCTTGCTGTAATATATTCCAAGGCTTGATATTAACATCGACACAAAGTTGGGAAACATTTACATAGTATTTATTGACATACAGATAGTGTTCAAAACTAGCTCAGGACAGTGCATTTAGCTGGCAATAAACCAGCCAGAAGTAACAAACTGACCAGCTGTCGTGGTTTAGGCCCAGCCAGCAACAAAGAACCATGCAGCTATTCGTTCACTCCCCACACCCATGGCAGGATGGGGGGAAAATCGGAAGAAAAAGCCAAAACTCGTGGGTTGAGATAAAGGCAGTTTAACAGGAAAACAACAATAATAGTGATAAAGGAATATACAAACATGGTTAACGTACAACCGCTCTCCAACCAGAACCGGGAAAGCCTAGCCCCAGGGGTGATTCCTGCTCCCAACACACACACACACACTTGGGTCATATGGTATCAATACCCCTTTGATTAATTTGGATCAGCAATCGGCTGTGTCCCATCCCAGCTCCTTGTGAAAATTAACCCTATCCCTGCCAGAACCAGGACACCAGTACAACAGGTTTTACTATACTTAATCAACCTCCATGTTTAGTAATACTCCAACTATGTATATTTTGCAAAGTACTGAAGCATCCAGAGTATAACTGTGGTGGGTTGACCCCAGCTGGCAGTTAAGCCCCCATCCAGCTGCTCACTCACTCCCTCCGCAGTAGGATGGAGGAAGAGAACTGGAAGGGCAAAAGCAAGAAAAATTACTACCTTGGAAAAACTCTCCCCTTCCCCAGTTTTATTGCTGAGCATGAGGTTATATTGCATGGAATATCTCTTTAGTCAATTTGGATCAGCTGTCCCAGCTGTGTCCCCTCACAGCCGCTTGCCCACCCCCAACCTACTTGCTGGGGAGGGTGGGGGCACAGCAGAGTGAGAAATAAAGGTGGCTTTGATGCTGTGCAAGCACTGTTAAGCAATAACTTAACACTGTTTTAGTCACAAATCTAAAACACAGCACTATATGGGCTGCTATGAAGGAAGTTGACTCGATCCCAACCAGACCCAGCATAATAACACACACTTTATGTCATATAAGTGCTTTATAGTATCTTCATTGCTAAGGAAACACGTTTGGTTCCACCTAACTCAATATACAAAGATGGAGGTAGCACAACCTAGTAGATAACTACAGAATTTGTGAGGTACAAGCCTAAATTTGCATCTTATATTTACTTCCTAAGCAATCGACCTGACTTTTCTAGTTTCCTCTCCAAAATTGGGTTCACCTCTTTAGGTTAAGTTTATCAATGCAATAATCATCATTATGCATTGGCCAGAGACCAAGACAACAGGTTTTTGACCTAAAAAGTGGTCAGTTCTATCCCACACTTCAGAAATTTATCTCAATATTGTTTGCTTAAACAAACATGAAGATGGGTAGCTTTCTGAAATAAAATGGTGTCTGAATAGGCTGCACGTATGAAGTTCTGTAGTAACCCGAACAGATAAATAGATTTCTATAACGAAAGTAGAGCTCTGAGCAGTAGAAATCACTAAGCTGCATGCATATTTCAAGAACAGCAGACAGATAGATGGGCTTTGGATTGTTCTTAAGATGAGCCCTTTTAGTTTCTAATGGAGCATTAAAGGAGAAAGCTTGCATTCTGTAAGCAATGACTCTTGCACAATAAATTTTACTAACCTAGATAAATCTTTCAATATTGTTAAGGAGACTTTTCACTTCAAGAGTACTCTCCAAAGGAGAACTGCTTCAAAGACAGAGTAAAAGCAATATAGTCGTTTAAAATATGAACAGAATCAACAAGATACTTTTTCTAAAGAGTTCAAATATTGAGCATCAGCATAGAAGTTTGAGATGTAAAACAAGGATACTTTGGAAGCCCACTAGCAGAAGCTGAGATTGGGGTGGGATGCACCACACCACCACACACAAATATGCATTTCAGCTCCAATTCCCTCCATGAGTTATGTCTCAGATTGAAACACAGAGACAGGGAGAACTGTAATGAGTCATTCTTAGCATTTTATACCACACTCCTACCCAATGTGTCGATAGCAGCCAACAGTCCCCTCTTCTCAATGTTCATTTTTTGTTCCCTGCAGTGACAAACAAAAAAAAACAGAGGAGCCTGGAAGGCTTCTTGGCTGATTCTTATAGGCTCTAGTTGAAGAGACTTGGTGTATTTCACCCTCGTCCACCCAGAGGAGGGAGCAAGGCAAAAAGCATTATGGGTGTAAATATGTGAGCACTAGAAAAGATCAAGCCAGTAAGTAGTTGAAGGAATCTGGGAGCCAGGTGTGTCTCTAACAGTGATATCACAGAGGGGTATGCTAATAGGGGACCAGAGGATTCTTTGCCAGCTCTGTGTATGCCTCTGTGTGTGAGAACGTCTGTACCAGGAACTGGAGTGGGGACGTGGCCTCCAGGGCTAATATGTCCAAGTGCCAGCAACTGGGGAGATTGGTATCCTGGGGCCAGCTACTAAGCAGACTGAGTGTCTGAGCCCAGCTACTGGAGAGATCTAAATTGTACACACACACGCATTTTTATTTTTATATAAACATAATATTATAAAATAATGAAATTATTATAAAATAATATATTTTTAAACACACACATGCATCTATATATATTCCCAGTATCAGGCCATCATCCTGATCAGTCAGAGAGGGGAATAGGATGAGGCCATTGGTGCTGTGAGTGTTGAGTGTTTCTGTCTGTTATCTGTGTGGCTGGCTCTGTATGTTGTCGGAGTGGGAGACGGACCCGGAGTAACGATGAGTCTCAATATGAGTATGGTCGTTCTCACTTTATTCAAGTTCTCACAGAGTATATAAAGACAGACAAGCAGAGCACGCGCTAGCGACAGCTATACGATTGGCTTACAGTCTCTGTTCACGCGCCTAGAGCGCTCACACAATTAGTGCAGACCTCTTGTCCACGCGCAGCAGATGTTTCTCTATCTCCCGGAGGCAGTACCACTTATCACTTACTTATCATGTAGCTACTTCTTCATACTTCTGTTTCTCAAGGACAGTTCACAGCCTCCTCCGGGCTCTCATCCCTATCAAAGACTGGGTTGCTCATTGTAATCAAGTCATGCCCTTTTTCACTCAGCCATTCCTCCACAATTCCCCCTTCTTGTTTTTGAGCAATCCAGGCTTGGTTTACTACTTTTAACGTAGCTCTCTTAATACAACTAAGCACTAAACATAAGCATAGACCTATAATCACAAGAGTTATTATAATGCGCAAGCCTTCAACAAGCAAGCCTACTAACCATTGTGGCATATTCCCAAACAAGTTAGTCAGCCACCCATCTAAAAACCCATGGTTTTGACGAATTTTGTTTGCATGCTCTTTTAACCATTGCAACTGTTTATGAATTGATTCGCTGTGATCGGACAAATTCATACAGCACATGCCTTCAAAATCCTCGCAACCATGACCTTGAGTTAATAGCAAAAAGTCAATTGCCGCTCTATTCTGCAAAATTGCGTGGCGTAAGCTATTTTGATCTCCTAACAGAGTTTCTATTACCTCAGTGGTGACTTTAGCTTGTTTTTCAGCCCAACAAGCTAACCGTCCTATCTCCTTCAAAGCTCTGCCTGCCACTGCCCCAGGTACAAACAAGGATAAAAACACTCTCTCAGTGGGACTGAGTAAGGTAACGTCATCATTGCAATGTGGTGAGAGACCCGTGACCGCCCGTTTTGTACGTGCGGCGTTTTCTCCCTTGGTCACATTTTTCCACCAGTTTTGATTTGGGGCTAACAACGTTAATTTGCCAAGATAACATGGACCACCTATCGCATTTTTTGGAATTCCCTGCCATGCCCTGTCACCACATATCAAAAACACGTCTGGCGGCAAGGCTTTTGGGGTGCCATTGTTCCAAATTTGCTGTTCCCCTTTTGTTTCAACCCCAAGGGCTCCCAGTCTTTGTTTTGAAGTGTCATTTGTGCCACAAAATGCGCCATTATATCTATAGTCATAGTAGTTTGCTTTCGGAGTGACGTTTGTCCATCCCATCCAATTAAATGTTCGATAATAATTTACGCCAGTAAAGGCAGGTCCTCCAAAAAAATATGCAGGTTTGAGTCCAGTTCTGGGAGACATTTCCAATTCTCATTGATCCTAACAGTTCTAATTCTTGAGGGTCCCAAGGCAGCGTAACATTCAAGCTATTAAGGAGTGTGGCACTACAATTACTAACACTCTGGGAATTAGTGCAGTTCTGCTTAATATACTTGCTAAAGTCTTCTACCTTAAAACCAGGTACTCCTATCAAACATGTCCGAAAAGGCTCTGTAGCAGAGGCAAGCAATAGACAAAAGGCTTGTTGTCCTGTCTTATTCGCCCAGGTGACCCACATGTTTTCCCTAGGTTCAATCTTGTGGAGGGTCATTACCGCCGGGATCAATATCCCCAGGGTCAGGATCTTGAACATCTTGGTTGTCAGGCGGATCATGTTGAGTCAGAGCAGGTTTTACAGCTCGACTGGGCACCCACACTGGACCGCAATCTGTGGAGACACACATATAACCTTGACCATTAAATATAACAGGAACAGGTCCCATCCAAATTCCAGAGACTGGATCTCTATACATCACTTTGAGTTGCGGGAGTATTGTTGTACTATTGAACTTAAGGTTTTGATGGTGAATCATCACTGGCGGTTCCTCTCGATCACCCATGAGACAGAGAAAGTTCAACGTAAAGAGCACACGATGTAGCCTTTGCTGAGCATCTGTCTCTACTCCCTTTTGTTTACCTAGATAGTCCTTCAATACTTGATGAGTGCGTTCCACTAATCCTTGTTCCGTAGGCGAATGTGGGATCCCTGTCGTGTGATTGACCCCCCATCTTAGCAAAAACTTTCTAACCTTTTGACTAACATAAGCAGGCCCATTATCAGTTTTAATGCATTCAGGCACTCCTAATACAGCAAAGCAAGCAAGCGTTTACATACATGATGTGCCTTTTCTCCGGGCAATGCGGTTGCCCAGATCATTTTTGAAAAGGTGTCAATGGTCACATGTACATACTTCAAGCGACCAAACTCTGGGATATGTGTGACATCCATCTGCCATAACTCTAATGCCTTTAGTCCTTTTGGGTTCACTCCTAACCCTATTCCTGGGCCATGGCTCCCACATTTCGGGCAGGCTTGGATAATGCCTCGAGCCTCATTTTCTGTTAAATTAAATTGTCTTTTTAGCCCTTTTGCATTTTGGTGAAAATTCTCATGACTCTGCCTAGCTTGTTGAAATTTATCCATAGGAGGCACATGACACACTGGACTAACCAGGCTGTCAGCAAGTTGATTGCCCTGGCCTAGCCCAAGGTCTAGCTGATGACTACGAATATGGATAACACAACAGGTGGCTGTTCTTTGGTCAAGTACAGATCGCAACTGAATAAATAAACTCCCCAGCCTAGGATTAGCTGTCTCTCTAAGTCGAGCGTCTTCCAGGCGTGGCACTATTCCAGCCACATATAATGAGTCTGTTACTACATTCAAGGGAGTGCTTAGCCAATTGTTCAAGGCCCATACTACTGCGGTTAGTTCCAATGTTTGAAGGGAATCTCGAGGTTGTCCCTCTATGATATGCTGACACCATTGATTTTCTTCCTGCCAAACACAGGCTGCACGCCGCAAGCGTTTGCCCGCATCTGTATACACAGTGATACCATCTGACAATGGGTCTCTCCGTACCTTGGGTCTTTCTAGCCACTGATTTCTTTTTAAAACTTGCCACAATTTCCCTTGTGGCTGTTGTGAATGCACTCTCCCACTGTAGCCTAACAAGGCCTTTTGCATGGCAGCGTCATTGCGCAGCCACCATTCTAAATCTACAGCGTTAACAGGTATGCTAATATCCTCTGGTTCTTTACCACTGATTTCTATGATTCGTGATCTTCCTTTTCGTATCAATTCACCTACTGCTTCAGTTCGCGTTTGAATGCTCGTTTTTGGTTGTACACTTAAGAACACCCATTCTAAGACATTGAACACATTCTCCTTTGTTACCTTCCCTTCGCATTTGTCAGTGGCATCACCAAAGGAGAAGAGAGAGGCAAGTTCCCCCTTTTTGTTTTGCCACTGACAAATGACTGCATATGGTGAATCTTTCCCATTACATATTATCAGAGACACTGGCAACATTAAAATGCGTCGAGATGACCACGTCGATTGCAGTTTTTGTGCAATTTGTTGTAGTGCTGCTTGATGCGTCGCCGTCAGAGTAACACCGTCGGCTGGATGATTGCTTCTCAATAATTCTGTTAAGGGTGCAATGTCAGTATTGGAAATGCCAACACAGTTCCGCACCCATTGAATGTCTCCAAGCAGGGTTTGGACATCAGTCAGTGTGCACAACTGAGTTGCAAGCTCGGTTTTTTGTGGTCGAATCTTGGAGTCTATGATAGACCATCCGAGATATTTCCAGGGAGCTGTGCGCTGCACCTTTTGGTAGACTGGCTAGAATTTGCTTGGTGGTCTTATTGGCATTATCAAAAGCCAATACTTTGAATATCTGTTGTTTACCGCTGTCATCTAAATCAGGGTGATTCATGATTGCTTCCCACAGTCGGTCAACAAAGTTACTATATTTTTCTGTAGTTCCTTGCATCATGGTACCAAATGACGGAATAGTAGATCCTGGGAGGCCGAGAAACGCATCTAGGGCAAGTTGCGCCGATCGCTGTAATAGGTTTGCTGGAAACGTCAACTGTACTTCCAAGTCACTAAATTTTCCGTGCCCTGCGAACATCTCTGCCGTGACTCCACGGAGGGGGTCTCCCTCCCCTTGTCTTCGAGCTGCTTCATTCATGGCTCGTTGTTGCCAGGAGGACTCCCACAACAAATATTGTGTTGGAGTAAGCAACAGTCTCATGAGGTTACGACAATCGTATGGACACATCAGATCAGCAGAAAAAATCCAGCTGACAATTTGTCAGGTAGCCTCAGATTTTACTCCATAAGTTGAGATGGTGGTGCGAGCTTGTTGTAAAATTTTCCAATCATGTGGTTCCCATTTGCCAGTATTGTTTACATGTATGACGGGACACGGGAGAGGTGGAGTTCCGCCCAGACTAGTGGCTGCTCCCCACTGTCCTTCTAATATAGCGTCTCTAATAACGCCACTCCAGCGTGTAGTTCTCGGAGGTGTTGAGGGATTCACTAGCCATGGAGGCGTGTTATCATCCTTCCTCCCCACACGTAAATCTAACTCCTCGAGGCGCCTTAAAACTGTCTGTAGCAGTTTGTCTGTGGACAGTTTACGACTTGTCGGCAGGTGGAGTTGGCGGACCAGACGAATCACTGGAGGAGGGTAGCGGTGGATACAAGGGAGGCGGAGTTGCTGGAGGAGGTGCTGTGGGCGGAGGCCGACACGCTGCTCCTCCCAAATCGATGAGATCAGTAGACGTTTCAGGCCCCTCCTCTGCTGGAGTTTTCTGAGGAGGCGCTTCCGCATTTGCATTACTTTTCTGTTTTGGCTTCGCATCACTCACTTCCGCTTCTTCCGCGCTTTACAAGGGGTTCAGCGGTAAGTCTTTACTTTTCTCAGGAGGGTCAGAGTCCTCATTAGCTCGAATTTCAGCAACAGTTTTACACACAGTCCCGGTCATTCCCTTTACCGCGGGCAGCCCGAAGAACCGCGCAATAGGTCCAGGCTTACTTTCAGGTTTTAAGGCGGCCGCTCCTGGACCTAATATTTGAGCAGCTGCACAGGCTACTTCCCGCTCCGCTTTCATTGCTTCTAAAGTCTCTAGCACAGTATGCCACAACCCACGGACGGTCTTTATCTCCTTCTCCTCTTTTTCGTCCCCCTCGATTGTTTTTTGCCACATCGTCCCTCCAAAGTCCCGCCATTCCGAGACAGAAAACAGCATAGGTGTGTCAGAAAAATTACCCCATCGCTGTCCTAATTTAATTAACTTTATCAACAATTTCGCCGGTACTTCATTCCCTCTCTTAGAGAGGATTCCAGCGAGTAGCGTGGCCGCAGCTTCTACTTGCATCACTGTGCCTGGGAGGCGAGAGGCCACCTCGCACCATTGTCTGCTCCCGCCTTTGCACCCGAGCAGCATTCCTCCCAGCCGTGGTTTCCCACTCCCCTCCTCTAGCTGCTTACCGCAAACTCAGAGAATTCAGTCCCGCTGAGCCATGGATCTCTGGGCATCCTCTGCTACCAGATGTCGGAGTGGGAGACGGACCCGGAGTAACGATGAGTCTCAATATGAGTATGATCGTTCTCCCTTTATTCAAGTTCTCACAGAGTATATAAAGACAGACAAGCAGAGCACGTGCTAGCGACAGCTATACGATTGGCTTACAGTCTCTGTTCACGCGCCTAGAGCGCTCACACAATTAGTGCAGACCTCTTGTCCACACGCAGCAGATGTTTCTCTATCTCCCGGAGGCAGTACCACTTATCTTTTGTTTAGCATGTAGCTACTTCTTCATACTTCTGTTTTTCAAGGAGAGTTCACAGCCTCCTCCGGGCTTTCATCCCTATCAAAGACTGGGTTGCTCATTGCAATCAAGTCGTGTCCCTTTTCACTCAGCCATTCCTCCACAGTATGTGTTGCATGTGTATTAGGTGGAGAGCACTACTGGGAGTACATGCTCAGCCTCGCTACTGGTTGGACATGGGGGCATGGAGCTGCGGCAGCCCTGCCTCTATCGAGCTGCCAGATTTGACCCTATTCCCTAACAGTAACTGCATCTCCCATACAGACAATGAGTACAATGTTGATTCTCACACATTTGTTTCATAAGTTTCTTCTAAAATTTAGAAATCGGGACACATCTGACACAATTTCTCCATTCCATAGCTAATGAGGCTTGATTCTCAGATAATGGGGCCTTTAGCTAGTATTATCTTAAACCATGTTTTAGAACAGATCAGGTATTCTACAAACATCATCTAGCACTTTCACAAACAGAACAGTTCATGCCTTGAGTCTATTATGAAGTGCAAATGCTCAGCAAACCAATACTTTAGAACAAAAGTAAGCAAAAACTGACGTCACGTTAACATTAAGTGCAGGTTCTGAATTAAAAAGTCCAGTCACTTGATAAAACAGAAGAGATCAGTTACTTGTGTAAAAGCCATGACAAGAATTATGGCTACATAATTATATTCTCAGTGGTTGGTACATTTCAATATGAAGCAACATACTTAAATATTTTCCTTACCACTAATAAGAGGTTTGAGCAATGAGCCTGATCTGCTGAATTAGCAAGATATTATTTTGCACTACAGTATCAAGTGTGTTTAAATTAAATTTATATTAAGAATAAGGATAGAAAATGCTAGAAACAGAAGCCAATTTTAGAGCAACAAATTTCCTGGGCCTATCACAAATAAATCAGATTTGACCATGTTACAGTATAAGGCAGAGACTGTAAACAAGACTTTGTCTAGCAGTGAAATACACAAGTACAGTACAACAATTCAATAAAACATTTCCTGAACTCCCAGAAGCTAACATATTGAACAGAAGTCACAAATTTAATCGAGGGCACTAAGCTATAAAGAGCCTTGTTCAAAATCAAAGTAAAAGGGAACATTCAAGCAAATAGTTTTGAAAGACAGATAACAAGGGCCATTTTAAAAGGATCCAGCAATTTAAACAGATTTAGTTTTTTAAAGAGGACTCAAAAACATGCTTTCCTTTTATTAAGTTGTACTACTTCTAGTATTTTCCACATTTTCTCAAAAAACTTCATCCTTAACTTTCTAATTAATACCTCAAGGAAATTTAAACACGTTTTTTACCCCCACAGATCTAGAATTACTAAGATCAAGACTTCATCATGTATACTAACACCTGGATTCTACCTGTATTCCCTACTGTCATGATTCCAAGCCAAGCCCTGAATTTACTGGAGAATGTTCTTTGTTTTGTTACTGAACAACTGTAGAAATTATATTTATACTGTGCAGAATGCTTTTCTATTTTTCCAAAATAGTCTAGCTTCTAGCTAATACATTTTGCCGTCTCAAACTAGAAAGCTTGTTTCATTTGTAAACATTCCTTCAGTCTAGTCCTTGCTCTTATTCACAAATTTTATGTTGAGACCTTCTGACTCAAGAATCACTATTTGCCTGAATTCCAAGACATCAGTCAGTGTTTATCTCCAAGAAGGAATATGCCCAATGGTGGTACAACATTAACTGTCATTTGTATTTGATGGCTGTATTTGAAATGATTTCTGGAGATGTGGCAGTAAGATGAAGGACTAAATTAAATCACTGTATGCATGTATGTCAACAGAAAATTTTTTGTCTTTAGATGTAGGGTCTTAGCTTTTTTCTGATCTCATATATGTTGCATATTTGCACAGAGTATAACTTAAAAATAGAACAAATGTAAACAACACTGTCCAGAGTCAAACCCACTACAGTATATTTCAGATGTTGTTTATTTATAGAATCATAGGATGGTTTTGTTGGAGGGGAACTTTAAAGATCATTTAGTCCAACCCCCCCGCCAGGCTGCATCCACAACTTGTCCGGGCAACCTGTTAAGTGTCTCACCATCCTCACAGTAAAGAATTTCTTCCTAATATCTAATATAAATCTACTCCCTCTCAGTTTAAAACAGTCACCCCTCATCCTATCACTACACTCCCTGATAAAGAGTCCCTCCCTATCTTTCTTGTAGGCTTCCTTTAAGTACTGGAGTGCTGCTAAAATGTCTCCCTGGAGCCTTCTCCCATCTGGGCTGAGCGGCCCAGTCTCCCTCAGCCTGTCCTCATGTAGGAGGATCTGACCATCTTCGTGGCCCTCTCCTGGACCTGCACAAGCAGGTCCATGTCCTTGTTGTGTTGGGGAGTCCAGAGCTGGACACAGTGCTCCAGGTGGGGTCTCATGAGATCAGAGTGGAGGAGTAGAATTTTCCCGACAGTCCCCATCCACTAAACAATATGTTCAACCAATCCCATCCATTGTCGACTTGCAGCTTTTGTACTCCTTCCTTCAACAACTCTATGCTTTTATGAATTGATTCAGAGTGATCTGACAAGTTCATGCAACACATTCTATCAATATCCTCGCATCCATATCCTTGAGCTAATAACAACAAAAAAAAATCTATCGCCGCTCTATTTTGTAGCGTAGCATGCCTAACTGAGTCTACATCTAATAGTAAATTGCTTAATGCCGCAGAAGTTGCATTTGTTTGCTTTGCTAGCCAGCATCCTAACTTATTCAAGGTACTTAACGCTTTGGCAGCAGCTGCTCCTGGTATAAAAAAGGAGGCTGCCCATGTTTCACCTTTATCCCAAAAAGTGACTTGGTCATCACACTGGTCTTACAATAGTCCATCACTTGGTCTTACAATAGTCCATTTTTATAGATCCCAAAAGCTCAAGCTCTTGAGGTTCCAAAGGCACTTTAGGCAAATAAGGCACCCATGCATCCCATGTATTAACCAACGACTCGTTTTGAAAAGTTGCTTGTGCTTCATGTGATACCGGTCACTTGTCCACTGGAACACCAACAAGGCATGTAGTAAACGGATTCTCTGGTGATGCAGTGGCCAGACATATGGAATCTTGGCCAGTCATGTTGGCTAAAGTGATCCATACGTTAGTCCTTGTCTGCGTTGGCACCCAAAATGCGTTGACTACGGCACACATCATGAGGAAGATAACACAGGCTTCACGTTCTGTGCAGGCATCCATTGCGGCCCGTGATCTGTGGAAACACAAGCATAACCTCTTCCCCAGGTTAATAGATCATGCGGACCCATCCATTGACCCGTACGTAGATCCCGCACTAACACCTTTGCCCCTGGACCCACCCCCTCCTGAGTTACCAGGGAATTGAAATGGCGAAGGATGGGTGGTGTTGGGGTCGGGGAATCATCAGAAACCTGTAAAAAATTTAAAACATACGTAGCTTTGGCCAATCGTGCATCAGGTGGTTCACCCAATATTCCCCCTTTTTGTTTTTGGAGGAAGCGCTTGAGTGTACCGTGGGCTCGTTCTACAATGCTTTGTCCTGTGGGAGAATGGGGAATTCCAGTAACATGGGATATCCCCCAAAGCTGCAAAAATAATTCGACTTTCTGAGACACGTAAGCCGGGCCATTGTCTGTCTTAACTTGTTGGGGAACACCTAAAATGGAAAATGCACGTTGCCAATGGCGGATGACATCACATGCAGATTCACCAGTATGAGCAGTGGCCACAAGAGCTGCTGAAAAAGTATCTATAGAGACATGCACATATTTCAAATGCCCAAATTCGGGTACGTGCGTAACATCGGTCTGCCAGATCTGCAAGGCACGGAGGCCGCGAGGGTTGGTGCCATAGTAAATAGGGACATGATGGCCCTGACAATCAGGGCATGCAGCAACAATGGCACGCGCCTCAGAATTGGAAATATGAAATTGGTGTTTCAGGGCCTGATAGCCCTGATGGTAAAAGCGATGTGAAGCTATTGCCTGTTGTTTAATATCGGGAACAGGTCCTAATGCCACTGCGGACACCAAAGCATCTGCTTTTGCGTTTCCTTCCACTATAAAGCCCGGTAACGTAGTGTGACTTTTAATATGCATGACATAATATTCATAGTAACGTTTCTGAATTTCCAACCATAATAGCTTCAGAACCCCAAACAGTGTTTCATTAGACACATGCCCTAACACAGCTTTATCCAATCGTTGTACCAGTCCAGCTACATAAGCAGAATCTGTTATGATGTTTACTGGGCCAGGGAAGCTTTGAAACACTATGGCCATCGCTCTAAGTTCAACCACTTGTGGTGAGCCTTCTTGATGCTCGATTTTATGCCGCCATTGTGGTCCATCTTTCCAAACGATGGCCGCTTTTCCGGTTTTCCCTGATCCATCCGTAAACACTGTGGGTCCCTCTACTGGATCCAATTGACTCAATTGTTTCTGACCAAATCTCACCTGACTTCCTAGTTTGACCAATGGATGTGAGGGCAAATGATAACTTATTTGCCCTGTATAATTCATCATGGCTGCTTGTTAAGGCAGAGCTGTTGGCCATGCATTTCACTGAATTTCACTGAAATGCATCATTCAAAATAATCACTCTGCACTGGGAGTACAATTTTTTCTGGGTCTCTCGCCATTAATTCCATACAGCGTGTCCTGATTTTTATAATTACTTGAGCCACCAGCTCAAAAAGGCCAGGGGCTGTCTTTTTTGTTTTATTTGGCAAGAAAACCCACTCCAAAACATGTAGAGAATCATCCCACTTCTCATGCCATTGTGCAATCATGGCAAAGGGTACCAACTGGTCAATCAAAATGATTGCCTGGACAGGCACTGTCAGTTCAATTCTCCATACATGTTTGCTACTAATTGCTCGCTCAACGTCTGCAATTGCTTTTTGTGCATCTACCGTCAAGGTGCGTGGGGCAGAAATATCTGTGTCTCCTTGCAGTAGTTCAAATAACGGTTGCAATTTAGAAGAAGGAAGCCCCACGTAGGGTCAAATCCAATTAATCATCCCTGCTAATTTTTGCATGTCATTTAATGTTTTCACTTCCACTTGCAATTGTATGGGTTGTGGCATCACCATTTGAGTTAAGACTTTCATACCTAAATAGAGCCATGGTTGCTGCCGTTGCACCTTTTCAGGCACAACAATCAGTCCATATTGGCACAGAGATTCCCGTGTTTTGTTCTCCATCTCAATTAACTCCTGTGGAGTTGCTGCAGCTAACAGAATGTCATCCATATAATGATAGCAATAACCTGATGGGAACAAAGCACGTACTGGACTCAATGCCTTTGCCACGAACCACTGGCAAATTGTGGGTGAGTTTTTCATACCTTGCGGTAACACCTTCCAATGATATCTTTTTGCAGGTTCCATATTGTTTACGGATGGTACAGTAAAGGCAAATTTCTCCATATCTTGATCTGCTAAAGGAATCGTAAAGAAACAATCTTTCAAGTCCATTACAACAATTTCCCATCACATCGGAATCATGGTGGGAGAGGGTAATCCAGGTTGTAAAGCTCCCATGGTTGCCATAACCTCATTAATCTTCCTCAAATCGTGTAACAATCTCCATTTTCCAGATTTTTTTCTTTATAACAAACACAGGGGTATTCCAAGGGCTGTGTGAGACCTCTATGTGTCCTGCAGCTAGCTGTTCTGCTACAAGAGACTGCAGGGCAGTGAGTTTTTCTTGACTGAGGGGCCACTGATCGACCCACACCGGTCTTTCAGTTAACCATCTTAATGCCAGAGTGGGTCAAGAAATGCCCTGCAATACAGTGACCCCTACTGAAAATCCATTGTTATCCGTACTCCCCATTGTCCTAAACAATCCCTTCCCCACAAATTTAATGGGGCCGAGGTCACATAAGGTCTCACCGTAGCCCTTTGACCTTCAGGATTAACAATCGTAATCGGTTTGGCTGATATTAGGCTAGTCACAACTCCTCCAAGTCCCGCCACCCCCAAGGTGTTTGAGGCCAAAGGCCAAGTATTAGGCCATTCGCGCAGTGAAATGATAGTCACATCTGCCCCTGTATCGAGTAACCCAGTCAGTTTCACCTGATCGGGGGTAACACTGTTCATCATGAGTGTACAAATCATTTGCGGCCGTTTCTCCGACACTCTCTGAGACCAAAAAACAAGTGGTTTTCCTGTTGATCCAAATCCGCCATCACCGCGAACAACCTGTTCAGTCCTGGGGACACAACTCATAAATGGCACAAGTTGAGCTAAGCATGTTCCTTTTTCTATTGTTACCGGTGGGGTTACTGTTGATAACACAGCAAAAATTTGTCCTGTATAATCGGCGTCAATAACTCCCACATGCACGTACTTTCTTATATACTCTTTCTTAACACGTGTTCTTTTACTATTGGTTACATATTGTCATAACAATATATAATTGGTTAACTTTTGCAAACATCAAAGCTACTCCTTATCTTGTCAGTCTCCAGCTGGGTCCTTAAAGTTGTTTACTTCTCAGGATGTTTTCTACTCCCTTCTTTCTCAAGGATATACTTCAATATCTGCAAGGTCAATTCCTGACTCCATACATTCAATCAAGGTGTCCACGGACCAGCCGTAGTCCCCCACAGAGAATCACCTCCCTCAACATGCTGGCCACTCTTCTTTTAATGCCATCCCAGGATAATATTTCCTTTCTGGGCTGTGAGCACACATATTTGGCTCATATTCAGTTTTTCATCCACCACTACTCCCAGGTCATTCTCCTCAGGGCTGCTCTCAATCCACTTATCCCCCCAGCCTCCATCCGTGTTTGGGAGTGCCCTGACTCACATGCAGGACCTTGCACTTGGCCTTGTTTAACCTCATGATGTTTGGACAGGCCTATGTCTCAAGCCTGTCAAGGTCCTTCTGGATTGCATCCCTTCCCTCCAGAGTATCAACCACACCTCTCCGCTCAGTGTCATCAGGTTCAACAAGGCCAGAAGCTAGGTCCTGCACTTGGGTCACAACAATGTCATGAAGCGCTACAGGCTTGGGGCAGAGTGGCTGGAGAGCTGCCTGGCAGAGAGGGACCTGGGGGTGTTGGTTGACAGCCGGCTGAACATGAGCCAGCAGTGTGCCCAGGTGGCCAAGAAGGCCAACAGCATCCTGGCCTGTATCAGGAACAGCGTGGTGTGTGGACTCGGGAGGAGCCCAAGTCCCGTTAGCGAATGGGCCTTCCCATGTTTCATTATCCTGTGGTATTTCATAGTATAGAGTATCTTTTGATCCCAATGGTCCTCCTGCTATACTTAAATCACCATAGGAATCGCAATAATCACATTCAAAGGCTCCCGCATCTGGGTGCCATTTACAGTTACATCCCCTCTCATTCTTAGTTCGATTTGTAGCTGACCAAAATTTTCTAAACTATGTCCTAGATTCATTTGAGTTTTTCCAGGCCCATTGATAAACCCTTGTTACATTATTTTTGCTAATGGTATTGTCCCACTGACAAGCCAGGAATAAAGAATCTCTAAACCCCCCTTTTCGCGTAATTTCTCTCGCAACTGCTTTACATCTGCTGTGCCAAGGTTCTTTGAAAGAGCACTTTACCCAGGTGCCATCTATAAGCTTTACATGTGTTTGGTTCCATCTTCCTTGGTATCTAAAGCAATTATAAGGTCTACAATAAGGATCATAACAATCCATTCCTGGTGACAAAGTTCACTCACATTCGCTTTTCCCTACATATTTCCCTCCCGGCTTGGTTCTATTCAGACAGTAATTTCCTTTTCCTGGGTACTGTATTTTCCATATACCTCCTTCTTCCTTCTAGAAACCAGTTCCATACTTAAGTCACTCACCCACCATTTAGGCTGGGCTACCCACGGCCAATCTTCAGCTCCTCCTGGACTTCCACAGACCCAGCAATTACTGAGGTTGAAAACTTTGGCTACCTCTTCCCCTAGAATCAAAAATCGGTTTTCCCATCCCAGACTTTGATTTTGCCAACAGTATAGAAACATGATCATTACTAAAAATTTCATCTTGAGCTTATTATCTTTCTACACTTAATGTGGCAAGTGAATATACAGAAACAATTCAGTTAGTGTCTGCTCACCACTTGCTGGAAGTTCAAATAAGGGAACTCCTTTCCTTATGGATCTATACCATAGATCCCTTGGGTAAAAACATGGAACTCCTCCCGACGTCTACCCGATGGATACTGGTCTGATCCACGCCTTGTAAGAGTTAGTTTTAGTCTCTCACCCTAAACTTCAATTTTTCACTTTTTCAAATCAAGGTCTGGTGTGGCATGTGCTTCCACTGCTCAATGCCTACTGGGTTGCAGCCAGTAGCGGAGTTTAGAATTTCTAAGTGTGGCAAACACAGAGGTCAATCCAGTCTTGCCCTCGATTTTAACTTATCAAATACTACTAATCGGGTCTCTTTCTACGGAAGGTTAGCCGCAGTTTCCCCTCCTCTTCCTCTAGCTCCGAAGTCCAGTTTTCCGGGGCCTTGGATGTCTTGACTCGAGTATGATGAGTCCACCCATGTTCCGCCATCTTAACTGCTGTTTCTGTGGTTAATAACACTTGGTATGGTCCCCGCCACTTTGCCACCAATGGTGCTTCTTTCCACTCTTTAAATAGGACCCAATCTCCTGGTTGGATGCTATGGACAGCAGAGTCCAAAGGCAGGGTCTGTGCCAGCTGAGCTTCCTGTCGAAAAGATTTCACAACAGACAGCATCCTGGCCACATATTGTTTCAAGTATACATCACTTATTTCTACCTCCCCACTAGGTGGAGTTAGCAGGGTAAGGGATTCCAAACATTAATTCAAAGGGGGATAATTGAATGTCTCCTCTGGGTTTGGCCCGTATTCTAGCTAAAGCTAATGGTAGAAGACATATCCATGGCATTTTGGTTTCCAAAACTAATTTTAGAAGATGCTTCTTAATTTCCCCATTCATCTTCTCTACTTTCCCCGAACTCTGAGGATGCCACGGAGTATGTAAATCCCATTGTATTCCTAAGGCCACCATAACCCCTTGAAGAATTTTTCCAGTAAAATGAGTTCCTCTGTCTGAGTCTATTGTCTCTACTATTCCATATCTAGGACTTATTTGTTCTAAAAGCACTTTAATAACTGATCCTCTCTGTAGTTGCTGAAGCAACTGGAAATGCTTCTGGCCACCCGGTTAGCTGGCATACTATTACCAAAAGCTACTTAAGTCTTCCTGCTCGGGGCATTTCAGTAAAATCCATTTGGCATGGTTGGAACGGGCGTCCAGCCCAAGGTCGCCCTCTTCTAGCGGCTTCCCTTGTAACCCGATTATTGACCTTAGCACAAATTAAACAACCCTTAATTGCTCTTTTTGCTAAAACAAAAAGACCCAAGGCAGCATACATTTTGAGGAAGGCTTCCTCAAATCCTCGAGACCCGCAATGACTCCCCTCATGGAGTTGTTTTAATATTTGCAGGGCCAAGGCCTTCAGTACCCATTGTTTACCGTTCTTTGTAAACCAATTGTTCTCTCTTTTTTCTGCTCCACTATTTTTAATTCTCTCCAACTCCTCTGGTGGAAAACACATCCTCTCTGGCAGTGGTGGAGTCGCTGGGAGCAAAGGGAGGATCCTAGATACCTCTGGCAGAAGTGCTGCTTTCTGAGCTTCTTCATCTGCCAGTCGATTGCCTATTGCCTCCTCTGAGTATCCTGTCTGATGTCCCCTGGGATGTATTATAGCCACTTTCTTTGGTAAATTCACCACCTCCAATAGGCGAGTAATTAAACCTTCATGAGGTAATGATTTTCCTCTACAGGTTAATAACCCTCTTTCCTCCCATGATTTTCCAAATGCATGAGCCACCCCGTATGCATATTTTGAATCTGTAAATATGTTTACTGTTTTTCCTTGATACAATTCACAGACTTGTATTAATGCATATAATTCTGCGGTCTGTGCTGACCATGTGGAGGGTAGCTTTCCCCTTTCTTGCAGTTCTCTTCCTTTTACCACAGCATATCCTGTAACTCGTTTTCCTTCTATTACCCTTGAGGACCTGTCAATAAACACATTTTCCCCATTTGGCCAAGGGGCATCCCGTAGTTCTTCCCTAGCTCGGGTTTGAAGATCTATTACTTGAACACAGTCGTGAATTTCCTCCGGATCTCCTCCCTCAGGACCAGCTAAACAGGAGGCCGGATTAAACCCTTCCCTGCTTCTTAATTCTAAATCCTCTTGTTCCAGTAAACAAGTTTCATACTGTAATAACCTAGCACTGGTCACCCATTTAGAAGCTCTTTCAGTTAACAGAGCTTTAACAATGTGAGCTCCTCCTGCTGTCAGTTTTTGAGCCTCGGTTACCATTAAAGCCATGGCTGCACAATTTTGTAAACAATGAGGCCACCCCCTTGCCACCGGATCTAACATTTTAGAAAAATAGCCACTGGTCTTGGACTACCCCCATGTTCTTGCACTAGAATCCCTTTAGCGTGGCTTTGTTTAACATCCACATATAATTCAACTTCTTTTTCCCGGTCTGGAAGGGCTAGAGCCGGAGCTTTGGTTAACTTGTTCTTTAACATTTCAAAGCTCTGCTTCCCTTCTGGTGTCCATACGACAACATTAGGGCTGTCTTGCGTTAAGAGATCATACAGGGGTCTGGCTAAAGCAGAAAAGTCCTCAATCCAGATGCTGCAATATCCTATTAGTCCCCAAAACTGTCACAGCTCTTTTTTAGTCTTAGGTAATGGTACCTCTACAGCTCCTCGAATTCTTTCTGGATCAATACACCGCAAACCTTCAGTCAAAATATGTCCCAAATATTTAACTTTCTGTTCCGCTAGTTGTGCCTTCTTTTCAGATACTCTAAGCCCTTTCTTAGCTAGAAAATTAAGCAATTCCACAGTGGTCTCTTCCACTGCCTCCTCTTGTTCTCCCATCAGGAGTAAATCATCTACATATTGTAACAACCTAATCCCTGGGGGCGGAGTAAATTCTCTCAATATTTCTTGTAAAGCTTGCCTGAACAGAACCCGTGCTTCTGTGTATCCCTGTGGAAGGACTGTCCACGTCAATTGTTGCTTCACTGTTTTCCCTGCTTCTTCTTGTTTCCATTCAAAGGCAAAATATTGTTTACTATCCTCTGTAAGTGGGTATCCCCAAAAAGCATCTTTTAAGTCGAGCACTGAATAATAGTGGTGTGAGGAGGGAATTTGGTTCAGGATAGTATAAGGATCTGAAACCGCGGGATGCCTTGGTTTAATAATCTTATTTGTTATTCTTAAGTCTTGTACCATTCTATAGGTTCTGTCTGGTTTCTTGACTGGCAGGATGGGAGTGTTATAGGGAGACATACACGGCTCCAAAAGACCTGCCTTTAGTAAGGACTCAATAATGGGTTGCAGTCCCTTTCTCCCATCTCTTTAAATAGGGTATTGCTTTTTGGAGACCACTTGACCAGGCTGTTTCAAAGTAACCTGAAGAGGTTCCATATCTAATTTTTCATATTTCCCTGGGACTGCCCACACCTCTGGGTTTACTTTAGCATAAGCTCTATCAGACAATTTGCACAAAGTTACAACAGTACTTGCTTTTCTGTCACCCTTTATGATATTAATCTGCATTCCCAATTTAGCCATCGGGTCCCTCCCCAATAGATTACAATCACAATTAGGGACAAACAAAACTTCATGCATCTCAAACTTATCTCCTATATCTATTAATAGCAGCTGGATGAAATGTACCCGTTCATCCTTTCCACTTACTCCTTGGATAATTAGAGATTCTCTTGACAACTGTCCCCCCTTAGGCACAAAGTTTAAAGTAGATCGAGAGGCTCTGGTATCTACTAAAAAGTATACCTCCTCCTGATTTAGACTCACCTGACAGGTTATCAAGGGCTCCAAGGTGGTGGGTCCCTGGAATAGTGGGAGCCCCTGAAACCCCAACAATCCATTTCCATCAACCAGTGGACTTCCTCCTCATTAGGATCCACCTGCCTCCGCGGACACTCTCTCTTCCAATGTCCTTCTTTCTTGCAAATAGCACACTGATTTCTTCCCAACAGAGGCCTGGGCTGACCCCTCCCCACCGAGGAAGACACGTTTCTGTTAAATCCTGGTGGTTGCCCCCTCCCCTTCGATCCTGGGGGTCCCTGCATTTTTCCCTTTGGAGTCTGTAAAAGCTGTGCCATCCCTCTTGCCTTCGTCTTTGCCCTTTCTTCACCTGCTGCGCCTTTCTAACCAACTTGCCCAAAGGCCTGTTCTGCCAATCCTAACACCCCACGTCTCCTTCTCTGTTCCATTTCTCTCCCCATTTTCCGACTCTCATTTATTTCTTCTGCCTCTGACTACACAAATTCCTGTTGGTGGCGCTCTTAACCATATTTCCCCACATTCTTTTTCAAGAAGTCCTTTCTCAGTGTTGTTCAAGTATAAGCATAAAAACTGACAAAGAGTAGCATCATCTGACCCAAGAGGAGGCCATCTAAAACCTTTTTGCAAATTATGTTCGGGCCAGATAAAATAACAATACTTTACCATGGTTTCCATAGTTATTTCTGGGTGAATGTGTAGATCTCCCCAAGATCTTAACATTCTCCCCAAGGGACTTTCCGGGGGTATTTCGAGATTGTCATCCCAGTTGTCAAGACCCTTTCCCGACTTTCCCTTACTGCCCTCCCTGGGTGTCCTCCCTCCTTTACTCCCTGAGTTTCCCATCATACTCACCGGTGAGATTTTCAATGGTCTCTCCCCGCAGACCTCTTCACGGACCCCTGCGGTACGTTGCTTGTCTGTCTCCTGAACAAGTCTCAGGTACCCAATCAGTCGTCCAGTGCTGGCAGCCGTTGAAGGGAACTGATCACCGAAATTCTGCTGAGGCTCGTCGTCAGCTCCGTTCGTTGTCTGCTGTCCCTGGGCAGCCTGTTCCAGTGTTCTGCCACCCTCAAAGTAAAAAAGTTCCTCCTCATGTTTAGATGGAACATCCTATGTTCAAGCTTGTGCCCGTTACCTCTTGTTTTGTCACTGGGCACCACTGAAAAAAGACTGGCCCCATCCTTTTGACACCCACCCTTTAAGTATTTATAGGCTTTGATCAGATCCCCCCTCAGTCTTCTCTAGGCTAAAAAGACCCAAGTCCCTCAGCCTTTCAATACGTACACAACCTCAGGGAATTATACTTTGGAAATGAATCACCCATCAAAATGGGAGGTGGATGATATGCTTTGTGTTCTGACTTTTTTTTTTTAATCATCTTTTGTTTTCCTTTTCAAAAAGTTTAAGAAAAGAGCCTTTTGTTATTTTTTCAGTTATGTCACACTGAAATTCATCTGTGCTTTGTCTGCTTTCATTTGTACCATTCATGGGCAGTTGTGGATTATATAGGACAAAGTAGCTGAACTTCCAAGACTCCCCTCCTTTTTTTTTTTAATAAAGTATTCTAGCTTTCACTCTGTGTGCCGAAACATATCCAGTCTATGTGTTTTTTTAAATATCTTTAAAATGGTGTGACAGCCTTTTGTTGGGTTGTATAAGGGGGAGGGAAATATTGTATCCATTTCCTTTTTCTTTCTGTCTTTAATAGGTTACTCTTGTATATTTATCCCTCCCCAGATCAGATTTTAAAAGCCTAATCTCAATTGACCACCTTTTACATTGTAGAATACAAATCAGGTTAGATGAAGAAATGGTAATCCTCTTATCTCTTCAGAAGGCTGCCTGCTGGAGCAGGCCTGGAATCTTTTTAAATTTTATTGAGCCACCTGGAATGACAACTTGTCTCTCTCTTTCTTTATAGACTCTTCATACTCGGAACCTCCTGATGTTCAGCAACAGTTGAACCACTACCAGTCTGCAGCTCTGGCCAGGAACAATAACTTCAGCCGAATCCCACTTTCTGGGAGTGCTGCGGGAGTGGAAAAAACAGAAGCTATCCTTAACTGTGAATTTTGTGAATTCTCCTCGGGTTACATACAGAGCATTCGACGTCATTACCGTGACAAGCACGGAGGGAAGAAACTGTTCAAGTGCAAAGATTGTTCCTTTTATACAGGCTTTAAGTAAGTATTGGGCAAAATAAATAAACTGAACTTCTAATGGGATTTTTTTTTTTTTAGCACTTCAGAAGACTTCTGAAATCTTTGTGAGAACTGGCTGTAGCTAAGACACACCAGGTGTGGTGACCAGGAAGGGAAACATGGGAAACGCCATACCAGATCATAGCAGCATCCATATAATTGTTTTTCTTCATTCCTACAACAGCCTGTACCATCTGTTGAAGAGAAAAGCATTTGCAGTAGGTGGTACCCACTACAGTAAATAGTACAAGGAGTGGGGGATTTTCCCCCCTCACAATTTGTAATTAGATGCTGGTCCTCACCATCGAGTATGAGGAGTATAAGGCATATTTTTGGAACAATTAGCATGAGGCATGGGGCAGTCAAATGTTCTAGGTAGGTTACAGAATTTCTATTCCCTCTATGAAGAAAGCTCTCATAATCCCAACACCCCCCCACACACACCCCCCCTGCAATTTATCTGGCTGAAATATAAAGCATACTCCAAAGTGCCTGATAGCATATAGAAACATTTCAGCAAATCCAATTAACCATTGCAAAATTTAAAGTTTCACGTGTGTGTGTGTTTAGCCATGTTCCCTAAGGAAAAAAAGATTTATGCAGTTGTACTGTTTCTCAGTTTCCTTCTGATATTTTGAACCCTCGGTCATAGCCCCCTTAGCTGACATTCAAGGTCTCAAAGCTATTATGTCCTTAAGAGATTTGTGAAAATAGATAGCGTGGTTGGGTAAAGGAGAGAGGTTCTGTTGAAGAATTATGCTCAACCTTTTCTATTAGAATCACAGAATCATAGATTATCCTGAGTTGGAAGGGATCCACGAGGATCATCGAGTCCAACTCCTGACTCCACACAGGACAACCTAAAAGTTCAACCATATATCTAAGAGCGTTGTCCAAATGCTTCTTGAACACCGGTGGACTTGGGGCCATGACCACTTCCCTGGGGAGCAATATCCAATCTGAACTTCCCCTGCTTCAGCTTTAAGCCCTCGTGTCCTATCACCAGACACCACCGAGAAGAGATCAGCACCTCCCTCTCTGCTCCCCCTCATGAGGAAATTGTAAACAGCAATGAGGTCACCCCTCAGTCTCCTCTAAACTGAACAAACCTAGTATCCTCACCCTCTCCCAATAAGTCATGCCCCCTAGTCCTTTCACCATCTTTGTTGCCCTCCTTTGGACACATTCTAATATTTTTATATTATTCTTATATTGTGAACCCCATAACTGCACACAGTACTCGAGGTGAGGCTGCACCAATGCTGAGTACAGTGAGACAATCACTTCTTTCAATTGGTTAGCTGTACTGTGCTTAATGCACCCCAGGATACAGTTGGCCCTTTTGGCTGCCAGGGCACATTGTTGACTCATATTGAGCTTACCATCAACCAAAATCCCCAGATCCCTTTCTGCACAGCTGCACTCCAACCTCTTATCCCCCAATCTATACATACATGCAGGATTGCACTGTCTCAGGTGCAGAATCCAGCATTTGTCCTTGTTAAATTTCATACAGTTGGTGATTGCCCGGTGCTCTAATCTATCAAGATCTCTTTGTAAGGTCTCCCTACCCTCGAAGGAATCAACAGCTCCTCCTAATTTAGTATTGCTGGCAAATTTACTTAGTGCGCACTCAACTCCCGTGTCCAGGTCATTTATAAAAACACTGATGAGAACTGACCATAAAATTGAGCCCTGGGGAACTCCACCATTGTATTGTGTATGTGTCTAGCTGTATGCTGGACATTAGACATGAGAGACCTCGTACAAGAGCAGCCTCAAGCTATACATCCATAAGGGATCAGGCTTTGTTGCTTCAGCTCCTTGCTGGTTACATGGCATAACTTGCTGTTTAATTCCAGATTACTATTACTATCGCTGCTCCAGATTATTATTTGTTTTAAGCATTTCCAACTCTTGACAGGTCCAATGTATCTTTTCACATTTCCCTGTTGCCCTTTTCTCCTACCGGGATTAAACAAAATTGCCTTAAATCGAGCTGTAATTACATATTTTCATAGTTACATAGAGTTGTGTTCTTTATTGTGGTGTCTCAAACTTTCTGGGATTAAGTCTTTCCTCCTTAAATGTACAACATACACACGTGAGCTCTCTTTAAAAAAAAGCAACTTCCAGTCGCCATAGACAATTAAACACACAAAAGCATCCACTGAAGTTGATAAAAACTTACCTGTTGGCTTCAATGACCATTGGATCAGGCCCAAAGCCAGTTGTGTTTGTAAGTTTTGCGTTCAAGCTAACAGACTTGGAGAACTTTCAAAGGGCCTTTAAATTTTGTAATTTAATGCAGCCAGCAGCTTCGCTCTTGCAAGCTTTAGCACTACCCCAGGAAAAAAAAAATATCTAATTCCCCCAAGTTTGCAAACACCTCTCATTTTAGTACTTGACCTTGTGGCTTGATAGATGCATAGTTAATTTCCTCTGCGTGTATTTTTTACATTTTTTTTCCTCTCTTATTTTTTAAGTATGCAGCTAATGGTATGAGATTTGTTGTGCAAAAGTACTGTTCATTTGTGGAATATTCTCAGTCTTGCATTTTCAGGTCCTCATAATTCAGACTTTCAAACTTATCAACTTGGTGTCAAATTTACTGTTAGACGCAAGTCTATTTCCTATCTCGAATCTGAACATTTCAGCTGTTGTGGGCCTAGTCCTACAAAAAGAGAGGTTGTTGAGGATTTATTTATTTTTTGCCATCAGAAATAAGTTTTTTTCACCCTTCAAAGTCTAGGATGGTTGAAAGGATTTTACTCAACTTGCTAAAATGTCTCTCTTTGCCAAAGGCAAGCAAATAGCAAGCACAGAAGTCGGAAATACTTTTGCCATCTTAACTACAGCAATGTGACTATAGAGCAATCACTGCAAAATGATATCTTGTGCAGAATGTGTGTTCATTTACTTAGGGATATGAGCCTGCAAATACCTATGCTCATGTGATAGCCATTTGAGTAGTCCTGCTGAAATGCCATGTGACTTTATGAAGAGAAGGCTGAGTGGTATCTGTACCATTGTATACAACACTTCTGTAATAGAGCTGTGACACTTCAGTGTTCCGTACACACCTCTTCTGACTGCTTCCATGTTTCCCTCCCATTTCACAGATCTGCTTTTACTATGCACGTGGAAGCTGGACATTCGGCAGTTCCTGAGGAAGGACCTAAAGACCTTCGTTGTCCTCTTTGCCTATATCACACCAAATACAAGCATAACATGATTGATCATATAGTTCTGCACAGAGGTAAAGATGTCCCTGTATATAGATATCTGATATCTGACAAAGAGAATGCTGAACAGAACACCACTCTTTCAGATTGATCCATTAAGTTTTTTCTCTGTATGTGAGCTCAGATATGTTGAATAGATCAGGACTAAGTACATCTTACTTCTTTTCTGCGAAATATAAAGTTTACCAATGTAGAAGTGGGACAGATTTAAAATTCTTTTTAAGCTTTTCTTCTAGAGAGGTCAACAGTCATCAAATACCTTTTTAGCAAGAGTTAGACTAATTTACAACTCGGACCTAGGACAAGGTTGTTTCCTATGTGTTTGTAAAGTGCTTGCTATCATAAACACTCTTTAAAGAGTTTTATAGGCCCCTGAGGGAAGGGCAAGGATTTTTCTCAGGCATGCAGCACCCAGACTAAAGGAATTAAGGTCCGTCCTTAATTTTTTTCTTTCTGGTGTATATATCCGGATTAAAACCTATTGTTGTGTCTAATTGTGGCAGGTAAAGCAGAGGATTTTGATGGGGTTTAATGTGCACAGAAAGAAGGTGCTGCTGCGCAGACAGGACTGAGGGATGTTGCACAGTCTCAGATAGCCTTCCTTACTTGTAGCCATTTGGATTGATAAAATAAGGACAGTATCAAGCTGTGGTCTAAGCACATTTGTTCTCCAGGTAGAGGAAGCAGTACATTGTTATAAAGTCAGAAGATTGAAGGTTTTCATCCATTTTCTGTATTAATTTCTCTCCTATGCAAAAAACCCTCCAGCAAAGGGAGAAAACAGTTATAGAGCTCTAACTTACATTATAGCTTTCAAAATGGTGGCATCTCAAGTCCCTGATTTGGCAGCATGCAGTTGAAATGAAGACTATTTGCCTCTTGGTGAATAGCTACAGAAGTTGATTCTTACCAAGCTACAACATTATTAAGCGTTATGGCCAGCAGGATGTTGCCAGTTTGCCACTGAGAGCCTTCTATCATGTGTCACCTGCTCTGCTCAATCAGTTCCCCAGAGCGATTTAACTTTGATTCATAGAATCATAGAAAAGTCTACATTGGAAAGGACTTCTGGAGATCATCTGGTCCAACCATCTGTTGGAAGCAGGACCTTAGATTAGGTTATCCAGGGCCCTGTCAAGCCGTCTTGAATATTTCCAGCAAGGGAGATTCCACCACTTCTCTGGATAACCTGTTCCAATGTTTAATTGTTTTCATGGTGAAGAATCTTCTTCTTATATCCAGATGGAATTGCCCCGAAGCAACTTGTGCCCATTGCCTCTTGTCCTGTCACCACACATCCTTATGTAGGGAGTACCTCCATCTTCTCTATAACTACCTTTTAGGGATTGGTTTGCCTTCGTTGTTACCACAGCACATTGCTGTCTTATATTCAGCTTGCTGCCCACCAGGATCCCCAAGTACTTTACAGCAGAGCTCCACCCCAGCCAGTTAGACCCCAGCCTGTACTGCTGCTTGGGATTATTCTGTTCCAGGTGCAGGACTAGACATTTATCTTTGTTTATCTCAATCCGTTCCTGTTGGCCCAGTCTTCCAGCCAGTCGAGGTCTCCGTAAGGTTGCTCTTCCTTCTGGTGTATCTACCTCTCCCCACCCGGTTTGGTGTCATCTGCAAGCTTGGTGAGGGTGTATTCAGTACTGTCATACAGATCATTTATAAAGATATTGAATAGTACCAGATCCAGAATCAACGTCTGAGGAAATCCACTTGTGACTAGCTGACAGGCTGACTTTTCTTACCTCAAAAGGGGGTAGTCAATGGCTCAGTTTAGCCAGTTTTCTACTCATCCTGTGGTCCATCTTTCCAGTCCAAATCTTGCCAGCTTGTCAACAAGGGTGTTGTTGGAGACTATGTCAAAGACCGTGCTAAAAATCAAGGTAGATGATGTCCACAGTTCTCCTCTCATCCACCGAGCAAGTTATTTCATCATAGAAGGCAGTCCAGTTGGTCAAGCACAATTCATCCTTTGTGGGCTGAAGCAGGGAGTGAGTATGGAAATTACAGACTCAGTAGCCACTTTACAGGCAAACAATGAGAAGAGATTTGGCTCTTGAATTCCTCTTGGCTTTCATAACAGGCAAATCTTGTGAGCTCTTGAAAGTTCCGTGATGGAGACTGAACTCCTGCTCCATGCCCAGCAGAGCTGTTGGCCTTTCATTTAGTCCAGGCAGTGCAATTAGCTTTTATTATCCTTTCCAGCAAATTTTCCCATCATGAAGTGCCTGTCGCGGATTAAAATATTTGACACGGTTATGATTTAGCAGCTATTCAAAATTTATTAATCATATAAGGTAGATCGAGAGGTTGAATTTTTAGCAGCACTTACTTAATCGTTAACCGGTTTAGGGGTTTACAAAGTGAGTAAACAATTGAACAGCGACTTAGTTACAGATTTGAAGATGGCAAGATTCACACTCACTCACTAGAAGGTATCCCAAATCAATACATATATGGATGACTAGAGGTATAAATCACGGGTTAATACATATACATGTATATACCTAAGCAAAACATATAAGCGTGCGCGCACACACACATACAGGTCTCCGATCGGGAATTTCTTAATAGCAGGCAATGCTAGCGAGCCAAAAGGTGCCGCTTTTAGGTCCTACACGTTAACGGATGGACAAAGAGCATCCACATCCATAAAGCTAATGTGTATCTCACAACATATAGGCGGAGAGATGGATGAGAGAGACTAGCCTATAGTTAAAATTGCCCTTTCTCAGACTTAGGGTAAATACTCACGATGCATTGGTGTTCCTCAATGGGTGATAGTTGAGGCTTGAGAAGGGTCTTCTCCTGCCCTGGCCTCAAGGTGTCAGCCTGAGAGGTATCTCAGCTCAGGGGAGTTACTGGCCACAGCCCACTGCGATCCAGAAGAGCTCAAAGGGTCTTTACTAGAATCGCTACTTATAGGATCCGAGACAATTGACTTTGGCTGGGTACTTTTCCACTCCGGCCCAACTCGGATGATAGTTATGCAACCCCAGAGCTTGCTAGATCTTGGGGTCCTGGTATCCCCCCCCTCTGTGGCCACGATCCATATGGTGTCAGGAGTGATCGATTATAGTTATTATCTCCAAGCAGTAGGCGCCATGGGGACCAGGCAGACGATTGTGTTCTTGGTCTGTTGCTCTCTACCTTTTCTTTCTTTCATGTTAGACCATTATGTTATGTTCTGGTCCATTGTGTTGTTCTGCGGCTCAGGCTGGGAGGGAGATCATGCCAAGTACCAAGTGGCCTGAAGGGGAGAGGGAGGTTACACCACCACAATGCCTTGATATCTTTCCAGCACTGAACGCAACCCACCAAGATCTATAGTAGGGCTCCTTGTTTATAATCCTCAAGGCATTTGGGTTTTAGTAATTATTTAACTTTTTTTTTCTTTGTATAAATAATTGTTTTGTCCTTCCATTTCATAGAATTGTCATCTGTTTCTCTGGAATAGTAAACTTTCATATACAAGGGCTTTGGAGTGTTAACCTTTTTTTTTCCCATGTTGTGAGCAAAACATATGCCTGCTTTGACTTTACATACTATAAATATTTAGCATATTAATTGCTTTTCTATTTAATCTCAGATCTGTATTACAAATAGCCCAAATGTTTCAGTCTAAAGCAGTGATTAAATTTATTCAGAGATGATGCTGGGGGGTGGGGGTGGGGCAGAGGTCCCCTTAGTCCTTTCGCTAAACTGTTCCACAGCATGTCATCATTTTACGGCGCATAGTAGCCTTTGTGGGCACTGCTGAACTTTAATGAACTTTGTGTACAGAAGCCAAAGCTAAGTTTCGCAATTTCTGGATAGGACTAACCATTTGTTGCAATTTTGCCAGTTGCTCAGATACAATAAGTGTATAAATGAATAGCCAAAATATAGAGGGGGGTGGGGGATGGGGGGTGGGGGTGATGAGAGCCAGCTATTAAAGTGGTCAGAGATTATTAGATCATCATCTTGCTAAATATGATGTTTTAAATTCAGATCACTTTGCAATTTTTAAGTTGTTTGGATAAAGCTCACTGACATGAATACATGCACATTTACGTTTTAAGTCATTAGTGTCACGGAGCAGCAAGGGCCAGCTGCTCCACAAGGTCCAGGGAGTAGAGGAGGATAACATGGACAGTAGGGGTGGAGCCTTGCTGGCCAGGGCCCAGCCCCACATTACCTGAGCAAGGCAAGCAGGGCAGACCCAGAGATGATGGCCAGGCTCTACCAAGAGTCCAGATCATCAGGCAAATTTGCAGCAATGATACAGATCCAAGATCAAGCCAGGAAGTTAAACCACAGGTCAGAACCATATCCAGTGATTGCCAAGGAGGTCCATGGTGATAAGGCAAGTCCAAAACCAGGCTGAGAAGTCGGTCTATGTTGTGTTGCCAGTGATTTGGCAAGTGTGTGTGTGTGGTGATTGTCAGTGAGATAATCATAGAATCATAGAATGGCTTAGGTTGGAAGGGACCTTAAAGATCATCTAGTTTCAACCCCCCCTGCCATGGGCAGGGACACCTCCCACTAGACCAGGTTGCTCAAAGCCCCATCCAGCCTGGCCTTGAACACCTCCAGGGATGGGGCATCCACAAGTTGTCCGGGCAACCTGTTCCAGTGCCTCACCACACTCACACTAAAGAATTTCTTCCTGATATCTAACATAAATCTCCCCTCTTTCAGTTTAAAACCATTACCCCTCGTCCTATCACTACACTCCCTGATAAAGAGTCCCTCCCCTATCAGTAAACTAATGGGTTTTTATCAGTAACCTAATGGGTTTTACTGATACGAATTAGGATGGTGCATTGCTCCAAAGTGGTGGATAAAACCTTTTATACCATCCCCTGCTTTAGTGTTTTTTAAAATGTGTCATGTGCTAGAGAAAAATCTAATTTTTCAAATGCTTTAAATAGTGTTTCTTTTTTAAAAACTTTTTGTTGGAACTTTTTTCACTTTTAAAAACAAGTTACTTATTTCAGTGAATTCAATTGCACAGAGCTGTAAATACCTTTTAAAATATTCTTGTTATGCATTCAAAAATCACAGCTTTAACTCCTGTTATCTCTTAGAGCATGTGCACCCCTGACCCTTTTCCCACTTGACCCTGAATGGACACAATTTAGCATTTTTTGCAACAACTTCTTTTGCAACAAGTTTTCAGGGTCTCACTCAGATATAGCTTTGGGGGAAACTTCCACTTTTTAAAGCGCACAAAGAGAAAGTTCTGAGGAACTTCCATGTTCAAAAAAAGGGGAGGACGGGGAGGAGAACAAACTGAGGAGGGTGGAATATTTAGGTGGGCTGTGAAAAATTAGGCTCATGAGCAGTGAGGGTTATGCATTGGCCAAAGACAAATGGATAAATTCTGTAGTTCTTGCCTCCCTATAGAAATTATAAGAGATGTGTCAATGCACACAAGTCCCCTACCCTTCATGTTTACCCTCTAAGAATCAGGCCTGGGATTAATTTTGTTTATTTTAAGATATCATTAATGATGATCTTCACGAGGAAGATAAAACTCTTCCTTTAATCTGCAGTCCACAAGGAATAATAGTACTACATTTCAGTGTTCTACTTCAAAAGGACAGTTGAGTAACAAAAGCTGTAGTGAAGATCTGGTGATCCTCTGCTGAAAGGTCAAGTTTGGGATTTCCCCTGCATGCACAGGTCAGAGAACCACAGTGGATGAATGTTGCACACATCGGGATTCTGGCTCTATAAGAAAGACTGAAATTAATTGTGCTGCCCTATTAAAAGTGTGTGTTTTGCATGAGAGGAAGGAAATAGAGAGTTTAATAATTCAGTGAGAGCATTTTCAATACATGCATAATCAGAATTGTGGGAAGCATGAAATTAAGTATGTGTGGATTTTGAATCTTAACTATTAAAAAGCTGAGGGCGTATTGAAAGTTTCTGCCCTTGGCTGATCTCTGCACAACCACCTTCAGGAGAAGATAGTGCTGCACACACCCTCTCACTCCCACAGTGAGTAGCATTAAATGTGGTGGTGAGAATACCAGCTCTGATCATCAGAAGCTGGGAGGGTGATGTATTGGGAATCACCCTGCATGCTCCCTGTTTAGTACAGTTCTAGCACCTTTTACTGGCTTCTGTCATGTATTAAACCAGAATGGAGCTTGGTCTGATTGATTTATGTCTGCTTTTATATTCCTAGGTTCTGCTACTCTGTCTCACAAATCTGCCCCAACACTCTGCCCCAAATTTCTTCTTCCCATCCTGTTCACCTAATGAGTGGTTACATTTGCAAGGACACCTGCATTTGTAGTCATGTAGGATTAACTCTGTCTGTATAGAAAGGGAATTTTCTTGTATTTCTTTATTGGTCCAGTTTTAACTTGGTAGATGGATTGCATACACAAATAGCAGATACTGCTTCTTGCGTGGGTGGTACGTTACAAGCTGTTGGCACATTGCCTGATGTTTTTTATTTCTTAAAACTTAATAAACGTTCCCCTTTCCCCACAGAAGAGCGGGTTGTTCCCATTGAAGTTTGCCGTTCCAAACTGTCAAAATACTTGCAGGGAGTTGTTTTCCGCTGTGATAAGTGTACTTTTACCTGCTCCAGTGATGAGAGCTTGCAGCAACACATAGAGAAGCACAATGAACTTAAACCTTACAAATGTCAACTCTGCTACTATGAGACCAAACACACAGAAGAGCTGGACACGCATCTTCGAGATGAGCACAAGGTAACATCCAAAAGGATTTAATTTGTAACAATCTACTTCTTGCAAATGCTATATCTAGTTTATTTGCATGTCCACTCTAAATAGCCAACCCGCAGGTTTTTTTCCAAAATTTGGAGAAGGCTCCTGTGCTGGACTTCAATTTCTCTCAAGTTCTATATTTTTTCAGAAATTCAAGATTGTGGTTTTCTAAAGCTGTTGAGATTGACCGGAATTCAGTGACTATTGAATGTAGACTATGATTATCTGAAAAAAGCATTTGTGTATATTGTGAGGTATTTTTTTTTTTAAGTTATGAAACAACATTAAGGCTGTGTGATTCAGACACTCTAAGACACAGGAGCTTCCAAAGTGTAAGATTGCTCTGGCAACTTGGGCAAAGTGACATGCCATGCATATTTTAATAACACAAGTCAGTACATTCCAGTTTACATTTAACAGGGGAAAGACAGAAGTTTGTTATATTTACTGCTTAAGTTAAGGCTGCTTTGGTCTTTGTGTGGAACCTTCTGAGTGCAGACCTGATCCATGCTTGGAGAAGTCACTAGAAAGCTTTCCACGGACTTCTGTCTGCTTTGGATTTCTGTAGTTTTCAACTGTGTTGCTGTGAGAGTAGCAAAATTCTAGAACTGAGGCATGTTTACAGAGTATTTTTTTTGTGAGTTGGTCAGGAGGGAGCTCATTGAATCCAACTATCAGGAGCTGAGCTGCCTGATTCTCACTAAAAACTTGTTCACGCTTTGTTGACTGAACAACGGTCCCGTCCCGTCCCGTTCCCCCCCCCCCCCCAATTGACAAAATAAGTGTCAAAACTACTAGCAAAACTGACTGCATTTTAAAAATTAACACTGTGAACTTATATTGGCTTGGTATGCTTGTCTCCCTTTATTGCTCCTTATTGCTACTTGAGAATCTTTCTACGGTTTAACTGGTATCTGAGATGTTGCACATCTCCCAGGGACCACAGCAAAGGGCCTAGGAGATCCAAGAAGCACTATTCCCCACCCTTCTGACTGAGTGCATCAGGCCACCCCGAGTGGCGCAGGGGATATGGGGAATAGGGCTTGCAGTCATTTCATAACAGTTCCTCTCTGCCGCTCCTTCCTCCTCACACTTTTCCTCAGCTCCAGCGTAGGGTCCCTGCCACAGGGCACACAGTCCTTCACGAACTGCTCCAGCATGGATCCTCTCCACGGGTTGCAGTTCCTGTCTGGAGAACCTGCTTCTGCGTGGGGTCTCCATGGGCCGCAGGGGAATCTCTGCTCAGGTGCCTGGAGCACCTCCTACCCCTCCTTCTTCTCTGGCCTTGGTGTCTGCAGGGCTGTTTCTCACACTTTTTTTTTTTTTTCCTCACTCCTGACACTGCCATGCAGTGCTTTACCCTTTCTTAAATATGTTATCATAGAGGCACTACTGGCTTCGCTGACTGGCTCAGCTTTAGCCAGCTGTGTATCTGTTTTGGAGCTTTCTAGAATTGGCTCTGTCTGGCACAGGGCAGCTCCTGATCTCTTCTTACAATATGTACTGTCTTAAGTTATATGCGTGTATTGGGCGGATGTGGCAAGGTTTTTGTAGCGGGAGTGGGGGAGGAGGCTTCGGGGTGGCCTCTGTGGAGAGAGTTCAGGGGCTGCCCTGTGCCGGACAGAGATGGTTCCAGCCAGCTCAGTAATGGACCCACCGCTGGCCAAAGCTGAGCCCGTGAGTGAAGCTGGTGGTGCCTCTGTGAAAACGTATTTTAAAAAGGGCAGAAAATGACGAAGAGAGTAGGTGGGAACGCAGAGAGAACGAGGAAACTGAGAGGAGGAGGGTATTGGGGGAAACAACAGAGGAGTAGGAGGTGCTCCATGGCGGAGCAGATACCCTCAAAGGGATTCCAGTCCGTGGAGAACCCACACCAGGGCAGCTATTCCCCCATTCCATGTCCCCCCACCCCTAAATCTCCATAAGAACAGTCAATGACTTGGGCTCTGTGTGTCAAAGTGGTCACTCAGGTCCCATCTTTTCACACATGAAGCTGAATAAAGCAGTCACAAAGGATTTTTCTGCAGTGATGGTGTGCAATAGTGATGCTTGATCCTATCAGTTTTACACTCCCATGAAAGGGGAGATACAACAGAGTGACGAAACGGGAAAAAGGACTTCACTGAGAGGTTCAAATTAACAATTTATTTGGACTTCACTCACAGGTCCAATACGTCACTATTGCGAGTTCTATGTGTACAATGGCGATTACACTATTGCAATTTAAAAGCAATTCGCGGCATACACTATTGCAACCTACAAGTGATCCCGAAAAGTAACAACACAAACCACAAGCGCGCTAGATATTAATACCTTAAAAGAGTGCACAAATCACGATCTTAATAGCATGGCATATACCATACGTATGTTTCTTTATCACTTACCCTTTCTCTCAGGTAAGGTCGCTCAATCCCTGGGAAGTTACCCTGTACAGCGTCCTGGACAAGGGGGGGACGAATCTCCTACAGGCCAGCTGTATCGTTGGAAGATTACCCCCCATTTTCCTCCTCAAACCTTGCGGTTTATATTTCCTGATTCTGTGGGGGTGCAGGATTATGCCTGAGTGGATTACACTATCTGGGATGTTTACCTCTGGTGGTGTGATGGCTAAGTCTCTGTTGCCAATTTTGTGATGTCTAGCACTCAAAGTGGGATGGGACTCAGGGCATTTTATTTGTTAAGGGAGTTAAGGCTCCATTCGGTTTTGGTTCTTATTGTGATGCAATCTTGAGACAATCCCAGGCTGAGCCGTTTTTGCAGCTCCCCCCAAGTTATCTCTGCATAGACAAGGCAAGGCAAGGCAGAGATGAAGCTGAGTCGGATGACAACTCCCTGCATCTCACCTATTGTGCTCTGAAACCGGTTTGGCTGGGTGCTCCCATACACAGAGTGCTTAGCAGTGCTTGGATTTTTTTACTTTCAATACCTCAAAATGAGGGAAGCTTCTCAAATAATAGGATCATTATGAGAAGCAAAATGGAGAAATTTAGTATAAAAAAGGAAAGAAGAATCATTAACAGTGAATGTAATTGTGTTTGAAGGGAAACGAGTATTAATTTGACTAGGTGCTTGATAAATTTCCCATTTCAGCCTATAGCTTTGTTGGTGGGCTGCTTTTTTCAATAGTTGATGATGGTGGTTATTGTTGACAAAACCATTTCTTTTAAGGTGAGTCGTAATTTTGAGCTGGTTGGACGGGTTAACTTGGATCAGCTGGAACAAATGAAAGGAAAAACAGAGAGCTCCAGCAGCGATGAGGAAGAAAAAGAGTTAAGCCACAAGACTGAAGAGAGAGGTCAGTATAGTTGCTTTTTCCTTTATGCTGGATACTGTAATGGACCCTGCCAGTTCCATCAAGCAAGATCAACTGTTGACTCAACAACAGATTCCTTAAGTCGTGGAAGCTTGTCAGTACAGGCAAAATGGAGCTTTTGTCAAGACACTTCCTGGAGGAATTTTGTGTTTCTATTGTCTGCCCACTGTCTGCCCAGTGCTTACAAAGCATTCCTCCCCTCTTCTTTGTGAGAGTTGACCCTTTTGCCATCACTTTGGTCGGCAACTCTGAAGCCAGGGGAGTTTCCATTTTAGCTCCAAATCACCATTCCAACTGTGTACTTTATATTTGTGCCTAAATTAACATCTATGAATAATCCCACTGAGTTCAGTAAGTCTTATTCATGTGTTTATTGTTCAGATGGTTAGCTGAGTAGGGATAAAGAAAGGTAGTTCTTGGTGAATTGCACTGTGAGAGGGGTTTGTGTGCTTTTGTGTTTGTTTGGGTTTTTTTGCCTTTAATATTAACATCATTTTAGTGCAAATATCTGGTCCTGACTGGAATACTCCATGTATTCTCACAACATGCTCTATAGTGCATGACTTCATCAATCAAATGTAATATGTTTGCAATTCTTGTTCAACAGTAAAAGGAGCTTGATTTGAACTAATAACTGCAGTGAGCCTTGTCATGCCTAATCATCAGGTTCCATGGGTCATCCAACCTCCTGATGCTGACTGCAGGCTGCCAAGTTTCTATGTTTACCTTTTTCCTTCTGAAATTTCAGTTTTCAATTGAAAACTCATTTCAAGTTCATTCAAGAATTGTTCACAAAAGAAAACGTCTCCCTGGGTATTTTCAAACCCGTAAAAGTTAAGATTGCTAGAGTCGCAAGCAGTTTACAGAACATGAAGGGGCCATTAACACGTCACTTTGAGTGTAACTGGTAATATCTTTATTTAATGAGGAAGAGAGTGGGTTAGATAGGAAACAACTTTTATTGAAAAACGTCCTTTAGCAGCCCTAAAAGAAATCAGGAGAGAAGCAGGAGTGTCGTGGTTTAGGCCGATTAGACTAGTTAATGACGGATGACAGATGCTCTCCCCCCCACCTCTCGCTCCGAGGAGAGGAAGGAGAGAGACAAAGAGATTTACGAGTTTAGAAGGAACTAAACTACTTTAATGAAATATTAATAATAGAATAAAAATAAAACAATGAAATAGATACAATATATAAAAAACCAGTATGAAGCTCCCAGGATGACATCACCAGCAGGCACTGGGGAAGTCTCAGACTGGACTCAGCAATGGATGGGAACTGGATTCCAATTCTGGAGTCAGGAACGCACAGATTGGGATCAAAGGCAGACAAACAGACAGGGTCCTCCTCGGACGCTGGCCATTGAAGAAAGAGGGCTGACCCTTTGATCCCTCAGCTTTTATACTGAGCATGGGGCAGATGGGATGGAAATGTCCTGTTGGTCAGTTTTGGGTCTCCTGTCTGCTCCTCCCTGCAGGTGTGACCCCTCTATGCTTTTCTGTTTCCGACCCTCTAACGGGGCAAATAACGAAGTTAGCTGACCTTGGTTGTTATGGCAATAAGTATAAGCAAGAGCCTCTCTGCATACTGTTCCTTGGTATGATCTATAAACATAGGTCTTATCACTCTGAGAATGAACAGCTTTCTGCACAATATGCTGTTAATTTCAGAGAGTTAGGAGAGGCTTAGCTAAGAAGTAAAATTACTGAACCGAAAGTTGGTTCTGTTTTACCTCAAATCAGGACAGGGAGGGATGTTGGTTTCACACATGTTCCAAAGTTTGACATTATTAACTCTGCACCCTCATGTGGAAGTTTGTTCAAGTGTCTGTTCAGTGGGGGGTGTGACCCTAAGAGCTTCAGAGCTGAAAGAATGAGTCTAATGCTTTGACTAAAGGACCAACTTCCCCTAACTTGCAACTGTAGCAGACATTAATGTTTTGTGTAGACCAGCAGCTAGAAAGGGATGAAGAGTCATGCTGTCTTTGTGAGGATTACATCAGCACTACACACAAGCACAGGTGTTGAAATGACCCTGGAAACCATGGTATCCAGAGAGAGAAAAAGAAGGTACTATCAGCTGAACCTCATAAATCCCTATAAACTCTACCATGGGAGAAAAATAATAAAATTAAGATCATAATTTAAATTGGCCTCAGGATACTTGAGATTCTTAACACTTATTATGAAAACGTAATAATACCACCTTCTAGGCTGGAGATTTAAATTTGCAGGGAGAAACAGACATAACTGTGCTTTGTGTGATCAGTAATTAAGCTAGGTATAATGTTTTAGCAATTTTGTTTATATTTTATTTTTTCACCTGCAGTCTTCTTTAATATATGTGATTGGCTGAAAAAAATCTGTATTTGACTGTTCAAATGACTGATCTAAAAATCATGCTTATTTCCCAAATTGTATTTCACTGCTGTTCTTTCCCAGCTTCCCTTTAGAAGTGACAGTTGTTAATTTTTCTCCTTTTCAGGTAATATCAGTTCTAATTTTAATTTTTCTTTACTAGAGTGGATAAAAATATGGAAACTCCTTATGCCATCTACCTTTATAAAAGTCCAAGTTCTATGGACTTTATCTTTTGTGAGGTGGTATCTTGCACCTTATAGGGGTGGTCTTCAAGTGTCCAACTGACACAGGTGCTTGAAGACATGGCTAGGTGGCTTGGGTGCAGTGTCGCATGTTAACATCATCTTCTATTTGATATTCAGAAGCTGCTTCCAATTAAAAAAAAATAATTCACCCTATTAGGATAGGACTATAGCCATGCTCGTAAATATTGCCTGTAACAGCAGGTAGCTAATGTTGTCACAGCTTTCAAACTGCACCAAACTGTAATGACTTATACCACTTGGATGCTTTTGCTGATTTTAGCCTTCATGGTGTTACCAGGAGGTGGGATTTGCCTAGAGTGTATCTTCAGTCTCTGAGTATCTAGGAGGAAATGCTAGCTCAACTCTCTGAAGTCCATGACTTCAGCAGAGACAGGATTTCTTCCTGTGAGTCAAGCTGTGGGCTAGATTGATAGCTTAAGACTGATGTCTGCTATACTTAGCTACATTGTTGCAAAGAATGGGCTGTTGGGATGCTGGACCAAAGAATCATTGCTCTTCCTTGGAGAAGGAGGAGTTGGGCATGCCATCTTAGCAGAGCTGAACTGCTGTGTCAGTTGGGAAGGTGTTGTGGGTTAACTCCAGTGGGCAGCTAAACCCCACACAGCTGCTCACTTGCTCCCTCTGCAGCGGGATGGGGGAAGAGAATCGGGAGGGTAAAAGCGAGAAATATTGTGAGTTGAGATGAAGACAGTTTAATAGGGAAAGCAAAAGCCGCACACACAAGCAAAGCAAAATAAGGAATTAATTCACTACTTCCCATCAGCAGACAGATGTTTAGCCATCTCCTAAAAAGCAGGGCTCCATCACGCATAACGGTAACTTGGGAAGACAAAATGCCATAACTCTGAACGTTGTTCCCCCCCTTCCTTCTTCTTCCCAAACCTTTTATTGCTGAGCATGACATCATATGGTGTGGGATATCCCTTTCGTTAGCTGGGGTCAGCTGTCCCAGCTGTGTCCCCTCCCAACTTCTTGTGCATCCCCCAGCCTGCTCACTGGCAGGGCAGCGTGAGAAGCAGAGAAGGCCTTGACGCTGTGTAAGCGCTGCTTAGCAATAACTAAAAAAATCCCTGTAGCACAAATCCAAAACACAGCACCATATGGGCTACTATGAAGAAAACTTTATTCCAGCCAAACCCAGTACAGAAAGGAAAGGAAGGGTTGGTTGCCGGTAAAGGACAAAAGAAAATATTTGGACCTAGAAAGAAGAAGATGCACGTGGAAAAGGATTAAGTTATTCATCTGAGATACTCTAGGAAAAGAGTAGCTGTTCTTGCTAGAAGTTGCATCCAAGAGGGACTGTCTATCTCTACTGACCTTTATATCTTACTTTTAAAGGAAACCCGAATCTTTTTCTCGGCTTTTCTTTTCTGCAGTAGATAAAAATAAGTGTGCATGTGTGTTTGTGTGTGTAATGCAGGAAAATCAAATGCAAGTCAGGTGTCTAGGCAATATGTTGCCCCTCTTTTGTAGACTCCAGGTAAGTGCATGGCCTGATTACTCTTTCTGGGAGGCAGTCTGAATTCACAGTCCAAGAAACCAAACTAATCAGGGACTCATGGGGAAGTAGGTGGGAACATATAATGCATTCAGAAGGGACAGCAGAATTATTAGGGTAGTGCTTGTTAATGGGAATTATAAAATCTCCCTATTCATTTGAGCAAAATAGGCTCTATCATGTTTGCACAGTCCTAGAATAAATTTCCTATTGTATACTGTACTCTGAATTTGTTCTTGTAGAGAAGAGCAGCTGTCACCTCCAAAACTTCTACCCTCCGCAGGTGTTGGATTAGTCATGGTACAAGGGCAATGTGTTTCAGTGGTATTTATAAATTTGGACCATGTATATGGTATTAACTGTAGGAGTCGGATCCAGATGTAAATGGAGCCCATGGCATTGACTTTCTTTCTGTTGCTCATATCAGGAGGGGACCTTGCTTTGTTGGTGTTTGACCACATAGTAAATCACTGATACTAAGAAATATGAAATAAGTTTTTTTCTTCTAGATGGAAGGGATCTAGAACTTTAATAAAGGGCAACCAGTGGGAAACATGTAGCAAAAATACTTTTTCAAAATTTAACATATGGAGAAGAAAAGTGAGCACGGGCAGTTCTGAGTTTATAGGTTGATCTCTAATGGAGTAAATTTGAGAGTGAAGAAACCAAGTGAGTAGATATAAGAACTAAAATGAACCAAAATCCCTTTTCTTTCATTATGTAATTCGGGAGGAGTCAGAAAGACATACTGTTGATTTCTTACTTAAGATAATTCCTGCTAAGAAATTAATGCTCTTGTTGTCCCAAAAGTGGGGTCGTTTACCCGGTGTGCAAGATGCCAATGTGCACACAGAGCAGAGGTATTTTATTATTGCATATTTGCGCAGATGTAGGTGCTAGGTGGTATTCCACAAAGCTAGCACACCGGTTCACAAAATCTTCGGTACATTTATACAATTCAAAACACAGAAGTACATGCCTTTAGTTATGATTATTGGTTAGTACCTTATCTTAGCAATTTATATTGGTTGGTATTGTTCCTCGCTTTCGTTTAAAGTTGCAGTGGCCTTTAATTGATGTGCGCGTGCTCCAATACACTGGGGGGAGTAAGTCTACTGGGTCTCTAATTGAGTCGGCGGTCGAGATCTCCCGCTGCCACCTTTACCTTTCCCTTAGTTACAACTGACTTTTGCTGACTTCATGCTTTTTTGCATCCAGCTTTGGCGCCTCCTCTTCAAGGGTATATTCATTAGCAAGGCATGCATTGTTTATACAAAGTATCCTGTTTTGCAAGGCCTTGTAACCTTTTTACAGCACTTCGCTCTTGCTCAATGAAAGGTTCCATTTTCTAAGTACATCACTCTGAGTATATGCTGTCTCATTTCCATTGAAAAGAATGAAGCGAGATGGTCCATGCAATTATTTTTAAAGGCTTATGTGGTGATCTTAATTTATTAGACAATGTTTAATCTTTTGTTAAAGCTGGCTCTTTTCACATGGAGATTGGCTTTCAGAAATGCTGTCCCCTCAGCTGCCAGTGACTTTGGATGTAAAGCTAGGTACTTGACACTTCTGCAAATGAGGCCCTAAATGTTTTGTATACATTATTAGGATCAGATGAAACACCTGTGCAGTTAAGATACCATCCTTTCAGTGATATTCTCTTATTCATGAGACTTTATGTTGAGGGGATGACAATTTCTTATGAGTATCAGATGCCAAGTATACCAAGTCTCCGTTGCCTAAGATTTGCACCGCTGATTTGAAAATTACATATTGACTCAAGTGTTCTCTTTTGGTTTTGCTTTCAAGCTATTTCCACACTAAACTCTCAGTGCTGGTTTTGATGTAAAATCCCACAATCTCTTCACTTGTTCAAATACAGGGAGCAATAAAACATCTCTGCAAATAGATATAGCAGACAAGATGGAGGATGGGATTTTTCAGCTGCAACGTGTGTTGTGACTTTTCAGGATGGCTCTGTAGCTTCTTGAAATCCTGGACACTTCAGGGAACCTCAGTTCACTTTTAGGTATTAATACAAAATGTTGGCTGTTCATGTAGGTGTCTAAGTGGGAAGCACTCCATTATTTTGAAAGTCCCTTCCCCCCCCTCCCCCCGCCTCCATTTCCATATTGTAGCTAATTGACCTTTTCTCATAGTGGTGGTTATAGAATTTTCACACCTTGCATTTCTAGGATAGGGAGGTGTGTGGGCCGACACAGGCAGGACGCAGGAACAACCACAAAACCATGGATGAAACGCAAAGAGTAAATTTAATCTCGATACCTCGCGAACCGGGGGATCTCCAAAGCAGCACCTGGGCAGAGGCACGCAAGTGGGAACGCAGGCACCGCGGAGCTCGGTCCTTGCTAGAGAGTGTTTTCGAACCTGCTGTTCTCGCCTGTATATCAGTGATTCAAGCAGGAGTAGTTTTCCACTGTGCTTTGATCTTTCCGACAGCAGGGCAGGAATCTCAAGCACGTTCGATAAGGTGCCTCTGAGTCTATCACAGGCCTATGTTATCTAAGTGCAGATGTTCTACTAGTCAAGCACACAAGACTAAACAACGATTAGTGTCATATATGTGTTTTTCTACACCTCAGCTGCAAGTCACTTGTGTTTACAGTCCTCCTTGCCAATCTTCCGTTATTTTCCCACAGGAGGACAATTTCAGAAATATCTACTTTTTTAAAGGAAAATCTTTTGCTGCTTTGGGATATTTTTTCCTCCCTGAAGGGCAGCAGGGAAGATCAGCATATAATCATAAAGGTCCCTTCTTGCCCCAATGCTCATGAATCTGCAGATAATTTTGTTCTTTCCCAGAGTCCATGATGTATCCTGACAGTGGAGCTCCAGAGAAGCGCTTTCCATGTGAGTTCTGTGGCCGATCATTTACAGAGGGCTCTGAGTGGGAACGACATGTGCTGAGGCATGGCATGTAAGTTGGTTTGCAGACTCCTTTGCATAAAAGCCAAATGTAACAGTTGATCTTTGTGCATCTCCCCATCCATTCCTCCCCCAAAAAACCTGTAATGAAAGCAAACATGGGGATACGACAGATTATTCTAACAAGGGAAGAATTCTGTCTAACACAAACATTGTTGGATGCAATTATCAGATATATTTACTCAACTAGATGCTTCTGTCCATCCTGTTTGACCCAGGAACCCAGAAATCTAAGGTAACTGTTGTTTCTAAACATGTTCCTGAGTATCTCCATATGTCCAAACACCCTTCCAGTTTCAGGTCTAGATCAGACCTCAAACTGAAAAAAACTTTTATCTACAGATGGACAAGGGTTTCCGGAATACAGATCATTCCAGAAATTCCCTCTGTTTGGGAGTTAAAAATCTAGTGTTATCAAATCCAAATGTGGCCCATAAATGTTCTTTACTATGATCCTAAAGCTTAAACATCATTTCAAGGTGAATACCAGTTCGTTGGTCCAAAATTAACATTACTTGAGTCTATTGTTGATGTTTGCTTGCCACTACAAGAAAGACATTGAGCATGTCCAGAGAAGGGCAACAAAGCTGGTGAGGGGTCTAGAGCACAAGTCTTATGATGAGCGGCTGAGGGAACTGGGGTTGTTCAGCCTGGAGAAAAAGAGGCTGAGGGGAGACCTTATTGTTCTCTACAACTACCTGAAAGGAGGTTGTAACGAGGTGGGGGTCGGCCTCTTCTCCCAAGTAACAAGCGATAGGACAGGGGGAAACGGCCTCAAGTTGCGCCAGGGGAGGTTTAGATTGGATATCAGGAAAAATTTCTCCACAGAGAGGGTTATCAAACATTGGAACAGGCTGCCCAGGGAAGTGGTTGAATTGCCATCCCTGGAGGTATTTAAAAGACGGGTAGACGTGGTGCTGAGGGACATGGTTTAGTGGTGGACTTGACAGTGTTAGGTTAATAGTTGGACTCGATGATCTGAAAGGTCCCTTCCAACCTAGAAGATTCTATGATTCTATGGAAAAGGCAGCAAATTATATCAAATCTGTGTTTCTTTTGGCTTTTTCTCTTCCTTATTATTTCTCTTTAGCGTGCTTGCAACTAGGAGTTCCAGTGCAAAGAATTATGTACAGAGAAGTGTTAAGGGCTTCAAGTGAAGAAAAATATCAATAAGCGTGCTCTCTCCAAAAAGTACACAGTGAAGTTAATAGCAAAGATCTTTTCCTTTCATGCTCATAAATGTTAGTCCATGCTGTGAAATAATAGGCATCTCTGGAACATTAATTTTCCTTCAATAGAACAGATGTCTTTGCTGACTACTTCTTCAAAGAGGAGATATCAGCCAGGATTACTGGCATGTGGAAGACATTTGAATGTAATTTTGTAGCTAGGCTGCGGAGGGATAAAGGGTAAGAGAAAGTATTATTTCTTGTCTGTTTAAATAAAGTTACTTGAAATGTTGCAAGCTTTAATAAGATTTATTGATTTGTTAATTGTTTGGGAGAATTGCTCTCCCTATTTCCTTGTATCCAAAGCATGTTTGGATTGTAAAGATTTCCATTTTCTGCTGCTTGGATTTTCAGGGCTCTGAATGAAAGTAAGCAAGGGACCAGAGAGGACAGCAAACTGAAGGAGAACACAGAAAAGACTGTTAATACACTGACAGTAGAAGAAAAAGAAAGCACTGAGAAAATGGTGGTGGACTTGTCCCACAACAGTGAAACTACAGTCAGTGTTGTAGCTGCTGACAAACCTCTCCAAGAGACCTCAGAGGCCAAAAATGAATAAAAATTTGATGTGATTTTAATCAACTTACTTGAACAGTGGTGAATGGGAAGGGATGGGCAGGTGGGGTGGGCAGAAGGAAGAAACAAAGCTGCTTTTAGGAATGAATGATCTATTTTCAAAGCACTGGTACCTATGTGAGTGTGTGTATATTAAAGTTATTTAAATGATGGAATAAGTGGTTCCATTATATCACTGCATCTTTTCTTCTGGATCTTGACAATGGGAAGTTGCATTCATATTGGACTAATGAAACAACTCCCTGTGTCTCTACATTACACAATGTGCTTTGCAGTGGAGACTTGTATTGTTTGCAAACAGAAGCATAACAAGCATGGTTGGGGGGTGATGTAACTTTTCAACACACAAATTTTGGTGCGTTTTTTCTAATTTCAATACATTATGATTTTCCAGACTGAATGCAACTGCTTTAGAAATGAAAACAAAAACAAGACAGAAACTGCTTTGCTTAAAACAGCCACCTGTTTCCTAATACCTCAAAATTAACAAAGGGACATCTCTGCATTTGTTAGTACTGCCTGTTGTCATTATGATTTAAGTAGAGACACTGCTGGGCAAGGTGGTGAAAGGAGGAAGAAACAAAGTTTTAAAGAGAGGAAAACAAGTTGTGCTTAAAATCCCACTGTGGATTTTATTTCTTAAAATACTGTGATTTTTTTTTAATTATTTTAGTAAATAAAAAAAAAAAATTTAAAAAAAGAGAGAGAGTGTCTTTAATTTCTAGATAATGGTTTGTGAATTGCCATCCTTTATTCCAGGTAAGCTGTTTGTTAGTATTCAACTATAATTTTAGTATTTGATAGATTTCATGTGACTGACTGTTTATTTCCTATCAGCTTGAACTGTTGCAAAAATGACACAATTGACTTTCTCGTGCAAAATGAGTGGTGGTGTTATTTTTTTTTCCAAAGGGGGAAGGGGACAGGGAAAAGAATTCCCATGAATATAAAACTTATTATTTCTGTGTTTAACATTTTTTAAAAATTAAGTTGTTTGTTTTTAACTAAAGAACCAACCAAACAGCACAGCTATGCAGCTTATGGGCCAAACACATAGGTCCTCATAATTATTCTGTCAATTTTCAAATGAGCATCTATTCATCTTGCACCAGTACTTTCTGCCAAGATTGATGTCATCATCTCTTCCCCCACCCCACCCCGCTCAGTCTGTGGGGTGGGGTGGGTTGGTGGGCTTTTTTTGTGTTGCTGTATTGTGAGAGAGAATGATGTTGGTTCTTGCATCTTTTTGCAAGCAGAAGTGAAATAGTTACCTACTACATTGAGTCTGGAGAGCTGATGGGAGTTGCTAATTTTTCCCCCTACTCCTTAGCTTTTAGCATGAGGGAAGCAGTATAGAATGAATGGGAATCTACATACCTTGTGGCTGATCCTGCACTTTTTCTTTGGTGGAAATCCTACTCAACTCAACAGCAATTTTGCCTGAATAAGGAATACAGGATCTGGTACCCATGGTATGTTCAGATTTTGAACAAAGAATTTATTTCCAAAAAGTAGGAAATACTTGACTAAAACCTAGTTTTAGAAATGCATGTGTCTTTGTCTTGGGTTTTTGTGGTTGTTTTTTTTTTTTGTTGGGGGTGGGGGTGGGGGGGATATAAAGAAGCTGCTGAGGAAACGTTGCCCTAAATAGCTTCAAATAAAATTGAGGGCAAAGATTGCATTTGTTGAATTAGTGCTATTTGAGAAGCATGGTGTTTTGCTTTTAAAGATTTTTCAGTTGTGGGTTTGCAGGATTTTTTGGTTTTGTTTGGGGGGGTGCTTTTTTTGGAGGAGGGAAGGAGCATCATGTAGAAAACACACTGGCGTGAAAAGTATAAATTTTATGCCTGTATTTGTTTTTTAATTGGCCTCATTTCAAATGTCTTTAAAAAGTTTAATACCTGGATTGAGTGTATGTAATAGTTACCAAAAATGAAAAAAAAAAAAAAAGAAAAAATTGTGACATGCTTTTATCACTACTTTATTTTTCAAATAACATGTAAATATCGTAATCCATTGGATTTTGTTTTGCTAACCTGTTAATAAAAATTAGAAAGTCTTTTTTTTTTTTTCCTTTTCCTAAAAATGTATACCTGGTATATTGTGGACACACATTTTTAGATGCATTGATATGTTGACTGTAATGATATAGAATCAAAAATAACATTTTTTTTCATTGTTTAATTTATACAGAGGAATTTTTCAGAATTTGGCAGGAGGAAATAAATAGCAAAATGCTAACCCGCTGGCTTCAGCACTTGGTATTTCCTGACTTTTAAATTACTGATTTCTGATGGGGAACAGGAGGAGAATGCTGAAGTGTTGTGCTTTTTTTTTAAAAAAGGAAATGAATAAAAACTGTTAGGGTATGTGGCAGGAGAGAGCATCTGCTCCATTAGGGGTATCTGGTCAAGGACTTTTTCAATGCAAGAATCATAGAATGGCTTAGGTTGGAAGGGACCTTAAAGATCATCTAATTCCAACCCCACCCCCCCCCCCCGCCATGGGCAGGGACACCTCCCACTAGACCAGGTTGCTCAAAGCCCCATCCAGCCTGGCCTTGAACACTTCCAGGGATAGGGCCTCCACAACTTTTTTGGGCAACCTGTTCCAGTGCCTCACCACCCTCATAGTGAAAAATTTCTTCCCGCTATCTAATCTAAATCTCCCCTCTTCCAGTGTGAAGCCATTACCCCTCGTCCTATCACTACATGCCCTTGTAAAAAGTTTTTTTTTCTCCAGCTTTCTTGTAAGCCCCCTCTAAGTACTGGAAGGCTGCTGTAAGGTCTCCCCGGAGCCTTCTCTTCTCCAGGCTGTCTTCATAGGAGAGGTGCTCCAGCCCTCTGATCATCTCCATGGACCTGCTCCAACAGGGCCGTGTCCTTCTTGTGCTGAGGACGCCAAAGCTGGACGCAGTACTCCAGGTGGGAGTCTGACCAGAACACAGTAGAGGGGCAGAATCACCTCCCTCGACCTGCTGGCCACACTGCTTTTGATGCAGCCCAGGATACGGTTGACCTTCTGGGCTGCAAGCATGCATTGCCGGCTCATGTTGAGCTTCTCATCCACCAACACCCCCAAGTCCTTCTCCTCAGGGCTGCTCTCAATCCATTCTCCGCCCAGCCTGTATTTGTGCTTGGGATTGCCCAGACCCATGTGTAGGACCTTGCACTTGGCCTGGTTGAACTTCATGAGGTTTGCACAGGTCCACCTCTCAAGCCTGTCCAGGTCCCTCTGGATGGCATCCCTTCCCTCCAGCGTGTCAACCGTGCCACACAGCTTGGTGTCGTTGGCAAACTTGCTGAGGGTGCACTCAATCCCACTATCCATGTCTCCGACAAAGATGTTGAACAGCACTGGTCCCAGTACTGACCCCTGAGGAACTCCACTCGTCACTGGTTTCCACTTGGACTTCGAGCCATTGACCACAACTCTTTGAGTGCGACCACCCAGCCAATTCCTTATCCACCAAATCCATGTCTCTCCAATTTAGAGACCAGGATGTCGCGCGGGACAGTGTCAAACGCTTTGCACAAATCCAGGTAGATGACATCTGTTGCTCTTCCCTTATCCACCAATGCTGTAACCCCGTCACAGAAGGCCACCAGATTTGTCAGGCATGACGTGCCCTTGGTGAAGCCATGTTGGCTGTCACCAATCACCTCCTTATTTTCCATTTGCCTTAGCAGAGATTCCAGGAGGATCTGCTCCATGATCTTGCTGGACACAGAGGTGAGACTGACCGGCCTGTAGTTCCCCGGGTCTTCCTTTTTTCCCTTTTTGAATATTGGGGTTATGTTTCCCCTTTTCCAGTCAGCGGGAACTTCACCAGACTGCCACAACTTTTCAAATATAATGGAGAGCGGCTTAGCAACTTCATCCGCCAGCTCCCTCAGGACCCACGGATGGATTTCATCAGGTCCCATGGACTTGTGTACCTTCAGATTCTCGTACTTGATCTTCACCTACAGTGGGTGGTTCTTCATTCTCACAGTCCCTGAATAATAAGACACGGAAGAAGCACGTTCATCAAATTTGTGGATGACACCAAACTCAGGGACTGCAGTCGACATGCTAAAGGGTAGGGCTGCCATTCAGAGGGACCTAGACAGACTGGAGGAATTTGATGAGGAGCATTCTGTCACCTCCACCAGATCAGCAAAAGAGGCATTACGCAGTCCAGGTCCTAGGATAGACCCTGCAGGTACTCCACCTACAACTGGCCTCTAGGTAAAGTATGACCCATTAAACAATATCCTTTGAGCCTGATCATCCACTGAACTTTTCGTCCATTTAGTAGCTCACCCATCTAGACCATAACATCCCAATATGTATACAAAGATGCTATGGAAGACAATATCAAAAGCCTTCCTAAAGTCAAGGTATACAACATCCATTGCTCTCTCCTCCTGCACAGATCTATACTTTCCACAACAAAACGACATTGGGTTGGCCAAGTACGGATGACTATTCTGATGCCCAGGAAAAGATTCCCAGAGGACTCGCTCCATGATTTTCCCAGGGCCCAAAGTGAGGCTATCTGTTCCCCAGAACCCCCTTCCTGCCCTTTATGAAGATGGGTGCAACATTTACCTTTTGGCTTTTGATATTGTCTGAGGGGACAGAGTGTAGCCTCAGCAAGTTTGCTGATGATACCAAACTGGGAGGGCTGGCTGACACTCCAGAGGGCTGTGCTGCCATCCAGTGTGACCTGGACAGGCTGGAGAGCTGGGCAGAGACGAACCTAATGAGGTTCAACAAGGGCAAATGTAGGGTCCTGCACCTGGGGAGGAATAACTACTGGAGAGAGTCCAGTAGAGGGCTACAAAGATGATTAGGGGACTGGAGCACCTTTCTTATGAGGAAAGGCTGAGAGACCTGGGTCTGTTTAGCCTGGAGAAGAGAGGACTGAGAGAGGATCTTATCAATGCTTATAAATATTTAAAGGACGGGTGTCAAGAGGATGGGGCCAGGCTCTTTTCAGTGGTTGCCAGTGAGAGGACGAGGGGCAACGGGCATGAGCTGGAACACAGGAAATTCCATCTCACCATGAGGAAAGACTACTTTCCTTTGAGGGTGCCAGAGCACTGGAACAGGCTGCCCAGAGAGGTTGTGGAGTCTCCTTCTCTGGAGATAATCAAAACCCACCTGGATGTGTTCCTATCCAGCCTGCTCTAGGTGACCCTGCTTTGGCAGGAGGGTTGGACAAGATGATTTCTGAAGGTCCCTTCCAACCCCTACCATTCTGTGATTCTGTGAAGTGATAATGGCTACAGAATGGCCCCTGTGTCTTCCTGCCCACTGTATTCTGCAAAGTGTTTGACTTGCTTTAACCTACAGGTACTATTCCCAGCATACAACAGTACTTAGCCCCTTGCAATGATACAGGCTGGGGACTGAGTAACTGGCTGGGGAGCAGCTCTGCTGAAGAGGACCTGGAAGACAGTAAGCTAAATGTAGGTCAGCAGTATGCCCTGGCAGTGATGAAGGTTAACAGTATCCTGGTCTGTATCAAGAGGAGCGTAGCAAGCTGACTGAGGGAAGTGATTTATCCCCCTCTACTCAGCACTTGTTAGACTGCATCCAGTTTTGCACGCACACACACACACACACCCCCCCAATACAAGGAAGATGTTGCTAAATTGGAGCAAGTTCAGTGGACGTCCCTAAGCTGATCACTGAGGTGGAGCACTTGCCCTATGAGTTGATGCTAAGGGAATTAGGCTTATCACTTTGTGTGACTGACCATCCATGTTTCGTTCTCGTCATTGCCCCCCTTATCATGTCAGTCAGGTTTGTATCCCTGTATGTTATTGTTTATGGCTTCCTCCTTGTCTTATTATTCAGGGACTGTGAGAATGAAGAACCACCCACTGTAGGTGAAGATCAAGTACGAGAATCTGAAGGTACACAAGTCCATGGGACCTGATGAAATCCATCCGTGGGTCCTGAGGGAGCTGGCGGATGAAGTTGCTAAGCCGCTCTCCATTATATTTGAAAAGTTGTGGCAGTCTGGTGAAGTTCCCGCTGACTGGAAAAGGGGAAACATAACCCCAATATTCAAAAAGGGAAAAAAGGAAGACCCGGGGAACTACAGGCCGGTCAGTCTCACCTCTGTGTCCAGCAAGATCATGGAGCAGATCCTCCTGGAATCTCTGCTAAGGCAAATGGAAAATAAGGAGGTGATTGGTGACAGCCAACATGGCTTCACCAAGGGCACGTCATGCCTGACAAATCTGGTGGCCTTCTGTGACGGGGTTACAGCATTGGTGGATAAGGGAAGAGCAACAGATGTCATCTACCTGGATTTGTGCAAAGCGTTTGACACTGTCCCGCGCGACATCCTGGTCTCTAAATTGGAGAGACATGGATTTGGTGGATAAGGAATTGGCTGGGTGGTCGCACTCAAAGAGTTGTGGTCAATGGCTCGAAGTCCAAGTGGAAACCAGTGACGAGTGGAGTTCCTCAGGGGTCAGTACTGGGACCAGTGCTGTTCAACATCTTTGTCGGAGACATGGATAGTGGGATTGAGTGCACCCTCAGCAAGTTTGCCAACGACACCAAGCTGTGTGGCACGGTTGACACGCTGGAGGGAAGGGATGCCATCCAGAGGGACCTGGACAGGCTTGAGAGGTGGACCTGTGCAAACCTCATGAAGTTCAACCAGGCCAAGTGCAAGGTCCTACACATGGGTCTGGGCAATCCCAAGCACAAATACAGGCTGGGCGGAGAATGGATTGAGAGCAGCCCTGAGGAGAAGGACTTGGGGGTGTTGGTGGATGAGAAGCTCAACATGAGCCGGCAATGCATGCTTGCAGCCCAGAAGGTCAACCGTATCCTGGGCTGCATCAAAAGCAGTGTGGCCAGCAGGTCGAGGGAGGTGATTCTGCCCCTCTACTGTGTTCTGGTCAGACTCCCACCTGGAGTACTGCGTCCAGCTTTGGCGTCCTCAGCACAAGAAGGACACGGCCCTGTTGGAGCAGGTCCATGGAGATGATCAGAGGGCTGGAGCACCTCTCCTATGAAGACAGCCTGGAGAAGAGAAGGCTCCGGGGAGACCTTACAGCAGCCTTCCAGTACTTAGAGGGGGCTTACAAGAAAGCTGGAGAAAAAAAAACTTTTTACAAGGGCATGTAGTGATAGGACGAGGGGTAATGGCTTCACACTGGAAGAGGGGAGATTTAGATTAGATAGCGGGAAGAAATTTTTCACTATGAGGGTGGTGAGGCACTGGAACAGGTTGCCCAAAAAAGTTGTGGAGGCCCTATCCCTGGAAGTGTTCAAGGCCAGGCTGGATGGGGCTTTGAGCAACCTGGTCTAGTGGGAGGTGTCCCTGCCCATGGCGGGGGGGGGGGGTGGGGTTGGAATTAGATGATCTTTAAGGTCCCTTCCAACCTAAGCCATTCTATGATTCTTGCATTGAAAAAGTCCTTGACCAGATACCCCTAATGGAGCAGATGCTCTCTCCTGCCACATACCCTAACAGTTTTTATCATTTCCTTTTTTAAAAAAAAGCACAACACTTCAGCATTCTCCTCCTGTTCCCCATCAGAAATCAGTAATTTAAAAGTCAGGAAATACAAGTGCTGAAGCCAGCGGGTTAGCATTTTGCTATTTATTTCCTCCTGCCAAATTCTGAAAAATTCCTCTGTATAAATTAAACAATGAAAAAAAAATGTTATTTTTGATTCTATATCATTACAGTCAACATATCAATGCATCTAAAAATGTGTGTCCACAATATACCAGGTATACATTTTTAGGAAAAGGAAAAAAAAAAAAGACTTTCTAATTTTTATTAACAGGTTAGCAAAACAAAATCCAATGGATTACGATATTTACATGTTATTTGAAAAATAAAGTAGTGATAAAAGCATGTCACAATTTTTTCTTTTTTTTTTTTTTCATTTTTGGTAACTATTACATACACTCAATCCAGGGTATTAAACTTTTTAAGACATTTGAAATGAGGCCATTAAAAAACAAATACAGGCATAAAATTTATACTTTCACGCCAGTGTGTTTTCTACATGATGCTCCTTCCCTCCTCCAAAAAAAGCACCCCCCCAAACAAAACCAAAAAATCCTGCAAACCCACAACTGAAAATCTTTAAAAGCAAAACACCATGCTTCTCAAATAGCACTAATTCAACAAATGCAATCTTTGCCCTCAATTTTATTGAAGCTATTTAGGGCAACGTTTCCTCAGCAGCTTCTTATATCCCCCCCACCCCCACCCCCAACAAAAAAAAAAAAACAACCACAAAAACCCAGACAAAGACACATGCATTTCTAAAACTAGGTTTTAGTCAAGTATTTCCTACTTTTTGAAATAAATTCTTTGTTCAAAATCTGAACATACCATGGGTACCAGATCCTGTATTCCTTATTCAGGCAAATTGCTGTTGAGTTGAGTAGGATTTCCACCAAAGAAAAAGTGCAGGATCAGCCACAAGGTATGTAGATTCCATTCATTCTATACTGCTTCCCTCATGCTAAAAGCTAAGGAGTAGGGGGAAAAATTAGCAACTCCCATCAGCTCTCCAGACTCAATGTAGTAGGTAACTATTTCACTTCTGCTTGCAAAAAGATGCAAGAACCAACATCATTCTCTCTCACATACAGCAACACAAAAAAAGCCCACCAACCACCCACCCCACAGACTGAGCGGGGTGGGGTGGGGGAAGAGATGATGACATCAATCTTGGCAGAAAGTACTGGTGCAAGATGAATAGATGCTCATTTGAAAATTGACAGAATAATTATGAGGACCTATTGTGTTTGGCCCATAAGCTGCATAGCTGTGCTGTTTGGTTGGTTCTTTAGTTAAAAACAAACAACTTAATTTTTAAAAAATGTTAAACACAGAAAATAATAAGTTTTATATTCATGGGAATTCTTTTCCCTGTCCCCTTCCCCCTTTGAAAAAAAAATAACACCACCACTCATTTTGCACGAGAAAGTCAATTGTGTCATTTTTGCAACAGTTCAAGCTGATAGGAAATAAACAGTCAGTCACATGAAATCTATCAAATACTAAAATTATAGTTGAATACTAACAAACAGCTTACCTGGAATAAAGGATGGC